>NC_140209.1:26697858-26702858 GCF_951802725.1 Rutilus rutilus
GATTATTTTAAAAGTGTTGTAATGTTTACAATAAAATTCTGTTAAAGCGGTTTCTGTTTCAATATAAAAGAGCTGAGAAAATATCAAATTAAATCATTATAAATGTCAAATATATTTAATAAATTATTATAAAATATACATATACATACATATATACACACATATATATATATATATATATATATACACACACACACACACACACACACACACACATATATATATATATATATATATATATATATATATATATATATATATACAGACCTTTTAAATAAAGTGGTTTCTGTGTCAATATAAAATACAGTATAATAACTTATATACTTATAATAATTTATAATGAAAGTTTAAAAAATAAAAAAATAAAATGTATACAGTATACATATATATTAAATACATAAAACAAATATAATAAATATAATAAATATTTTAAAAATACAAAACAAAATATCAATATATGAAATAATATATAATTTGATAAAATAATTTGATAATATTTTATTTTGTTTTATATATTTAAAATCACTTGTAAAAATTTAAATGATATGTTTTTATAATAAAGATTAAACATTAAATAATGATGAACAAAAATAGAAATAAAATCTAATTATATAATATACAACATATATTTTAATAAGAATAAATTATAAACGCACACACTGCACTTACTTGTGTTAGTGTTTGCTTCTTATTGCTAACACTAACTATCAATTACCTCCAACTATCAGCACTAGTACAAGAACATCTTCATCTGAACATCTTTCATGAACAAAACAAGTAAAAAATAACACTAGAACAAAGATCCTGAGCATCTTCACCACACAGGATAATGAAGAAACACCCTCCTCTTCCCTGATGAACTGAGCTTGCAGACGTCTTCCTCAAAAGAGCATGAAGGTTAAACTGAAGTGGAAAGCACGAGCATTACTGACCTCAGCTGCATAATTCACATCAGCAACAGCTCATTTAGAAGGGCACATTTCACATCCTGAGAGGCACAGCGCTTCTTTTACCATATCGAGTCTCCGTCTGTTTGTCTCAAGTACTTCACGAGTCTTGAGATTGTCTCATTTAGATCAGTTATCTGAATGCTTACTCTTGACCTTTAAAGATGAGAAATATCACATCTCTCTCCTGAGCTCCTGTGGAAGCGTCGTCTGCTCGACTAAACTAAACTCCACTGTCATTTTCACAGGCTCTAATTGAACGTTTCTGTCATTCGCTGAGAACGTTATTTCACCTTGAGCTTCTAAACCTTCCTGGTTTTACTCCAGGGTTATAATCAGGGCTTGAAAATAACTTTTTTGCTCACTAGTCACTGTGGGGTAGTGGTTTTTCAAAGTTACTAGCCACTCATCCTTTTCACTGGCCACAATTTTGACATCAATACAATGGGGAAAATCTGCCATATAGATATTTTTAATATTATCTCATAATTTGGCGGCAGGAATATTAGGCTGCTGTCACTTTAAGACCTGATGCACTGATCCATTATACTGTTACACATGCGTTTTCTTTCTCAACTGTTTACGTTCACTTAAAACAACTGTCCGTTTACACGTGAATACTCTCCAGGACCAGCATTTTGACATTATTTTATGTGTATTTGACTGTTTAAGAGCAATAAGCAGCGAAAAAGAGCTCAATTGAGTGTTGAGATGCGACTTTATGTGCCGCACTCTTTGAGTTTGAGCAAAAAATCTGCGTAAATGAGTAAAATGATGCGCAATACGTGCAATCCCATGTCAAATTCAAGCCCGGTAACAGCAGCAATATTCATTGGGAGCAGATGAAACGAGTGAGTGAGTGGAGGCGGGTTTGTGTGTAACTCGCTGTCAGAGAGATGAGAGAGAGAAAGAGCAGCTGGTATCGTGTGTCTATTGTGGTAGATTTTTCTCTAAACCTAACTATCTGGGTCTCGTCTACAAATCGACCTCCCCGAACGTCTACTGTTGACGTTTAGTCTATCTGGGTCTCGTCTACAAATCGACGTACCCATTCAATAATAGTCACCTAACTAACTTGTTCCCCTAAACTAGCTTACTTCCTAAACTAGCTTCCTGCACAGGAATAATCGACAAACAGACTTAAGCAAATGTCCTCTAAATGCTTTAATCACGGCCAGGAGACCTTCCCGAGCAGTTCTCAGGGAATCTCTCCCAAGAAGCAAGGCCGGAGGATCTCAGACAAATTCCATAGAGAATCCCACCAGAAAACACGAATACAACAGTTTTTATAGAATCGAGAAAACGAATAAGACTAACATGTCACCTTCAATATGATTGGTTCAGTTGGTTTAAAAGCCCCAATCTTTTCCCTCAGTCACTGGCACAAACAAACTCTGTTTTTGTGATTACTTATTGCAAGGTTTGGGAACTAGTCATCTGTCTAGTTTCACTTCCCTAATTGTTATTTATACACACACACACACACACACACACACACACACACACACACACACACACACACACACACACACACACACACACACACACACACACACACACACACACACACACACACACACACACACTCAAAGTCACAAGTTTTCCCCAAAGAGTTTGGAAACATTTAAAAGCATATGAATGTTGTTACTGCAAGAAAAACAAATGTTAGTTGATTAATTAAAGTTGATTAATTAAAAAATCCATCACACTATTCTGCGGGAAATGATTATTGGAAGCGTTTCAGATCTATGTGTATCAAAACTTTATTATTATATTTATAATTTTTTTGCCCACACTACATTGCACTTAGTTTATTATTTCAGATGCCTTTTTAAAAGACTACCATTGAAAACTGTATATATATATATATATATATATATATATATATATATATATATACATACATATATATATATATATATATATATATATATGTATGTATAAAGTGGCTGCATTACACGGCACTGCTGAAATACACACGCATTTGGCGGGTGTTAATGTCAAGCCCTGGTTGTAATAATTCTGAATGTATCATTTATTTAAAAGTTTTTCTTTTTTAAATGCCTTGCCGTTTTAAGAGTTTGCAAGGCAGTTGTGTGAATGTTTGTGGATTCAGTTCAAATTCACACTCATGAATTGAAAGGGAGCCAAATCTTCAATTCTGAATTTTTGGTTTAGTATAGTTTTCGGTAGTTATATATTTTTTTATATATATATTTTTTGCAGTCCAGATGTTTAAAAAGTTGTGTATGACTTGCAATATATCAAGAGAAATCCTGCACAGCTTCTCGTTCTCTACTTGTCCTTGACCTTTCCACATCTCATTCATCCCCGGGTCACAGAGACTTATCAGTTCCCCTCGCATGTGAATCTGAAGGAATAAGTCTTTCATGCTCCGCCCGTCTGTTCAATTACTCCTCGAGTACCGCAGTAAATTATCACCTCCACTCGTGTTAATCTGAATGTATTGTTTCCATCTATAGACAGCGTCCTCAATCTCTCACGTGTTTCTTCTCTTCTGTTTCTCACCCACCGCAGTCCATTAATAACTTTTATGATGTCATAAAGAGTCGTCGCTCTTAACGCTGCCGTAATGCACTTCTCTAACAGGGCTAATGTTTATGCCTCATTAATGCTCTTAATTTGCTTAACCCTCCAATCCAATGATTCATTCGCTTGACTTCTAATTGTGCTTCGGTAATTTATTACGCTCAGAACTGATGATAATAATCAATGAGTGTGTGGATTCGGGCATGGGCGTGAGTTATACTCTCAAATAGCTGATTACATGCTTCATGAGCTCGGCTGCTCTGATATTACCTGTCCAATCTCACCGCCGCCCACGTTAAAAGCCCCGTAATTACTCCCGAGCTCACTCGAGCAGCAGCAAATGAGCTTTTTCCCTCAAATCCCGGCTTGTACGAGAGATCTGACCGCTGCCACACCATGAGCATGTGGGTGTTCCTTCAACTACTTCAGCCCTGTGGATGTTTAGAAAATAAACTCAAAATCAGTACTTTAATTTGTGCACTAACAGACGATTGGGGTTAGATTTTTTTATTTTTTATTCATACTTGTTTTAAGCAAGGATGCATTAAATTGATCAAAAGTGACATTTATAATGTTTCATTAGATTTCTATTTCAAATAAACGCTGTTCTTTTCATCAAAGAAAATCAAAGAACTTTCTATTCATCAAAGAATGCTGGAAAAACTAAAATATATGAAACAGCACAACTTTTTTTTCAAAATTGATAATGATCAGAAATGTTTCTTGATCATCAAATCATCATATTAGAATGATTTCTGAAGGATCATGTCGCACTGAAGACTGGAGTAATGATGATTATAAATGACGGAAAAACAGAAATATTCTGTTCGTAAATGACATTTACCTTGATTTTTACTTGGTTTGGTCAGTAATAACGTTTTTGGAAAACTTAATCAGTTGCAGAATTGTTGGCTGAAATTTTTACACAATATGTATAAGCAAAGGGAGATATTTTCTTTTAAAGAAATCGTTTTTTAAGGACTACAACAAACGGCTGATAGGGACTACACGACATTCCTCCCTGGTTAGTGACATCATTAACCCTAAAATGTACATAAACCCCTCCCCCGGGAACGTGATTTATAGATTATCATGACAGAATATGCTAATCAATGACTAGAAGATAGTTAACTCCACATCAGCAACATAAATTCTTCAACTAACCATTCAGAAACGTCCTGTTGCTTCTACATGTTGTCACTTCTTCTTGAGTCTCTCCATCATTGTCTGACTCCGGTTTGAACATAAAAGGCTAAACGTTTTTTAAATGTTCAGTGCATGTGTGTGTGAGGTAAAAGGACACAAGCTCTTGAAGCTCCGCCCTCTGTGCGGAAGCAGCAGCTCATTTGCATTTAAAGGGACATACAAAAAATGGCGCGTTTTTGCTCACCCTCAAAAAGTGACAATTTTAACATGCTGTAAAAAATATCCGCGGGGTATTTTGAGCTCAAACTTCACATACACATTCTGGAGACAACAGAGACTTATTTGACATCTTTTGAA
>NC_140209.1:26705358-26732858 GCF_951802725.1 Rutilus rutilus
ATATTTTTGCATATTTTTATTATGGTTTTACATATTTTAAGATTGAAAGTCTAGATTTTCCAAATTGGAAATCTGATATAATTTCTATTGCACTTTACCAAGTAATAAGTTATGTGCAAGTTATATGTCCCAAAATATGTGCAAGTAAATCACACTTTCAGTTTTTGAATCATTTTACAAAATTACAGCTTTGTTGAATCAAAGTGATTCAATTTTGTGACACACACAAAAATCTGTTCCCAACTGATATTAAATTTTTCAAGTTTTTTCCAGTAAATATATTTTTTTTATTTCAGACAATAATAATTACAATGCTTACGTTTATTTACCCTTTTTTATTTACATTATTATAGTTTAAGCGTAATAATTCATATTTGTATAGTTTTATATATTTTAAGTTTGAACATTTTCCAAGCTGACATCATTTCTATTGCACGTATTAAGCTCATCAGAAGCAGGTGTGATGATGGTTTATTTAGCGTCCACGTGAGCTGATGAACTTTGCCGTTCATTGAACGTTTCTGTTTGCACCTGGTACGATATGAAATCTGTTAATGCGATTTTATGACGGCAGAAATGATTTATGGAGTCACTGTTGACAAGGTCCGCCGGCAGACCGTGTCAATATCATCTATCTTTCTTAGGTGCAGCTTGGATCTCACTTAATGTTTAATAAACTTTCTCTCTTTCAAAGACCTTTTGCTCTATTCTTCCTTTTTTGTCCCACACAGAGATTTATAAGTGTCTCTGGTTAATGAGACAAATCAGGACATAAATCAATCAATGTGCCACTAATGAAAGCAAATGGAACGCACGGAGGCAGAATTACATGGAGGAAGTGCAGTCAGTTGTAACACGGCGTCTAGAAAGTGACGGTCTCTGTCCCGATTAATGGCCACGGCGGGAACACGCTAACAACCTGCTAGATTGTGTTGATCAGACTCATGTAGCGTATAATGTTAGCACAACGGCCACCAGTAGCTGATGCTGCCTTCACGTTCAATCAGAACCTTCTTGAATTTCAGTCAAATACAGGTTATTTTCGCTCTTTATAAAACATTCAATACACTCTAAAAAGAGATGTGTTAAACAACAACACACAGCATGTGCTGATGGTATTTTGACACATGTTGTGTAGATTTTAGCACACAATGTGTGTTAAAATGTAACTCTGGATAGAATAGCACTGGGTGGAGGAGAGTTTGTGTTTATGAAAAAAATTATAGGTATATTTGATATGGTATCCCATAAAATGCTCTACAATAAATAAAGCAATACATTTAAATAAATAAATTAAATCTTAATTCATGAAAACGTAACGGGTGTTTTTTTGCAGCCAATCACATCATGCCTCTTTTTCAATGTCTTTTTCAAATCCTGCTTTCACTTGTTATTAATAACCAGATTGACTTTATTTCTGTCAGATGTCTACAGGAGCTCTTATTGAGAATTAACAGGTTTTGGTGTTGACGATTCATTGAATGTTTCATTTAAAGTCACCAGAATTGTGATTAGTGTCAGCTTTATTTGGGCTCTTGACTCTTCAACATTAATTTTCTCTGATTGCTTTAAATGTGTATTTATTTAAACACATTTGAAACAGCAGAAATAATCATGAGAAAAATATGCTCAGATGATAATATTATCATCATGGACATGTAAGATTGTTAAGCTCAGCAAGAGTTTAATATTTGAAAGATGACTTTTAAAAAGATTAGCATATTGCAATTAGCTTAAAATTAGATTTAAATACACAGTTTGTACAAAACCTTACAGTCTATGGTATCAAACAGACATCAAGAATCAGCGTATGAATCTCAACAATGGTGACAAACAAAAAGCTTCATGCCGCAATGCATGCTGGGTGCCACCATAGTACAAATCTCATCCATGACTCCCAGCATGCATTGCGGCATGAAGCTTTTCGTTTGTCACCATTGTTGAGATTCATACGCTGATTAAAGATGTCTGTGTTTGACTAGTTTCTGCTGCAAATTAAATTTTTCAGAAAACATTTTTTTTTTTTTTTTTTTTTTTTGCACTGCTGGATAGCATGATGTAGTTTCACAAGATCGTTATAACTAACAGCACATAAATAAATTAAATGCGCACCATCCATATACTCATAAACTTGATCAGATCAGCACTTGCTGATTATGACATCATCAAGAAACATCTGATCATATTTTCTCTCACCATCACCAATGTATTTGATTAAAATACAGTTAAAGCAGCCAGAGAAAAACTAAATTAATTAAGGGTCAAGAGCTCAAATAAAGGAGCCATTAATCACGATTCTGGTGACTTCAAATAAACATTCAATGAAACATCTAAACCTCTGTTAATTCTAAATAAGAGCTTGTCTATGTAGATTCATGATGTCTAAACCATCCAAATGTTCAAACAAACTCTTTATTAAACGTCACTGGACTCCATAAACACAAGTTAACAATACATTTCAGTTTTCATCCAAACACTCAGTTGTAAAAACACAGGAAGTAACTCTGGCAAATACACACCGACTACAGTCACATGTGACACATATCTGACACAAGTTGTGTAACTATAACACATTAGTGTGTAAAAGGTTTCAACACACTTCTGTGTGAGAGGAATAACACATTAGTTGTGTTAAAGGTAATACAAAATGTGTAGTCCTTATAAACACAGAGATGTGTTAAGAATCGACACAGGTCGTGTGTTAAATTTGACAAACGAAAGCACGCACTACATGTGTTAAAATCTACACAACATGTGTTGTCCCTGAGCACACACACTACATGTGTTAAAATCTACACAACATGTGTCATTTTTAACATCTCTTTTTACAGGTTGTGTTGTTTTCAACTCATCATTTTATAAGAGCGTGCCGACACTCACCATGTGAATGGTATGCAGTGTTTGCTATGCTCTCAAACAAACAGGCCAGTGTAAATACAAGTTATTTATATACAATATTTTGTCAGTTGCTACATTTTAATTAAATTCAAAGTGCAAACTCTGTTTACTGTTATCTCTTCAAGAACTTCTGTCAAAAGCAGCATTATCAGTTAGGGGTTGAAGCGTGAATAACTGAATAATATCCAGTACAGTGAGTCTGTCCAGTCATTGAGCTTGAAACATTAGCCGCGTTTCCATAACCCTTCAAATTGCGCAAATTGCGCAAATTGAAATTGCGAATTGAAAATACGCCCAATGGAAACATGTCAATTTCGCAAAAACTCCCATTTATCGCAAAAAAGTTTTTACGCTCACATGAGGTGGTTTTTCAGGCAATTTGAAAAAGGAATATTTCGCACACCTGCAATGGAAACAGTTTTTGCGCATTTACAGTCACCTGACGTAGAAGACGCGGTGTGTTTGGACAGAATACGAGACAGAGTTCTTTATTAAATTCATATAAGACGAAAGAATTACAGGAGTAATGGATTCTAAACCTCAAAGAAATGCCACAATCCAGAACTCGGAGCAGATATGAGTGAGAAAAACCCAGAAACACCTCATATGTGCCGCTCACAGTATAAGGTTATTTCCTTGCCATTCATGCTTGGATAACACGCCTACTGTATGTTTCCTTCCATTAACAATAATAACGTCTAGTGCAGTACGTGGCTGTGATATATTATATATATATAGGCCTATATATAAACTTACCAACGTCCGTTGCCATGATCTTTGGAATGACTTATCACGAGAGAAAAAAATGACGTTTTAGTCGCATTACATCGGTTAATGGAAACGCCGTCATTTCGCAATAGTTTTTTGTCGATATAAATTTTTTTTTTTTTTTTTTTTTAAATCGCAAAAGTTTTGCGCAAATCTTTAATGGAAATGCGCCTATTGTCTTGTACTTTGTGTGCACATGCATTCTGTACTCGACTATTGATTAAACGTTTAATATTTTTGCATCTGCCCCTTTCGCTTTATTTTTTAAAATGACACAATTTGTGTGTTAAAATGACTTACACATTTATTGTGTTAAATTTGACACAACATGTATGTGTTGTCCCTGAGCACACTCACTACATGTGTTAAAACTGACACAACATGTGTCATTTTTAACACATCTCTTTTTAGAGTGTACACTTCAAATGATTATTCATATATGTAAATATGCACTACTTTAACGACAAGACAAGGCGATGCAGCTGTTGTGGCCCGCCAAACTCAGGAACTTGGGTATCAAAATTATCCCAAAAATGACCAATCAGAGCAGAGTAGACCAATCACAACAGACTGAGCCATCTGGCCAATCAGAGCAGAGTAGACCAATCACAACAGACTGAGCCATCTGGCCAATCAGAGCAGAGTAGACCAATCACAACAGACTGAGCCATCTGACCAATCACAGTAGAGTAGACCAATCACAACAGACTGAGCCATCTGACCAATCAGAGCAGAGTAGACCAATCACAACAGACTGAGCCATCTGACCAATCAGAGCAGAGTAGACCAATCACAACAGACTGAGCCGTCTGGCCAATCAGAGCAGAGTAGACCAATCACAACAGACTGGGCCATCTGACCAATCAGAGTAGAGTAGACCAATCACAACAGACTGGACCATCTGGCCAATCAGAGCAGAGTAGACCAATCACAACAGACTGAGCCATCTGGCCAATCAGAGCAGAGTAGACCAATCACAACAGACTGAGCCATCTGGCCAATCAGAGCAGAGTAGACCAATCACAACAGAATGAGCCATCTGACCAATCACAGTAGAGTAGACCAATCACAACAGACTGAGCCATCTCACCAATCAGAGCAGAGTAGACCAATCACAACAGACTGAGCCATCTGACCAATCACAGTAGAGTAGACCAATCACAACAGACTGAGCCATCTGACCAATCAGAGCAGTGTAGACCAATCACAATAGACTGAGTCATCTGACCAATCAGAGCAGAGTAGACCAATCACAACAGACTGAGCCGTCTGGCCAATCAGAGCAGAGTAGACCAATCAGAACAGACTGGGCCATCTGACCAATCAGAGTAGAGTAGACCAATCACAACAGAATAATCAAGTATTTTTCTTTTGCTATTATTATCATCAAGTATTTTTTACTTAATCAACAGTTTGTTTTTTACAGCGTATTTGCCAAATGCAGACAGTCAGTCCTAAAGATTGAATTTGAAAAACAAATCTAAACTAAAAACAGTTTGAACAAAACTCCCAAATACAGGCTGACCCGCTGGACTTTGGTAATGGCAGTGTAGAGGTGTTTATGATCAAAAAATAATAAACAAGTGATGCATGTGCATTCACTGTGAAGAGCTCAACAAGAGCCGTCACAAAGGTTAACAATAAACAAGTAAACAAACAAACCAATAAATAACGATTCCCTCACTCACGTCCTGCTCCTTAGTTCATTAGTCACCCGAAAGGTCTCGTCTAGAAGCAAGGGATTGTGGGTACTCAGAAAACTCCACTGGCAAAGGTTCTTAAGGGAAACTCACTTCTGGGCCAACAGTAAGTAATTAACAGCAATTAGTGTTTGTGATTAACTGCCTCAGGTGAGAAAAAAAAGGAAGGGGAGGAGAGGAAAAAGAACAAGGGAGGAGGAGAGAGAAACTACTACGACCCTCAGAGAGTGTGTAGCATATTAAACTGAGAGAACACACCAGAAAGACAGACAGACAGACAGACAGACAGACACCTTAGCAACTGCATAGCAATTCCCTAACAACCACTCAGAGCAGCTTATCAATCCATCTATCAATTTACCACACATTCTCTCTATTGTCTGTTCACGTCGTCCATTAAAACCCAAATGCTCAACAACAGATGATTCGGTTCCTATTGGGTGACATGCCTATCCTGACAGCTCGAGGAGCACAAATGAACCTAAAATGGGATTCTGAGAAATGATTTTGAGAAATAACAGAATTATGAATATCCTGACAGGCCTATTAGTCTCCTGCTCTACGCGTGGCTTTGTCGTGATCTTCTACATTGTATTTCCACACAATGATTCAATTAAATGCAAATGGAGGTGATGTAAACCATATTGCTTCTTTCAGCACTGTCAGATCTCCACAGTCCAATCAAAATACGCTCGATTTTCAGGAAAGCATTTAGAACCTCTAGAGGGAAAAATATTCAGGTACAAAACGCACAATATCGCCAATTTTGAAGGCTGTTCTGTGCTTATTCATCAGTGCAAGCATCACTATTACATTTGGCAGACGCTTTTATCCAAAGCGACTTACATTGCATTTCAAGCTACACATTTACATTATTATCAGTTCTTGCTTTCCCTGGGAATCAAACCCATGACCTTGGCGTTGCAAACGCCAACGCTCTACTGTGTGAGCTACAGGAAAGAGATGTTACTATTAACATCTCACATGTTGTTATTACTACTGCTCGTAAAGAACACTTACAGTTTGTTCACACTCAACAGGTTTGGTTGGATTAAAACAAACTCTGGTTTGATTGCTCTGTTAGTGCGGTTCATCAAGTGTGAACGCTGACATCTGAACACTGGTGCCACCAAACAAGCAGACCAAGACGCTGAAAAGATGGGTCTCAGTCCACTGCCAAACCAACTCTGGTGAAATATGAACGCAACACGTACCAAAGACGAGTCAAGAACAGGACATGATTTCACAAGATGTGACCCTAAACAGGACAGAAAGCTCAAGGATACCTATTTTTTCTCATAGTCGTGATGTTGCCCATCACAGTTCAGTATAGGATCAGAACCGCGTCTCCTCACAGCAGATCTTGGTTTGTGTGTGACGGAGGGATTCCTGACGCTGTTTTGACTCATTCACACATTTATAAGCTCTTCACGAGTTCTCAGCTGGTCAGAATACCATCATATGTAGCTACGCACATACAACGAGTGCATTTATGTCAGAACACAGCATTGTTTTAGATGTTCGGTAAGTTCTGTCGTGAAATATACGTAATAAAGCCGACCAATCAGGTTGTGAACATATCCCTATGTCTTTTGGTCCGGTATCTTTAGGTTCGGTGTTAAAATGCCAATGTGAACGCTAAGCTAAGCGGACCAGGTCTAAATGAATGGTTTCTTTTGGTCCGGACCAAATGAACCAAACTACAAATGCCAAGTCAAGTCAAGTCAAGTCAACCTTTATATTTATAGCACATTTAAAAACAACAGAAGTTGACCCAAAGTGCTTTACAGATCAAGCAAGAATAAATAAACACATTTAAAGGTTGTATCAGTGATTTCAGGCCCCAATTTTTTTTTTTTATCACATTCATCTAATCTTTCCTAACAATCCGCTAGCTGCCCGCCCCATAGGCATGCCGTCAAAAAACGCGTCTCTGTAGGCAGCCTAGGCTCTGAGATCTGCACACAAAGACTAGCAGTTTGAGGGGAGTGGTTAAGCAACCCAAGCCGTCAAACCGACGTCACCAGAAAAGGAGCCATTCCAGACCGGAAGTGACTTTTCAGATTTTGATTAAAGATTACCACAGCAAACATTTTTTTTGGTGTGTATTAACTTGCACAGACTAATTGTTCACCACAAGACTAGAAATATGTGCTAGCAAAGTAAATATAGGGTCAATTTTGATTTCATGTCAACTTTAACCTGAAGCAAAGATGAGGTGAAATGTCTAATTGAAATTTGTCCGAAACAAATAAAAATACCAACTAAGCCACTGATTCTTGCTCAAAATGATAAAGTAATATAATAATGTAATGTAATGACAGGTACAAAGAAAGCCACAATAAGCCTGCAGAGCTGTTGTCTATTCATCCTGACCGATGACTGATATATGAACGAAATCATAATCATAATCATAATCAGATCATAAACAGCCGACCAAGGAGAGGACAGTTTACTCGCACTTGACTCATATTAAAGTCCCCCTGTGGTGAAAATCAAGCTTTGAATGTTGTTTATATGTCTATGTGTTGTTTTTTTATATGATTTAAGACAAACCATGTGCAAATTCATAAGTCGACACCATTGCTGAGTATTTCCTCCTTAAAACTGCAGTGAATCAAAGACAGTCTCAAAAACGTTTTGAAATCGCTGTTTCTGACGTCACAAACTACCTTGTAACCAATCAGATCAACGTGTGATCGTCAACCAGTGGATCTCTGAGCTGCTGTGAGTGAGTGGAGGCGGGGCTCATTTGCATATTCATAGAACTGTGTATACTAAATGAGGCAAGGGTGTAGAGTTACATTCAAGCTATTTTAAGGCATGAAGACATTTTCTTCAAGGAAAAAATATTTAAATATGTAATTTTGGTGATCAAAGATGAGTTTTAAGGGATAAAATGATTGACTAACTAATTTTGGTCCGTTTAGAAATTTTGCCTTGTGAAAGCGAACCAAACCAAGAAGAAATTGCAACATTGTAACAAATTTAATGCCAGTTTAGGAACAAAGCAATCGATCTACGATCTCGAAGTATAAAAGTTTTTCCCCTCTGTCGCTTGCATTAGTGAATTGCTTTGTGATCAGGAGAGACGAGACAGGACGAGTTCGAGTGTGTGTGCCACTGAGACTTCTGATGGTATCGTCAGGGTGGCCGAGGGCCTCAGAGAGCACAAAGAGAGGATTATGGGTAACAGATAAGACTATCAGCGGCCATTAACCATCACCTCTACTCTCTCCAGCCACACACACACACTCACCTCTTATCAGTCGCCATCAACACACAGAATCTGAACAATCACTGAATTATTAATTGCACACATTCATCTAGAATGCAACTCACTCTTAGAAGAAAATGTTCTATATGGAACCTTAAATGGTTCTGTCTGGCGCATCATAGAACATTTCTCCTTATATAGAACCTTTTTGACATAAAGGGTACTTTAGAATTGAGTCAAGAACCCTAGAGTTCTATATAGAACCCTATTGATCTTTTTTTCAAAGAGTGCGCAATTAACATAATATGTGTTCGAATCTAGTTAAATCAGACTCGACTTCTTACTGAAAACATGTCTGCAGACTTCTACAGTGCATTAAAGTAAGCACTTATCTAGACAAGTACACTTTTGAGTATGTAGTCCAAGACTAAATGCTTATCTCATTTTATGCATAGATCATATTTTATTGGACAACAAGACAAATGTTCACTTATTTACAGTTTCTATTGTTAACCAAGACAGAGTGTGTATAAATCGTCAGGTTATGTCATTATTTCCTACAGACACACTTCTGATGCCATCTTGGCTCCAATTACCATTACGTTCTGTTGTGAGACTATAAACTCCTCTCAGACGGATAATCAAATCTACAGTAAATCACATTTAATAAATGACTCTCTATATACAGCATCTATTCATCTCCATCCCATTCAGCCCTGATTTGATTTCTACCCTGAAGGTTTTTCACACTTCAAGAAAATGCATTTGCTGTTTTATAAAAACAGAAATAAATATTCTGTGATTTTCCTCAAGAACAAAATAGAAAGCATTCAGCGTCTCCTTGTCTTTACAATCTAAAATCAAATGTAAAGTCTCTTAAGTGTAAACAGCAATACAAGATGTTATACAATACAAATAAAGGTTACAGAAAGAACCGGATCAAAGATTTATTTAACCAGAGAGAAGCCGGGATGGGTGGATGGCATTTTACCTTCTGTAAAGTGTTGAACAAACATACAGTCTCAGAAACGTCACTGTAAACTCAGTGTATATTAAAGAGCTGAGTTGTTCAGTACGCGGTGTCGTCTGATCTGACCTGATGTGATCTGAGAGCGCTTGAACCACAGACACAAACGCGACAGATATTACTCATTTCTGTTCTTCTCCAGAGAGGTTTATGTGTCCAGCGCAGGGTCAGTCGTCCCTGACAGTGAAATGATGTTTTATTGAGTTCCAAGGTTTGTCTGCTGACGTGTGAATGTTGCAGTGTTGACTTTCATTCACTTCTTAACAGATTGAAGAGCAGTACTGCAGTAAAACCCACGAAGGCGAAGAAATAAAGGAAGAAAAGGCACGCATGCGCAGCAGAACGCAGTAAAGCAGCAGATGACGGCTCCGTCAGGTGAGTTTCTGTGTGTCGAATGCAGGTTCAAAAGCAACAGTGTCTTTGAAACTACAAGATCATCATTTAACATGGATCAACTACAGTCAAAATTACAGGTTTGAACATTGCACGTGCTTTATAGTTCACAATTATGTCTAATTTTGCGCTCTGAGGGACAAAAGATTTTACATTATATATTTATGCACAGCAATTATATGGACAACTATCAAAGGAACGCACAATACACACAGAGAATCCCACAATGCCTTTGGGCTCTGATCAACAGTGACACAAGAATACCTGATATATGAGAATATAGGCATGTACAAGAGATATTCATCTAACTATTGTTAAAGGGTTACTTCAGGATTTAGCATTAAGCTTTGTATTAGTAGAAAACCTGTAGTATTTTCGAATTACCGTGCTTTCCACCCTCATATCCCCCTGAGACGAGAGATTTATGTATTTTTTGTCTGGAAAAAATCCTCCGATGACGCAAAAATCGTCATTTTGCGTCATCGGAGGATTTTCTGGACAGAGGCTAAAGACTACAGCCAGTAGATGGCGTTGTTCCGCATGTTTTCAGCCCGCCCATACAGGGTGGGATCTCACTCACAGAATGTACACAGTGTCAGCCGTCTTTCTTTGGAAGCTAAGCTAGCAGGCTCTTGTTCTGTGGAGAAAGCTGAATAGTAGGAGAAAGCTGAGTAAGTAACCATCCTCCTTTTCCCGGACTTGTCCGGCGGGCGAGATCGTTCAAAATGTCCGGGATTCAGCTTTTGCTTTCTGCAGTCGCCATTCATTGTTCACATGCACACCTTTCAATCTAACTGAATTCATTCCGATTGGTGAATTTGAATGTAGTGTTTACATGAACGCTAAACAAGTGATCGGTTGATCAGTTGCATTTAACATTGCTAAGAAAAATTCCCGCTCCTCCGTGAGAGATGGGAGACCCGGCGCGTCTCAGTAATCACGCCACCGGCCTCACGCTGTTCTCCCGCGGCCGTCAGCCTCGTCCTGCTCGCCACAGTAAACATGATGAATGAATGGCGACTGTAGAACGCAAAAGCAGAATCCCGGACATTTTGGACGATCTCTAAATCCCTAGCAAACTCATCACGTAGGCTAGCTTTGTTGTTTACAACTGCGCACTCTTACCGGTAGGCGTGGCCTCCTAAGGCAGCGAAGCAAGTGCATTCTGGGAGTTGTTGTCTTTCATCCACATAAGCCAACAATACATTTTCTGGCTTTTCTCAGTCTAGAAAGCTCCAAATTCAAAAATTTCTTCACATTTCTTCTACTTAAATTACCTATTTTAAATACACATTCATCTTCCCAGAGGTGAAGTATCCCTTTAAGGGACAAACTATGAGATGTCCTCAGTTGAAATTAATAAAGTAATAATGTATTATATAAACAAAAACAGAAAAAAATATATATATATATTATTCAGCATTTTTGTCTCGTTTTCCAGTAAAGCATTTTCACATCTTATAAACCAAGGTCATTTTACTTTAAAATCAAAATAGCATAAAATATCAAAATTAAAATAATATATTATTATAATACTAATAAACACCCTTTAAATCATGGTAAATTTACTTAAAAAGTAAAATTGCATAAAATTATACATATATATATATATCCTGAATCAGGCAACATCAGACAGTACCTGAAACAAAGTCTAGCAAATGCAGGTGGTTATGAGGTGAAATCACTTTAAAAGCACTAAAACCATGAAGGAAAAGCTGGTGAAAGCCTATCGTCATGATTTCCTATTTGAGATTCCTCCTCGAATGAAGAACTCTTGGAATTAATGCCGCACTTCAAAATGTCACATTTTCTTGAAGCACTAGAATCTATTCATTCATATTTTTGGTCAATTTAGAGGTGTAGCTACTACTCGTAATTAGAAATGATTTTTCAAAAGCTCTCCAGGATGAATGAAATATTTAAAGCTTCCCTCTGTTCTCTACAGAAAGAAAGAGAGAGAGAGAGAGAGAGAGAGAGAGAGAGAGAGAGAGAGAGAGAGAGAGAGGGAGAGAGAGAGAGAGAGAGAGGGAGAGAGAGAGAGAGAGAGAGAGAGAGAGAGAGAGACAGACAGACACGATATTACCAATGTGTGTGTGCTTGTGGGAGGTCATAAAATGACATAGAACTTTCAATGCTCCGAGTTTCCATGGATACCGGAACTCGGAACGGTAGAGAGTGGCATTTTGGAATGAATGAGAGGAACCGCGGGACAGATAATAACAGCCCCGGACAATGAGGGGCAGAGCGGGAGAAACGCTCGCACAAAAGGACAACTTCACCTACTCACCGCGGGACACGCGACCCTCCACTGGTCCTCACAGAACATGATCAGGCACAAGGACCTGAGTGAGAGCAGCTCTTCAGAGGACAAGAGTCACTGTCTATCCATCTATCTATCTATCTATCTACCCATTCATCCATCTATCCATCTCTTTCATCCAACAGTATCCATCCATCAATTGATCTATCCTTCTATTTGAAAATTATGATATGGTATTGTCACACCATATATTATCATACCAGATTACATTGAATGTTAATCAATGTAATCTGAGTTCTATGCATTTCTAATCAGCTGATTGTCATAACACATTTAAAAAGAGACGTTTACTGTTTTAATGTCTTTTGACATTTTTAAAAGATATTTAATTACACAGACAAGAGCTGAATCCTGCTAATATTCTGATCAAATGGCTTGTCATGCATGACGTGATGGTTTTTCATTTTATATCTGATGAGATTTAGGATGAATCTGAGATGATCATGAAACTCAGGTGCTAAACACCAGAGAGAAATATAATCCCACACTAATTCCACATTCAAAAACATACAATTCATATAAAAGATTAAACCTGATTGGAGACGCAAAAACCCACCTGTGCACGAATACACATCACACACAGTCCAATGCATTCGGCTTCACACTTCATGCACGCATAATGCTAGTTATAAACTGTCAAATGGCTCCTCATTTCTGTCAACTGAACAAAAGGGAACTATATTTGGTCAGTAAATCTTGTTCATGTTCATGTGATATATGCAAACATAGCAAGTTAGTGTGCTAGTAACCGTCAATAGGGGTTAACTGGGTAAATGCCTAAAGAAAGAACGCTGAAATATTTGATCCGAAAGCTACATATGGAAGCTTGTTTCCGCCACTCAGAATAAAAAAATAAAAAAGGTAATTGCGAGGAATTGCATGTTTATATCTCGCAATTCTGACTTTATAACACGCAATAGGTATAAAGTCAGAATTGCATGATATAAAGTCGCATCTGTGTGTTATAAAGTCAGAATTGTGAGATATAAACTCAATTCTAAGGGGAAAAAAAGTCAGTATTTTTTTCCTTAGAATTGGACTTTATAAGCCACAATTGCAAGTTGTATTCTGTTAATCAGAATATAACTCGGAATATAAACCAGAATATAACTTTAAATCAGAACTGATTTAAAGTCGGTTAAATTCTGACTTTATAAGATGCAATTCAACTTTAAATCATGCAATTCAGACTTTATATCTCCCTATTGTGTGTTATAAATTCAGAATTGCGAGATGTAAACTCGCAATTGTGAGATAAAAAGTCACAATTATCTTTTAAAATGTTTTATTCTGTGGCGTAAACAAGCTTTCATAGAAAGCAAACCTATAACGTATGAGTATGCACTGTTTAAATAAGTATTAGAAACATAGCAGCAAAGCAGTTTAATTTTACAGGATAAACTAACAAGATGAAAAAATGGTAACGAAAAGGCTTTTTTCACTTAAAAACCTCGACTAGCATCATAAGTGGGCTTCAGGGAGGGAAATAAAAAGTACAATTGTATGCCATGACTCGTTTAAAAGCAATCCAGCTTGCTGTTTTCTGAAGGCTTCTTTCAGGACTGACACGTCTCAGTCACCGAATACTCAATACTGAGTTAACACAACACCAAGGTGACTAAACCCTTCTGAAATCTGAGAGAGAGCAAAAGGAAGAGGGAGAACAATAAATCCACACACATCTGAGAAGCAGTTTGACATGGACCACCTTACAGCAAGAAAAGCCATTAAATACACTCCCAGATGTGTGTTTACTGGTTTACTGTCACCCAAACGAGAGCGGAGCAATTACCCAGGAGTGCTGTTCTGTAAACGGCTGGCGAGCCTGGACTGATCATGACGCTTGTGGAGCAACAGGACGCTTAACATCATGTAAACCAATGACTTCAAATCATCCACATGCACAAGCTTTAAAGGAACCGTATGTAAGATTGTGGCCAAAACTGGTACTGCAATCACTTTCAAATTACTGTAGAGCGGTGTATCCCCTCCCCCTCCCCCCTGACTCGAGGTTGCCGTTGCGTATTTCGGATTCATAACGAGGTCTTTTAGGTTTCGTAACGTTAGACATTTTTTATCCGACACTTTTTGTAGCTGCAGCTGTGGTAACTAGAGCAGAGCTGGCAACCCGGATGCCGAAACACTACTGACTTCGTGATTGGTAGATAGGTGGAGGGTGGAGCTTCAGGCCAAAACACAACATGACAACATCAACATCAGTTGAGGGCTGCAATTTCACTTTTAAATGACAATATCCTGGCCGGACTACTGTTGTCAGTGATATAAGTATTTGAAATGAACATGATTTCTTAATGTCTAGTGACATATCAATGCCATTTTATGATTAATTGAAATTCTTACATACGGTTCCTTTAACCTATCCTTCCCTCGCACTTTGGAACAAATCAGGTCACAAATGCAGTAAAAAATATACTTAATTATAAAAAAATTGTCCAGAAAGCTTATTTTATTTCATTTTGAACAATATTTAATGCGAGAATTTTTTTTGTTATTTTTTTATTTTATTTACCTTTAAATTACTAGATTTGATCAATAAATAAGAAATGAATAGTAATTTAAGCACATTCCTCACATTCTTTAAACTTAAATTCAAAATAACTCACAATTTCATGCCATCTTACATTGGGTGTCTTTGTTGACCTCTTGTGGAAAAATAATAATATAATATGATATTTTATGACTCTGGATGGCCTTATAGCTCTATATGGAGTAAATGAGCTGTTCCGCTGGGTCCTAAAGTCAGTTTCTCTTCAGTATGCATTCACATGTAGACATTATAAAATAATTTTTTGGTGAAGTTTTAGCATTTTTAGTTCGAATTTTTAGCATTTTTAAGTTTTTCTATGTGTACTGAAGCATTCCTCACATTCCATTCATTCCTATGGGGGTCAAATTGACCCGAGAGCGAAGGAGTTTTAAATTTCAACCACAAAACTCCTCGAATCCATTGTTTAGTGTATTCGTGGTTCAAGTGTGACAAAAGTCCTAGGGTCTAGGACCCCTCTGATGAACACACACAAAAAAAAAAGTTTCGTTTCAAAATGACCCCTTGTCTCATTAGGCGCGTTTCCATTACAGATGTGCGTAAAACTTTTGCGATTTTTTTCTAAATATCGATAAAAAACTATTGCGAAATGACAGCGTTTCCATTAATCGATGTTATGCAACTAAAACGTCATTTTTTTCCTCTTGCGATAAGTAATTCCAAAAATCATGCCAACGGACGTTGGTAGGTTTATATACATCACAGCCACCGCACTAGACATTATTATTATTAATGGAAAGATCCAAGCATTAATGGCAAGGAAAGACCCTTATACTGTGTATGAGATGTTTCTCACTCATTTCTGCTCCGAGGTCTGGATTGTGGCATTTCTTTGAGGTTTAGAATCCAGTAATTATTTTGTCTTTTATGAATTTAATAAAGATCTCTGTCTCGTATTCTGTCCAAACACACCGCGTCATCTACGTCAGCTGACCTGTAAATGCACAAAAACTGTTTCCATTGCAGTTTTGCGAAATATTTCTTTTTCGAATTGCCTGAAAAACCACCTCATGCGAGCGTAAAAACTTTTTTTGCGATAAATGGGAGTTTTTGCGAAATTGACGTGTTTCCATTGGGTGTATTTTCAATTCGCAATTTCAATTTGCGCAATTTGAAGGGTTATGTTGCTATTGTTTCAGAGACACATCAAAGATCTCCTTCAAGATCACTTTAGCCTTCATTCGCATTCATGCATTTCGGACACACTTTTACCCAAAACGGCTTTCATATAGATGTATCAGTTCATGCATTGCCTGGTATCAAACTCATGAATTTTGTATTGACAGCACGATGAAAATACCTTCTTTTTTTTTTCTTTTTTTTTTTAAATGACCAAGACCATCACATAGTGAAACTCAAGACACAAGCTTTAGTGTGACAACACAACAAGAAACAGGTTTTTGTGCATCACATCAGGTGTTTTCAGCATTGTGTCCCCGTAAACCTCCTACAGTCACGTCAACAATGTTTCTCGCATTCTCTTTACCATCTTTTCTTCCTGTGCTGTTATGAATGTCCTCCGGCGCGGAGGAGAAATGAATTAAACATCAGAGTGTTTGTCAGAGAACGAGGTGTGTGTGTGTGTGTGTGTGTGAGACGGAAACCCGCAGGTAAGGTGCAAAGTCAAGTAAAAGCTCTTTCTAGGGGGGTTGAACACATACCGTGAGTTTGACCTCTCTCATGCCTTCTCCTCTATCTGTCTTTCAGCAAACGCTTCCTTTTATTTCACTTGCCCTGTTTTCATCTGCTCTTTCAGATGTGCTACTGTATCTTTACCAGAAACAAGCCACTTTTTCGAACAAGTTTCCACAAAATACACATTTTGTGTGTGTGTATAGCAGTAAAATTGCACATGCAGATTTACTGTCAAGTAGCTTTTAGAATCTTGCTTTATTTTAGAGAAAGGTTCAATGAGTCAGTTCACAAAAAAGATTCACCTGAATCATTTGAGGTTTAAAAAAAAAAAACACATGCTTAAACTTTTTTTTAATGGAAACTTGTTGGGAATTGTAGCTTGTTTCTGGCGAAGCTACAATATTATGAAACCATCAGTGTGTTTTCCACTCAGTTATATAAATTTGTGTTTTTTTGGCTTGTTTTCACTTGCATTTAGTGTCAATTCATCTGTTAAAAGTTAAAGGTGCTCTAAGCGATGCCGGGAGTCGTAACTTCTTGTCGACATTCGAATTGTTTTCAAACAAAACGGAGGCTAGCTCGACCCTCCCTCCTCCTCATCCCGTCTCCTCCCTCCTCCCCTCCCTTCCGGCATAAAGGAAAGTCAAAGTAGTCACTACAAACAAAGTTAAGTTTTACTGATACTTCATTCAATGTGTAATGTCGCCAAGTTAGATAAATGCTTTTATATATTGCAGAACAGAATGCAGAAAAAGAGAAACATTATCTTAAAATAGTTTCGCCACCTGAGGTTATAACTATAGCTCCCATCCAAGGACGCAATAATAGCAAGATAACGTTAGCTTCGCATTTCCCAGTGAGCATAAACAACGGCGGCGGCGTAAACAAATTTAGTCAAAGTTGTCAATAGCCTATAAATGAACATTCAAATTCTTAACAAACAGTGGGTGAAAACAATCATTCACACAAATTGTCGCCCTACTGTGAAATTCAGTTTCAAGCAAATTGCTTGATCATTTACAATAGAGATTGATCGCTAGCTGCTAGAAACATATGTTGTATTCACCAAAGTTAACGCTGACTGCATAGTTCTAGCTAATTACATCCTTGTGTTGGTTTGGCGAACATGAACGTCAATTTAGAAAGAAAAATGGATTTACCTGTTCTGCAAAAACAGAGCAACTGAATGTCGGATCGGAATCCCTTCTGCCGGCGGAGTTCTCGCCACCTTTCGAAGGTTTTTCCGATGTAAATTCGGTACTTCATGCGTTCCTTATCCTTGTCCCTATTCTTTGCAATTTGTTCATCGGAACGTCATCTCTTTGGTCGTGTGTCTGGTCGTGTGTCGGCCATAATTCAGACTTCCCTCTTCATGCTTCTCTCTCCTCCACACCCCCTTCATGTGTACGCGCACTAACCCCCCCAAACCCCACCCTCAAATACTTCTTGCCGGTTATTGGCTGGAACAGTTTGTTATGTTTAGTGGTGCGGGTTGGCCCAGTTTGTTTTTGTTGCCGTTTGTGGAGCCTGTGGTGTCTACAGAGACCGCGTTTTTTTAAAGTGTGTTCAGGGGACAGGCAGCTAGCGGATAGTGAGGAGATGTTTGCTGTATGTGACAAAAAATGTTTTGGCCTAAAAAACGCGTGACATCACTTAAAGGACTTTTAAAGGGGTCATATAATGCCATTTTTGTACAAGCTAATATGATTCTTTAGGGTATAAATTAAAAGTTTGTAATATACTTTAATTAAAAATTCTCATTAGTATTGTAAGAAAACACTCATTTTACCTGGTCAAAAACAGCTGTTTTCAGTACGCCGTTTAAGTGCATGTGTCTTTAAATGATAATGAGCTTTGCTCACCCCGCCCCTCTGTTCTGTGCGTACACCATAACACAATAACCATAACGCAGTGTTCATTATAAACGTGGGATTATGAATTATATTGAGAACGTCGTACATAGAAAACATGCTGTAATGTACCTGAGTGTAAACCTTAGCTGCATTCATCGTGAAGCCTGCAGCAAAGCGATTTGCAAAGATTAATATAAATATTAATATAAAGGTTAATAAAACGTTACACTCACTTCAGATGAGAGGTGCAGCAGGAACACGAATAGTTGGTACCGATCCTATTTTCAGGAACAGCTTCTTAGCAAAACCAGCTTTACTGACCCTCGTGTGTAAAGCAGTCTGGTGTGTGAAATGATTCGCGCAAACATGAAAGCATGTTGATCGTGGGGAATCCCCGCGAGGGAATCACCGCGCCAATGCTTTGGGAATATTCCATCAAAACATGAAAATGACTGCTGTGTTCCTTATTACACCCAAGAACAGAACGCGCCACAATCGCTTAGACGCCATTCTTCTCCAGCATATCAATGCACTATGATGACAGACAGCTCGCTCACAAGCGAGGGCGGGTCTGTGTTGAAACGCTGCTTGTCAATCACAATCGTGGGAGGGGCGTCGATTTAGTGACGTCACAAAATCGAACGGCTTGATTTGAGAGAGGGTAAAACATATAAGGAGATTTTTAAAAAACCACTGGATGGATTTTTATCATTTTATGATGGTTGTGTACAGGCACTGCCAACACACATTTCAGTACAATCAACTTGTAAAAGTGCATGTACCATTACAGTGCTATGCATAAGTTTAGACACCCATACTAAAGTTGACTAAAAAGAGGAATAAAAAATCATCTTTTGGAAACTGAACTTAATGCCTTAATTAAAAAAATTA
This sequence comes from Rutilus rutilus, assembly GCF_951802725.1. Classification (NCBI taxonomy): domain Eukaryota; kingdom Metazoa; phylum Chordata; class Actinopteri; order Cypriniformes; family Leuciscidae; genus Rutilus; species Rutilus rutilus. The sequence goes on from NC_140209.1 coordinate 26,724,627, forward strand.
GGAAAAATCCAACCTTTAAGGACACCAATTTTCTTTGTGAATGAATAATGCATCGTAAATAAATAAATGTTCTTCCTTAAAATACAGGGTGCATAAGTTTGGACACCCCTATGTTAAATTCCCATAGAGGCAGGCAGATTTTTATTTTTAAAGGCCAGTTACTTCATGGATCCAGGATACTATGCATCCTGATAAAGTTCCCTTGGCCTTTGGAATTAAAATAGCCCCACATCATCACATAGCCTTCACCATACCTAGAGATTGGCATGGTTTTATTTCAGTTAGCCTAATAGCTAGTTTGATTTGCATTGAGAGATGATCTTATGGAAAGTACCCCATGCCAATCTCTAGGTATGGCTATGTGATGATGTGGGGCTATTTTAATTCCAAAGGCCAAGGGAACTTTATCAGGATGCTTAGTATCCTAATTTTTTTTTTTTTTTTAAATACTTAAAAATAAAAATCTGCCTGCCTCTATGGGAATTTAACATAGGGGTGTCCAAACTTATGCACCATGTATTTTAAGGAAGAACATTTATTTATTTACGATACATTATTCATTCACAAAGAAAATTGGTGTCCTTAAAGGTTGGATTTTTCCTAATTTTTTTAATTAAGGCATTAAGTTCAATTTCCAAAAGATGATTTTTTTATTCCTCTTTTTAGTCAACTTTAGCATGGGTGTATTAACTTATGCATAGCACTGTATATGACCCCTTTAAAGGTGAGATCATAGACCTTTAGCCTTTAAAATAACTTTGCAATGGACATGAGCTTTAGGGCTTCTGCCTTCATTTTATAAAATTATAATAAATACATAAATAAAAACATTCAAAATGCTAAAAAAATACCATCTACTCCACTTTTCCCAACTCTGCACATCAACCGGATGAAGTTTATAGTCTTTGTATTGATTCAAGAAGTCAATCTGTGACCTTTAGATCCTGTATTAGTCTAAGTTAACAAAACTAAAAGTTTCTTATGTGCGTTTCTGCTTTTCGAATGTGCAAGAACAAGATTTGAATGAGACTTGAATGGAGCAGAAGGTCACACTAATAATGATTTCTGAAGGATCATGTTACACTGAAGACTGGAGTAATGATGCTGAAAATTCAGCTTTTGATCATGGGAATAAATTACATTTTAACTTATATTCACATAAAAAACAGATGTGAATATCTGTTTCACATAAAAAACTTTTAGATGGTAATAATATTTCTGTTTTTACTGTATTTTTCATCAAATAATTCATCAAAGCTTTTAGTGCTGTAGCTTAACTACTAAAGAGAATAAATAATTGAAATGAAAGACCCGAAATTATGAGAGGTGTCTGATGGAGAGGAGAGAGAAAGAAAGATTAAAGGAGAGAGGAGTGTGGGACGGGTTTTCCTCCTCTCCGGAGTCATGCTGCTCTCTCTGTAATGTTTTGGGCCAGGAAAACACCCACACACACAAACACACACACACACACACACACACACAGCACGGATTATGCAATTTTCTGCCGCCCATGCATGCTGTAGGTTCCTCCCCTCCTCTGCACCACCAGCAACAACAACAAAAACCGCAAAAATCCTGATTTAACACCAATTCCAGAGCCACCAAAGCACAGATGGGTGGAGAAACTGAGTGAAAAGAGCTGTCAGGTGTTTATCGTTGGACAAATGCTTTTAAATGCAAATTAACTTGCAGCACTGTTGAAATTTTCAAGGCACATTTTAACAGGGAAAAAATCACTCTAAATGTGCCTTTCGTTACCAGATCTTTAGCTATGGCTCTGAAAGCGGCGCACTACTCTTCAGATTCACACGGCTCACCTGCCTTCATGAGCGCGTGTTCGGATCAGAGACGTCATGGAGATTTTATCCCATCTGATCTGCATAAGTCACACATTATCATGCGAAGAGCGTTTTAACCTCATCGATAATTTAAAAGACATTAACATCATGTAAAACAGGAACGAAAACAAACATTTACGCAACCAAACTTGCACTCAATCACACATAATAGGTCTAAAGAGGCCAGAAATTCACTAAAAAACTGATTTGCTTATGCTTAATACTATTGGTTATTATTATTATTATTATTATTATATATCTGACTGAAACTGAGATCTGCTCCAGGTCACCTGATATACTTCATCCTATCATGATGCCATTTTTCTTTCCTCACTAAAAGCTAAATTCAAACCCACTAAAGTGATTACGACGCAACAATCAGAACGTGATGTTCAGCATACAGTAAGGAGCCGGAGTTTGAGCCAATGAGATTTCACTGTGGGCGGGGCTACCCGGCATGATCTATCACTCATTGGCTGTGTTCGAAGACGCCCCCTACACCCTTAAATATGGCACTATTTGAGGGAGCCATTTGTGGTCGTGTCCAAAACCATAGTGGACATTATCGACTGCACTTATTAAATCCCACAATGCACTGCAATAACGAGTGTACAACTGATGTACGCTCAACGGCTTACACTCATTTAACTAGCAAAAGTAAAAGTAAAAGAATAAAAGCAAAAGTCGAAGCACTGAATTTACTTACCAACTTAAAATAAATAAATAAAACAATTAAAACATTTTTTGTTTATTGAAATAAAGCTGAAATAAAATAAAATATAAATATTAGATGGAAAACTTAAACTAAACAAAAATTAGAAATGTTGCTTTGGCAATGGACCGTAAGTAGAATAACTAAAATTACCAACTGAAAATAAATAATAACTAATAAATAACAAACGTTAGAAAATTAAAAAAACTAATAAAAAATGACAAAAGCACAGAACAAAAACTGCTAAAACAAAAACGGCTAAAAATTCTAATGAAAACTAAAAAAATATAATATTACATAACTCATGGGAAATAAATTATTTTAAGTATAAAAAAGAAAAAAAAATTAAAAAGAAAAACTAATAAAAATGACAAAAACAATAAAATGTAAAAAAAGTAACAATTATTATTATTATTTTTTTTTTTAATAAAAACATTTTAAACAACGAAACAAATATTTTAAATGCTGCATTGGTAATTAAGTAAAGTTAATAAATTATTTTAATAAAAATGATTGAAAAATGAATGAAATAAATAATTCTTAAATAGCAGAGCAGAAGCTCACTCTAGAGAAACTGTGACTGACTGCTGTCAAGCCCTCTAAAGCACTCGAGATGCCAGAAGACCAGCAGTGATTGTGTGAGGTCAGCAGCACACACTTCAGTTTAATCAAACCTTGAATTAACGATATTAAATCAGATAATCGAGTCTCAATGATGGCAGTTTCATGAGATCCTTCCCGCTGGGCTTTCATAAAGATCTCTTTCTGAACGACGTGTGCTTCTGCTATTGTTTACCTCATGATGGATCTTTCTTCAGATGATGTCACTCCACCATGCTTTGCAAGAGTGTGTGTTTGTCAGCGACGCTCGTCCTCGGGTTTCACCCCATTAAGTCATGATTGAAACGATGGCAGACATGACACACGCTATTTATAATCCTAATGACTCGTGTCTCTCTCTCTCTCTCTCTCTTTCTCTCTCAGGCGCTCTGAAGGCCTCCCGCTCCTCGCACAACCTCCAAACTCACGAGGCAGTATGACGGTCCTGAACTTACAGCATGCATTATCAGATTAATATGGTTCATGTTAATGATTTAGACGACACTGAAAATGATTTCAGCCAGAGAGAAACCTGATTGATACAAGTGCACTGCATACTGCACACTTCATAGCGTATACTGCATAATAGAAGAACTGATTCACTGCAGCTCAACATGAGAATGAACCTCATTGGTTCTTGCTGAAGCTCAAACGTGCTGCGTAACACGAGAATGAACCTCATTGGTTCTTGCTGAAGCTCAAACGTGCTGCGTAACACAAGAATGAACCTCATTGGTTCTTGCTGAAGCTCAAACGTGCTGCGTAACACGAGAATGAACCTCATTGGTTCTTGCTGAAGCTCAAACGTGCTGCGTAACACAAGAATGAACCTCATTGGTTCTTGCTGAAGCTCAAACGTGCTGCGTAACACGAAAATGAACCTCATTGTTCTTGCTGAAGCTCAAACGTGCTGCGTAACACTAAAATGAACCTCATTGTTCTTGTTAAAGCTCAAACGTGCTGCGTAACACGAGAATGAACCTCATTGGTTCTTGCTGAAGCTCAAACGTGCTGCGTAACACGAGAATGAACCTAATTGGTTCTTGCTGAAGCTCAAACGTGCTGCGTAACACTAAAATGAACCTCACTGGTTCTTGCTGAAGCTCAAACGTGCTGCGTAACACGAAAATGAACCTCATTGGTTCTTGCTGAAGCTCAAACGTGCTGCGTAACACGAAAATGAACCTCATTGGTTCTTGCTGAAGCTCAAACGTGCTGCGTAACACGAAAATGAACCTCATTGGTTCTTGCTGAAGCTCAAACGTGCTGCGTAACACTAAAATGAACCTCACTGGTTCTTGCTGAAGCTCAAACGTGCTGCGTAACACGAAAATGAACCTCATTGGTTCTTGCTGAAGCTCAAACGTGCTGCGTAACACGAAAATGAACCTCATTGTTCTTGTTAAAGCTCAAACGTGCTGCGTAACACGAAAATGAACCTCATTGGGTCTTGCTGAAGCTCAAACGTGCTGCGTAACACTAAAATGAACCTCATTGTTCTTGTTAAAGCTCAAACGTGCTGCGTAACACGAGAATGAACCTCATTGGTTCTTGCTGAAGCTCAAACGTGCTGCGTAACACGAGAATGAACCTAATTGGTTCTTGCTGAAGCTCAAACGTGCTGCGTAACACTAAAATGAACCTCACTGGTTCTTGCTGAAGCTCAAACGTGCTGCGTAACACGAAAATGAACCTCATTGTTCTTGTTAAAGCTCAAACGTGCTGCGTAACACGAGAATGAACCTCATTGGTTCTTGCTGAAGCTCAAACGTGCTGCGTAACACGAGAATGAACCTAATTGGTTCTTGCTGAAGCTCAAACGTGCTGCGTAACACTAAAATGAACCTCACTGGTTCTTGCTGAAGCTCAAACGTGCTGCGTAACACGAGAATGAACCTCATTGGTTCTTGCTGAAGCTCAAACGTGCTGCGTAACGAGAATGAACCTAATTGGTTCTTGCTGAAGCTCAAACGTGCTGCGTAACACGAGAATGAACCTAATTGGTTCTTGCTGAAGCTCAAACGTGCTGCGTAACACTAAAATGAACCTAATTGGTTCTTGCTGAAGCTCAAACGTGCTGCGTAACACGAGAATGAACCTAATTGGTTCTTGCTGAAGCTCAAACGTGCTGCGTAACACTAAAATGAACCTAATTGGTTCTTGCTGAAGCTCAAACGTGCTGCGTAACACGAAAATGAACCTCATTGGTTCTTGCTGAAGCTCAAACGTGCTGCGTAACACGAGAATGAACCTCATTGGTTCTTGCTGAAGCTCAAACGTGCTGCGTAACACGAGAATGAACCTCATTGGTTCTTGAGGAAGCTCAAACGTGCTGCGTAACACGAGAATGAACCTCATTGGTTCTTGCTGAAGCTCAAACGTGCTGCGTAACACTAAAATGAACCTCATTGGTTCTTGCTGAAGCTCAAACGTGCTGCGTAACACGAGAATGAACCTCATTGGTTCTTGAGGAAGCTCAAACGTGCTGCGTAACACGAGAATGAACCTCATTGCTTCTCACCAGTCAAGCAAACTCGCTTGAGCTTCTGTTTACCACAACTGATGTGTGTGTTGAATGTTTATATGTGAATAAAAGCCTAAATTCAATCTGTTCAACAAATAAAGCAATCGAGTCTCTTCAGAAAATTTGGACTAAATTGCTCAATTCATATGGATTAGTTTTACGATCTCTTTATGAACTTTTTGATGCGTCAAAATAGTTGCGGAGCTGTCAATGGAGGGACAGAAAACTCAGATTTCATCAAAAAGATCTTCATATGTGTTCTGAAGATGAATGAAAGTCTTATGGGTTTGGAACTATAGGAGGGTGAGTACATAATGAAAGAATTTTCATTTTTGGGTGAACTATCCCTTTAATATAGCGTCACTGCTTTCAGTTAACATCTCTGGTGGGATTATTATTTACACGCATGCTCGATTTTAAGACATTTCTGAAGAGCTCAGCTGACCTTTGACCTGATCTTACCACCCCATCATAAACAAACAGCTCAAACATCTCCTTAACAAGGGTTCTTCCACTCACATCTGCCTCATCAAACCGTTCGGCATCAGACAGGCAAACTCTCTCAGGACGACGACTCCTCACAACACTGCGAACGCGCCTCCATTAAAGCTCTCTTTGCAGCCGTATTTCTGATCTATTATTTACGTCTCTCGCTCGGCGTCCCCGCACAGCGTTGTCATGATACGTGCGACATCAAAGAGCGTCGACGCGACTCGCTTCTCCTGATGAGCTCACGGGTTTGATAAAACATTCTGTTGAGGAATCAAACACGGAGACTCTTCAATCGCGCGCTCAAACACTCGACACGAACCGCGACACGCACACCACATCTGATTTAAAAAGCTGTTTTGGGGGGTTTCTCTGCTAAATAAAGATGTAACAAATACATGTACATCTGTGACCCTCGTAGAATTTCACTGGTATGTGTTTGTGCTTTGCTTTGGCGGGAAGTTCATCGTGTTTCTTGAAGTTCATCTTGTTTCGAATGTTTCCTGAGCAGCAAATCGTTTTTCTGAAGGATCATGTGACACTGAAGACTGGAGTAATGATGCTGAAAATCCAGCTCTAATTCGCATGAATAAATTATATTTTACAATATATTACAATACGAAGCAGTTCTTTTAAATTATAATAATATTTCACAATATTACTGTTTTATATATCACTGTAATATTTTAATTATATATTGTAATTATAATAAATACCACTCCATGGGGTTAATAAAGAGCCAGGATATTTTTTTAATATAGCTCCGATTGTGTTTGTCTGAAAGAAGAATACACCTAGGATGGCGAGTAAATCATGGGATAATTTTCATTTTTGGGTGAACTATCCCTTTAAGCTTCTGTATAGAACTTTTTCTGTTACCGTGTTTAAAGGGATAGTTCCATTAAAAAATGAAAATTCATTTTCGGATATTTTTTTTCCTCCATATATGGAAGTCAATGGCTACCGTCAACTGTTTGGTCACCAACATTCTTCAAAATATCTTCTTTTGTGTTGTAAGAAACTCATTCAGGTTTGGAACAAGTTGAGAGTGAGTAAATGATGACAGAATTTAAATTTTTGGATGAACTATCCCTTTAACAGCTGTTGCTAGCGGTGCTCAATTCACAATGAACTAATACAGTATTAAAATGAGATGCACTGTTCGGACTGAGCAATCAAAACTATAGCGGCAGCACAAAGCAGCAGCAGCAAGAAAAAGGACAGAATGTGAAGAAAGCGCTCAAGGCTTCTGCTGTGCCCTTTACTGTCCTGCTCTGAAGGTGTCGGCCCACCGCTAACATCCCATAATCCTCCTGTTTTCTCAATAATGGAGCACGGCGATTGGTGCTGTAAATCACGAGCGGGTCCAGGGTCAGTCAGCTGAGGTGATTGTGTTCAGTCTCCACAGGCCTTGACTGAGATCTCATGAAATTCATCCTCAATAACGGCGTGACCGAAGGCGGCAAAGATCCTCCTCTTTTCTCTTCATTATACGAGAAGGCCGCGAAACGGCAAAGCGACCTCCTATAAAACGAGCGCACACATACTGCACGACAAATGAAATTTCCTCAACGTCATATTTTGATGAGAATGTCAACGAGACTGCGAGTGAACCTATAGCGAGGAAGAGAGATACAAAGCTCTCGAGATACTTAAAGTGACAGTGCACCTAAACATGTCACTCAAAAGCATACAATGTTTGGATTTAAATAGGCAAATACTCAAACATTATTGCTTAAGAGTGCTTGAATCTTGCATTGTCAATACAAGATCTTGACCAAAAATTTATGCTAAAAGGAATTAAAACTTAAAGTCGCTCTTTGGTGAAAATTTGTGTTTACATGTCTATTTGGTGTTTTTAATGTGCTTTAAGACAAACCATGTGCAAATTCATAAGTCGACACCATTGCTGAGTATTTTCTCCTTAAAACTGCAGTGAACCAAAGACAGTCTCAAAAACACAGTTTGAAATCGCTGGTGTTTCTGAGTCACAAACTACCTTGTAACCAATCAGATCAACGTGTGATCGTCAACCAGTGGATCTCTGAGCTGCTGTGAGTGAGTGGAGG
>NC_140209.1:26737858-26802858 GCF_951802725.1 Rutilus rutilus
TTTTGGACACAAGAGGGCAGTATAGCCCTATGTTTGCTTTTTTGTTGAACCAAATAGCACTAAATAGCCTGTTTTTAACTTTTTCATTCTTCTTGAATTGCAAAAACAGAATAAAATGGGTTTAGTTGTGATATTTGTATACTTTTATATAGAAATAAATGGTATATAATTACATTTTTAGAAGATTTTTAGTGTTTCCTTTTTGGACATTAATCCCTCGCCATAGCAAAACCGTTTGAGATATTTATTATCCATTCACAACTTAGCATATTTAATGTAGTTTCATCATGTTGAAAAAGTTTGGTACGAATAAAATAAATAGTTTAAGAGGAGTGGCTAAAAATTCAGAGGCTGATTTTGCAAAAAAATTCACATTCAGACCAAAATATCTGACTTCCTGATGGCCAGAGCTATTGAATGTAAATTAGAAAGTTGTCCGGCTTGATGAGAACAATATAAAAACTATTTTTTCTTTACTGTAGTTAAAACTAACCCCCCCACTTTTGTCTAAAGCATGTTGAAAGTGACACACTTCCTGCTGCCAGTTGGTGGCGCTATAACTTTGACTCACAATAGCTACATCCATCTGACCGGCCTCTTACCACGAACACACTGCTGAAGTTTCATCAAGATCAGTTAATGTATGCAGAAGTTATTCCACTTCCGTGTTTCTCTTTTCTCGCCATAAATTCGATTCCTCGCCACGGCCAAACCGTTCGAGATATCAAAAATCCGTCCGCAATTTAGCATCCTCAAAGTCTTGACTACATGCACACCGAGTTTGAAGGGGACACGGTGAATTTTCTAGGAGGAGTATTTCACATTCCACAGCAAGCGTTTTCCAAACAACCCATAATAGCCGACTTCCTGTTGGGCTGGCGTAAAACTTGACCGGGGTAAAGTTGTTCGGCCCGATGAGATCTATATGTGTACCGAGTTTCATATTAATTCATGCAAGCGTGTTTGATATATGGATCAAGTTTTAGAACCCCGTTCAAGGGGGCGCTGTTGAGCCCCCCAGCCATGCCCGGGTACCAGCTTCAGCCCGGCCCTGATGGCCGTGGGTTTTGACCTGTGTGCAAAGTTTCAAGAGTTTTTGAGCACGTTATGGACCCCAAAAGCCCCTGAAACCTTGATTAACAATATAAAAGCAAGAGTCAAATCCCCCCCTCCCCTCACACACACACAGACACAGAGAGAGGGAGAGAAAATTCTTCAGAAAATCCACATTCAAACCAAAATATCTCTCTTCCTGTTGGTCGGAGATGGTTCATGTAAATTAGAAAGTTGTCCGTCTTGATGAGAACAATACACATACCAAGTTTTGTTGCTGTTGATAAAACTAACCGCCCCATTTATGACTAAAGGTGGCGCTACTGAGCCCCTCACCACGCCCGTTTCTGAAACTTTGCACATGTCTACGGGCTAATAAATGTGATGTGTCTGTCGAGTTTCATCCAATTTCAAGTATGTTAAGAGTCTCAAAAGCATCTGAAAAGAATATTAAAGTTTGAAGCGTTGCCATGGCAACAGTATTAAAGATATCAAAAATCCTTTCACAGGTCTACATCTGCCGTGTGTTTACATTATACACATAAAGTTTGAAGCAAATCGGGTAAAAATAAGAGGGTGATTTCAAAGCATTTTGAAAGTGACACACTTCCTGCTGCCAGTTGGTGGCGCTATAACTTTGACTCACAATAGTCACATCAATGTGATCGGCCTCTGACCACGAACACACTGCTGAAGTTTTATCAAGATCAGTTAATGTATGCAGAAGTTATAACACACTTCCTGTTTATCTTTTCTCGCTATAAATTCGTTTCATCGCCACGGCCAAACCGTTCGAGATATCAAAAATCCGTCCGCAATTTAGCATCCTCAATATCTTGACTTCATGCTGACCGAGTTTGGTGTGGATCGGATCAATTCCCTAGGAGGAGTACATTAAATTCCACAGCATGCGTTTTTCAAACAACCCATAATAGCTGACTTCCTGTTGGGCAGAGCTAATAACTTAGAGCGCGAAAGTTGTTCGGCCCGATGAGATCTATATGTGTACCGAGTTTCATACTAATACGTTCTTGTATGTGTCCAAGATTTAAGATTGTGTTCTAGGGGGCGCTGTTGAGCCCCCCTGCCACGCCCGGGTACCAGCTTCAGCCCGGCCCTAATGGCCGCGGGTTCTGACCTGCGTGCAAAGTTTCATGAGTTTTTGCGCACGTTAAAGGCCCCAAAAGCCCCCGAACCCTTGAAGAACAATAATAATAATAATAATAATCCTAACGAAAACAATAGGGCCTTCGCCCCTTCAGGGCTTGGGCCCTAAAAATCTTGTTTCTGCTGGAACAAAGTTGATACTTACTGTATATGAGTGAAATTATTTCTTTGTTTTATCTTTAATTTATTTCATATAAAAAAATCGAATATAAAAAACTATAAAAAAAATATATATATAAAAAAAAAAAATATATATATATATATGATGTATATAATGATATATATATATATATATATATATATATATATATATATATATATATTTAATTAACACCTGCAGGTACATCTGAGACAAAGTTGATTACTGTAAATGAAATGTAACTGAGAACCGTGAAATCTTCTGAGCAAATCAAGTGTTTTTTAGAGGTAACCCGGATTAATCCGAGCTGGACTGTAAACGAGAAGGCCGTATCTAAGACGTCTGTCAGTGTTTGGGCAGAATTGAGCGCTGAGGTTTGTTAGTTCTGGACTTTCATTAGTTCCTGCAGAAATGTCTCCAGCGGGACGGGTCTTAACAGCAGATTAAGAGCAGTCAATGACTAAACGCTGCTGAAATCACACCAAACCATCGGAGAATCAGGCTCACACCTGCTCCGCTCACTGAACAAACACTAATTAGCAAACAATGGGTGGATGAGACCAGCAGCGCTGGAAATACCTCCAGCACTCGTATTAGCGCTGCATGTTATTTTCCCGAAGCTCTTCAGAGATCATGATCAGTGCTGCGTGTTCGCTTCAGTTTCACAATCAAGACAACAGACATGCAGATGCACTGACCGTTCATGTGCTGGTTTAATAAATCTCCAGCTCCTCCTTTTTACTGCTCATTTTGACAACAATGTCATAACATTCATGAAAACAATGAGTCACAATGTGTTAATTGCAGGTAAGCTGTCAATCAAACAATGCATTGATTCATGGGTTAATCAAATAAAACAAGCATTCATATATTCATCAAAAACAATCAATCATCAACAACAAACCAACCAACCAACCAGTTATAAATCAATTAATGGACTTCTAAATGACTGACCATCAATCAACCAATCAATTAGACAATCATTAATTAATCAAATCAGCCATCTAATTATCCATCGTTTAAATCAACAAATCAACCAACTATTAGTTTATTAATCAATAAATCTATCAACTCACCATCCATCCATTAATCAATCAATCAAACAATAAATAAATAGTAAAAAAAAAAATATAACAATTGATATTAATTGTTACTGTATTAATACTAATATTGCTATTATCAACATACATAATATCAATAATGAATGAACATTCATACTAATATTAATATATCAATGTTGATTGCTAATAAAAAATAAAATAATATTAAGATAAGAAATTAAATAAGAAAAATAAGAAAATATATTGCAATTCATAAAAATTATATGAATATGAATGACTTAATACAAATACTGATATCAATAATGTTAATAATGATCATAGCTATATTAATACTAATATTGCTAATAAAACAATTAATATTACATAAAAAATTATTGCTTGCTTGATTGATTGATTGATTGATTGATTGATTGCTTTTCTAATTAGATCCCTAATTAGATCCCATTGAGGAGCATATAAACTGCGTAACTCAGTTTTCCCAGTAGTGAATATGGAGTGTGTGAACATGTAAACATGACGGTGAGCTGGTAATGAAGGCAGAAAGGCCTCAGTTGCATCTCTTTCTCCAATCAATAATAATAATAATAATAATAATGGAGAGACGGCGGGGGAATGTAATGATGGTGTGTGTGTGTGTGTTTGTGTGTGTGTGTGTTTGTTTAAAATGGTGCTGTCAGAAGATGATGCCTGTGATCTCATTTCCTGTGGCGTCGGTGATGAGCATCGCTGCTGACAGGTGAGTCGCATTAAAATACTCTCTCTTATATCTCTCCAGATATTTATGAATTTAATAACTCAACAATTATCCTACGTCAAATAGGAACTGACAGATATTGCCAAAGAGGGAATGCAATGTGAAGCTAACAGCTAGCAAACATGTTGACAATACTTTAACTCCGCGTATTAAAGTCAAGACAAAAACTAAAGTAGCAAAAGCACACTGACCAATCAGAATCAAGTATTCCAGACAGTTGAGCAATATAACTTTAACCAATCTATTGTCATGTTTCATCACAGTTAAATCAAAACTACGACTTTTTTCCTAATGAATGTCTTTGCTGCATGCTATTCTAGTTTTAAAAAGGTTTCTCGTTATGTTTAGGTTTCATTAATCACTTCCTCCTTTTCCTAATGTCACATGGGCGACACACACACACACACACACACACACACACACACACACACACACACACACACCTCACATTATTCAACACACACACATCACCATACATGTCACATGTGATTCAGTCCATCATGATGCATCACAATCTCATAAATGGATAACATGCTGTTTTATACTTATAATTTAATAGCTTAATTTATAAAAATGAATTATATGAATGAACATAAATAAAATACATTTTATTTACATTTACATGAATCACATAAATAATAATTTATATCATAATTTATAATTATCATATAAATATAAATAAAAATTATAATTCAAATGAAAATAAAATTACACTTAAGACAACCTGCTGCTTCATTAACTGAACAGAAATAAATTAAATAAATGAATGAATTCATTTTACTTAATTCAATTTTTATTTACATGTTAAATACTTTAATTAATTAATATAAATTATATTTAAATTAAATTAAATTAAATTATACTTGTTAAGGCAACCTGATGCTTTATTCACTAAACTGAAAAAGAAAGAAAGAAAGAAAGAAAGAAAGAAAGAAAGAAAGAAAGAAAGAAAGAAAGAAAGAAAGAAAGAAAGAAAGAAAGAAAGAAATCTTTGATTTAATTTAATTAAAATAATGTAATTAATAATTTAAATGAAACAACATAACATAAATAATATATAATATTACATATATTAAATTAGATATAGGGTGATGATAAATTGGAGAGAAAATAAAGAACAACTACTCCTAAAAAATAATGTGGAAATATTATTTTTTGTTTTCAAACTCTTCCATCAGAAAAGTCAGCTCTAATGATGTCATCATAAACATCAGTAAGAGCTTCATTTGCTGTAACTCCTGCTTTATTGCACTCAGACTAAAGTGGCCTGGGCAGTACATTTACACAGGACACTGCTTATCTGTGTGTGTGTGTGTGTGTGTGTGTGTGTGTGTGTGTGTGTGTGTGTGTGTGTGTGTGTGTGTGTGTGTGTGTGTGTGTGTGTGTGTGTGTGTGTGTGTGTGTGTGTGTGTGTGTGTGTGTGTGTGTGTGTGTGTGTGTGTGTGTGTGTGTGTGTGTGTGTGTGTCTGCTTTATAAAGCTGTGAAGGAAAAACTCACTCCAGCAAAAATACCATCTCAACCCTCGGTGATGGAGAACTTTAATATACGTACTCGAGGACTAATTTAATTTCACCTGATATTTCCATAAGCAGCAAAACCACCTGCGCGAGAGACGGAGAGAGAGGGAGAAATAATGAACTTGATTGATCTCATCTCCTCTCGTCTCGCTTTATCTCCCCTCCTCTCATTCTCTTTAAATCTAACACAAAATGAAGTCGTCTGTCATTTTGAGCTTGTCATTAAGCTTCACCCTAAAGAGATGTTCACGACCTGAGATAAAAATGAAAAAATCTAAAAATGAACTCAATAAAGGTCAAAACTTTCAGTCTGTGTTCGGATTGATGTTTCATCGCTCAATGTTTCATAGATTGAGTATATTCTCCCATGACGTTTCTCCCTCTGCAAACATGTCGTTCCTGTTTTCTCCGTTTCTCAGTGAGTTTCTGAAGCAGATGGTGTGTAAAGCCGCACGGATCGCTTTAATACACTAAAAGTATCCTCCAGAGACGCGCGGCAATCTGTCTGAGAGACACACAGAGAGACTGACGGATGCAGAAGCCGAACAGACGCTTCACATTTCTGAAACACGAGCTCCGGCGGTGAACAGGTCAGCAGATATTCAGCAAACTCACAGCTTTCACCAGACAGAGATAAAAGAGATGCACTTCATCACATCCCGAGCCTTCAGGAGTTCGCTATAAAGCGCTGAAGCAAATCACAAACGAGATCTCAGGTGTTTCTCTCAGATGGAAATGGGATGAACAATTGGAGATTGAAATCTCAATGTGAACTCAACTCAACGTGAATGTTTCTCGTCGGTTTCTCCCAAGATCAAATAATCTGGTTGCTATCCTTATTTTCTTTCTCCCAGCAGATTTAAGGAGAATCAGATGAGATGATACTGAGACCTGAGCAATAAAATGTTCCCCTGATCACTGATCTCGCAGAATAAGATCCAGAATCCAAAAATCACGAATGAAATCTCTTTCATATCTCGGTTGTTTCTCTTAAAATTCAAAGAGATTAATTTGAATTGCTGAAGTCTCCTGCTTCTCAAATGTGACCCTGGACCACAAAACCATGGGTAAATTTTTTGAAATTGAGATTTATACATCACCTGAAATCTGGGTTTAAGGTTTCTGGTGAAATAAGGTTTGCATTATGGTTTGTTAGGACAATATTTGGTCGAGATACAACTATTTGAAAATCTGGAATCTGAGGGTGCAGAAAAATCTAAACATTGAGAAAATCGCCTTTAAAGTTGTCCATTTCTGTTGGCGATTGTGCTGCATCCACTCACAAAAATAAATTTTTGATTTATCGATAATTTTGACCCATACAATGTATTGTTGGCTATTGCCACAAATATACCCGTGCGACTTATGACTGATCCAGGGTCACAAATGTTTCTCTTGAGACCCCAGTAGTATCACGCGTGTCTCCTCTAAAGCTTCAATAGAGGTCTCAATAATGTCTCAAACTGTGCTCAGATTTGCTAGGATGCCAAAGTGTGCCATCAAATGAACATTTCTCATCCAACTCTCTCAAGATCAAATAATCTGGCAGCTATCTATATTTTTATTTCTCAACACAGATTTTAGGAGAAGATACTCACACAACCCAGAACTGAGCAATAAAACCTTCCTCTGATCGCTCATTTCTCAGCATAATATTCAGAAACACTCAAACTGGAAAGAAAGATTACAAAAATGAAATCTCTTTAATGTCTCAATTGTTTCTCCTTCATTCCAATGAAATTAAATTGAGACTTTTGCTCTGTTAAATGTTCCTTCGTAGAATAAGACCCCAGTAATCTCACATGTGTCTTGTCTCAGACTGATCTCATGAAATGGCGTATGTATGACACGCCAATTCGTATTTCCATTTTTGGCGTGCTATCAACACGCATAATCGCTTTTCAGCGTGTTTATCAACGCCGTTGACTTAACGTTACATTACTCTCTATATAAATATATATGACTTTCCCCAACCCCGTCCCTAAACCTACCCGTCACTGGGGTTAATACCATTTATGAGTCTTCCCCTACCATCCTAGTAAAAAAATATCGCTCCCCAGATGTAGATTTACATTTTGCTTCGTTTCGCTCGGACATTTAACGGCGTAGACATACACGCGGAAGATGACGGCGTGGACATACGCGCGGATAGCTCAAAATGCGTGTAGATAACACGCCACTTGACTTGAAAGTGGCGTGTATGTTTACGCAAAGTCATGATGTCATGTTGCTTGTCTAGAGTTTCAGAAGAGATCTCACCAATGTCTTAAACTGTGCTCAGATTTACCAATACACCAAAGTCTGCAAAAGTCAGAGATCTCAAAGTGAACTCAAACATTTCTCATCAAATTCCCCTAAAATCAAATAATCTGGCTTTTTCCCAGCAGATTTTATGAGAAACATCTGAAATGATACAGAAACATAACTGAGAAATCAGCAATAAAATATTTTCCTCTATTCGCTGATCTCTCAGCATACGCTCCAGAAACACTCATATCAAATGATATCTCTTTAAAATCTCAATGTTTCTCCACCATTGACGTTTCCCTTGAGAAAAGACTCCAGTAATCTCACATGTCTCCTCTAGAGTTTCAGAAGAGATCTCAATCATGTCTCAAACTGGGCTCAGATTTACCAATACACCAAAGTCTGCAAAAGTCAGAGATCTCAATGTGAACTCAAACATTTCTCATCAAATGCTCTCAAGATCAAATAATCTAGCTGCTATCAACTTTTTTATTCTCCACAGAGATTTTAGGAGAATCATCTGAGAAGACACTCACACGTATGTGACCATGAACTATGAACATTGACCATGAACCTCTGATTGCTGCTTTCTCAGCATAAGATGCATAAAACACACACGCTAGATCTCTTCAATGTCTCAATTGTTTCTCCTAGATTTCAGTGAGACTGTTGAAGTCTCCTGTTTCTCAGATGTTTCTCCAGACATCCCACATGTGTCTCCTCTAGACTTTCAAAAGAGATCTCAACAAAGTCTCAAACTGCGCTCAGACACCACTCAGTCTGCCATCAAAAATCAGAGATCTCAATATATATTTCTCATCAATTGATTTTGAGCTGCTCTCCACATTAGTTTTACAGCTCTATACTCTTACTGGACGACGACCAGTGATTCATTTAACTCTTTTTATTCCTCCAAACTGACGCTCTTGAGCTTTGAAAGGGAAACCTTTGAGCAATAACATGAGATCCACTCCAACAGAAACCCGCAACACACTCGGCATGCATTCAGACTCAACCAGCGGTCAGCGTGTGCGTGTGTGTGTGTGTGAGAGAGATGAAGATGTTTCTGTACTCACAGTGGTGTGAGGGCTGCAATCTCCTCAGTGAAGTCGTCCTCAGGGTATCTCTCTTCCTCCTCTTCCTCTGATGAAGAGCTGCAGGAGAAACACACTGCGTTCTGGAAACGTGGACTGCGCAGGAATGAGATAACGTGTATGGGAAAATGAGAGAAAAGGAGGAGAGACACACACAGAGAGAGAGGGAGAGAGAGAGAGAATGATTGGTCTGTCCATGTGAGGGAACGTGTGTGTAGATGGAGAGAGAGATGATCTCACCTCAAAATGATCAGCGAATGTTACTGTGTTTGAGGTGATGCAGTCACACATTATGTTACAAATATCTCTGGATCTGAACTCTGATTGGATGAAAAAGCGACGATATATTTGATACACTAATGTTCAAAAGTTTGGGGGCTGTACGATTTTTTACTGTCACTTTTGATCAATTTAATGCATCCTTTCTGAATAAACGTATTCATTTATTTTGAAAAAAAAAAAAGAACGAAAACTTTTAAATGGTAGTTGTACAAGCTTTTTTGGTGATCTGGTCTATAAATATGATTCAAATCCAGCAGGTGAAAATCACATAGAAAAAAAGACAAACAATAATAGATAAACCAGCATGAGAGAGAATGTGAGATTCCTAATCTCTCTCTCTCTCACACACACACACACACACACTGCCGTGTTGTCGTCCTAAAAGCCACCAAATTCAATTAAAAAGAGGAATTGCCAATTAGAGGTGTGTTATGATCCGAGAACAATGAAGTAACCCGTGATTCATTGGCTGGAGCTCCCGGAGGGACTCGCTTCTGATAGACCAATCCATTCACACACACACACACACACACACCTGCACAAACATATGCATGTCTGCAAACACACACGCTTGGCATTCACCTCTTTCTCAGCCAAGTCTGCCAGCCTGCGGCAAGAACACGGTGAAAACACACACACACACACACACACACACACACACACACACACACACACACACACACACACACACACACACACACACACACACACACACACACACACACACACACACACACACACTATAGTAAGCCATGGCGGAAATAAACCCAGGCAGACTCCTCATTCGATTCTGATCTGTGAAATAAACACATGGATATTTGGCTCGGGTGTTTTATCGCAATAATTCCCTCTCTCTGTTCTCCTTTATTAAATTACCCACAATGCATCTGCGTGATGAACGAGGAGCCCGATGACAGATTGAAGATCAAACTCGCGTCGATAAGGCAAAAGACAGTTTAACTCTGTGACCCAGATGTCAACACAAACACACAGAGAGCAGATCAGTCGATATCAGCATGCAGATCTCAATGTTTGCCGTTCATAATGAACACAAAAGAAGATATTTTGAAGAACTTTGGACCCCATTGAGTTACATTGTATGGACAAAAGACACTTTCTTTTCCAAACTGCTGGTCCAATGTGGGTACAGCGTAATATCATACAGGTATAACTTCCTTTTTAATTGATTATTAAATTGTTAAATTAGAGTTTATACATAGATTACATGACAAAGTGAAATATTTTCATTACTACTGGAGCTGCCAGTTTGATAAGTTTCAAATGATTATTAAACAGCACAAACTATGCAAAAGAGGCAGCGCTTCCGGCGCACTCAGTGTCCGAATTCACTCACTCGTTTTCATTCACTCCTTCAAGTGAACTATATTAGTGGAGTAATGTAGGGAATAGTGAATGAGGGTATAGGGGGCGATTTCGAACACAGCCCAGGTCAACCAAGGAAGACAGGAAATGAACACAGAGAACAGAACTAAGCTAAAGTCAAAATAAGAGTCAGTCAGGTTTGAAACGGCTTCTCAAGCGAGAGACAAAAATACTGGGTTGGACCTTAAATACTACACTATAATAAAAATAATAAGAATACAACAAATATAAAAACGTAAATATAATTTAAAAAAGAACAATTTTATTTCATGGTGACTAACTACAACTAAAATAATTGAAAATAATTTTCATTGAAATAAAGCTGAAATAAAATAAAATATAAATATTAGATGAAAAACTTAAATGTAGACTACTAAGATTAAATTTGAAATTATTTTACTAAACTAAAATTCAATTATTTTACTAAATACAAAATTTTTGTAATGTAAAAAAAAGAAGAAAATTTGCCTTGGCAACTGAATAACATTTTTTTTCTATTAAAAAGGTTTTCAGTTAAAGCACTGCAATTACAAATTTTTTTTTTTTAAGTCATTTAAATTAAAGCTAAATAGAAATATTTAAAAACTAAAAACTAAAAAGACAAAGCCTTCACAAAAAAAAAAAAACTTTTTTGAATATATAGTGTATTAGTATCTCACGAAAGTGAGTAAGTACACCCCTCACATTTCAGCAAACATTTTATATCTTCTCAAGGGACAATCCTAAAGAAATGAAACTTTTATATATTTTAGAGTAGTCAATGTGTTGCTTGTTTATCAGCATATATTAACTGTCCTCTGAAAATAACTCAACACACAGCCATTATTGTCAAAATAGCTGGCAACAAAAGTGAGTACACCCTAAGTGATAATAGCTGTATGTCGTTTAACCAAGCAAAGCCACATGTCCTATTCATAATTTTCATGTTTTTGTCTGCTTGACAGGACCATACAAATGTGTGTATCTTGTATTAGAGCAGTTAAAATTTGTGCTTTGAGTACAATTCTCTCATACTGACCACTGGATGTTCAACATGGCACCTCATGGCAAAGAACTCTCTAAGGATTTGAGAATTAGAATTGTTGCTCTCCACAAAGATGGCCTAGGCTATAAGAAGATTGGTAACACCCTGCAACTGAGTTACAGTGCAGGCCAGGGTCATACAGAGGTTTTCCAAGACGGGTTCCTCTTGGAACAAGCCTCGCAAGGGTCAATCAAAGAAGTTGAGTCCTCGTGCTGTGCGTCAGGTGCAGAAGCTGGCTTCAAAAAGCAGACGCATGAGTGCTGCCAGCATTGCTTTAGAGGCCGCAGAAGCGGAAGGTCAGCGTGTCAGTGCTCAGACCATACGCCACACACTGCAACAAGTCGGTTTGCATGCCCGTCGTCTCAGAAGGAAGCCTCTTCTGAAGCTGGCTCACAAGAAAGACCACAAACAGTTTGCTGAAAGCAACCTGTCCAAGAGCATGAATTACTGGAACCATGTCCTGTGGTCTGATGAGACTAAGATAAACATGTTTGACTCAGATGGTGTCCAGAATGTGTGGCGACGCCCTGGTGAGGAGGAGTACCAAGAAAATGATACAGTCGAGCATGGTGGTGGTAGCATCATGGTCTGGGGCTGCATGAGTGCTGCTGGTATTGGGGAGCTATGCTTCATTGAGGGAAACATGGATTCCAACATGTACTGTGACATTCTGAAGCAGAACATGATGCCCTCCCTTCAGAAACTGGGCCGAACGGCATGATAACGACCCCAAACACACCGCCAAGATGACGACTGCCTTGCTGAGGAAGCTGAAGGTGAAGGAGTGGCCAAGTATGTCTCCAGACCTGAACCCTATTGAGCACCTGTGGGGCGTCCTCAAGCGGAAGGTGGAGAAGGGTAGAAGTGGATCCCAGCAACAACCTGTGCAGCTCTGGTGAACTCCATGCCTAGGAGGATTAAGGCAGTGCTAGATAACAATGGTGCTCACACAAAATATTAACACTTTGGACACAGTTTTGACATGTTCACTTAGGGTGTACTCACTTTTGTTGCCAGCTATTTTGAGAATAATGGCTGTATGTTTAGTTATTTTCAGAGGACAGTAAATATATACTGTTATACAAGCAGCACATTGACCACTCTAAAGTTTCATTTCTATAGTATTGTCCCTTGGGAAGATATGCTGAAATGAGAGGGGTGTACTTACTTTTGTGAGATACTGTATATATATATAAATAATAGTAAAATAAGACTGGTTTGGTAGCATGAGGCTAGTTGTGCTCGGTTCAGCGTGAAATAAGTTGGTTCAGGTTGGGTTAAGCTGATACAGGCTGGTTAAGGTTGGTTCAGATTGGGTTAAGTTGGCTCAGGCTTAGGTGTCGTAGAGTGACAAGGGAAGCAATTACTGAGGACAACTCTGGCCAGGCCTCAGGCTGGAAGCTGTGAACCTGTCGACTGCCTCGCTAACTGACGAACACTGTCTGTACCCCGAAGCTAAAGTCTGTCTGTCTCTCTCACACACACACACACACACACACACACACACACACACACACACACACACACAGAGAGGTGTTCTCATCTTCTTGACTTCTTAAAAAGCAAAACTACACTTGCAAATTCACTCATCACTTCATCTCAAACGATGCAAGATTATTTGTGTCTGGATATATACAGTGTTAGGGTGTGTTCACACTAGTTCGTGTCGATTAAAACAAACTCTGTTGCGATTGCTCTGTTAGTGCGGTTCATTTGAATAAAACAAGATTTTTTTTTAATGCATTTGGCAGATACTTTAATCCAAAGCGACTTATAAAAGGTACACATATTCATTTTTTTTTTTTTTAAATAGGGTAACACTTTACAATAAGGTTCATTAGTTAACATCAGTTAATGGATTAACTAACATGACCAAAAAATGAGCAATACATTTGTTACAGTATTTATTCATCTTTGTTCATTGTTTGAACATGTTATTATCGTGTACCTCACTTATCGTGCTTATGCTACTCTGAATAATGCCTGAACCTCGTATTCTGAGCACTTCTTGCGTTGTTGTTGTTTTTTTGCCTCTTCATGATGACTCGCTTAATTTTAGTCCTAATTTGTAAGTCGCTTTGGATAAAAGCGTCTGCTAAATGACTAAATGTAATGTAAATGTAACATGTTAGTTCACAGTGCATTAATGTTAACAAATACAACCTTTGATTTTAACAACTTTTTAGTAAATGTTGAAATTAATATTAACTAAGATTAATAAATGCTGAAGAAGCATTGTTCAATCTTAGTTCATGTTAACTAAGGTAGTTAACTAATGTTAGCAAATGAACCTTACTGTAAAGTGTTACCAAAAATAGTATATAATCAATGGCACTAAAATGCCGCTGATGAGGAGGATTGACGTGTGCCGTTTGAGTTTTTCCCCATTGAACATTTTTCCTGCAGACACTTTCTGGAAACACTTTCGCCACCCTCATTTAGTCTTTCCCATCCTGAGCTCATTCTGCACTGGTGTTCTTGGCTTTCAGCTGGCGGTGAGAGCTGTAAAAGCCTGCGGTCCAGGGGTCCATCAGGGCAGATTTGCCCTCTTCAGATGTCTATTTCAGGCATTAATGTCTGAATGTGAGCGGAGAGCTTTGGAGCCACTGCCGGTGAAGGTTTAGATTCACCTCTCAGGGTTTTAGGACAACATTTGCTGCCAGTCTGCGGTGGTTTAAATCTGTTGCAGCTTACATCCATCTGTGAATGTTTAATACGTGTCTACACATACTTAAATGTCCTAATTGAACTAAGGCCTAAATCCTGGCTTAATCTAAACCCTGTCTGTGAAACCAGGCCTCGGTGTAATACCAGCACTGTGTTTTTACGCTCAGTGGATGTGTGAGAAACTGACAACTGATCACAGACACTAATTACTGAAGCCTTTCATTAGGAAACAGACTCAAATGACTGATCCGTCAGATCTACAGCCAGACAGCTTTCGCTCGCTCTGTTCTCCGTGTAATGACACCTCGGCTGGCTCTTGTCTTTCATCTCACTGATGGAGTGATAGAAACAGGGCCAGATTCTGGTAAAGACTCTGACAGCTGACATTAATCACACTTACGGTCAGTCCAGTCCTCAGCATAAAGTCCAGTCCAGGCCGCAGATTATCTGGCTAAGAACTGCCCGCTTGACTGTTTTAGAGAACAAAAGCCAATCTGAAATCAGACTAAATTGATGAGAGTGAAGTGAAATATACAAGTGTGCTTAAGGCAAGCATATCTTAATAATTAATAATACGCTTCTCAAAAAAAACTTTAAGCGCCCTATCATACACCCGGCACAATGTAGCGCCAAGGGCGATACAAGTGTTTTTTGCTAGTTTCAGCTTGACGCAGTTATCATTTTCAAGTCCTGTGCCACGTTGTTTAAATAGCAAATGCATTTGCGCCCATTTGTTCACCCATGGGCTGCTGGTCTGAAAACGAGATGTGTTCAGGTGCATTGTTAGCGCGTTGCTGTTTTGAGGCAACTGACCAACTGAGGTGCCATTGACCAACTGAAACCTGGTCTAAAGTCAATGGCGCAATATATATATATTTTGTTATTTAAAGAGCGTGTTAGTAATGTGCGCCTATAGGCGGGTCCACAACACGCGTACACTCTAAACACACAGGGACGCACATACAGCAGCACACAAACATGCCAAATATTTAAAATAAAAGGATTACAATGCAAAAGATTATTATTGTGTACATAAAGATATGGTGGAATCCGGCTAGCCTGGCTAACGTCAGACCACTTTCTCTTTGAGACGTGGTCTGGGAACTACATGTTAATTTTCTCGTATTTGAGGCGTGGTTTACGAATGCCCAGAGCTGTTTATTGGGCGCTACAAATGTCTATCAAATGCGCCTGTACATAGCTCATAGCCAATCGTTTCAATTATACCAGATGACGTATGTAGAGCGACAGATATTCAACGAAGAAGACGACGATGGGTCAGAGATTAATGTGTACACCAGAGTCCTGCACGGGTCCGATTTTGTAAATCCGCACCCGCCCGTACCCGCAGTGCTTAAAACAGCACCCGACCCGTTTCCCAACAGCAGCACTAATTAAAACCTGCACCCGACTCGCTTAAAATAGAACCGACACCCGACCCGCACCCGAAATAAAATCAGTTTAGACAATCACATTATAGACACACTTACAAAAATGTTTATTGCCAGGTCATACAGAAGTTATTACACGACAATTAACACAAGGACAACTTCAGCCGAAGCTGTCAAAAGGCCGGTACATGAAGAACATGGCTAACGTTACCACAAAACTGAGTAGCCTAATAACAAACGCGGCTACAACACTATATCTGCCACGCAATTTCGTCTAGCCTACATCTGACAATTCTGGGTTCAAACACGCCCTGCACACCACACATACTTAACAGTGTTAAATATGAAAAATACTGTTCGATAGAACTGCTTTGTTACCACAGTTTCTGCGTGCTTCCTCAGGGATGAAGTTCCACATTTGCGGCTATCCAACACGAAAATGTTTGCAGCAAAGCCTTTCACAATATTTTCTTCAGATAACTCCAAATTTCTCCCACACACTGGACTTGATTTTTGATGACGTATTGTCGACAACTTTACAATCTCCACTAGCTATTCTTTTCTTCAACTCCTCAGCATCCATCTCGACGACTGCAAGCAGATTGCGCGCGCGCAGTTATGATGAATTTTTAAAAGTGAAAGTAGCCTAGGTAACGTTATAGATCCTGGGAGGGCGTGGTTAATAAACTGATGTGGATTTTAAATTATTTTATCAACTTGAAATACAGGCATATTTTTGTAGATGTGTTCCTAAAAATATGCATATATTTTTACGTCTGTCATGTTGGAGCCATAGATATAAACAAACTGCTTCGGTGTGTCGCATAGATGTCGTCATTGTCTTGCTGCTCCCTCCCCGTTCTGTGATTGGTTCCCTAGCTGAAATGGGAAAATCTGGTCCATGGTATCCAGACTGCCTAGCAGCGTGAATAAAATCACGCTGCGCTCAAGGCAGCATGGGGAAACCCAGGCTAGAATCCGGCTTGTCCCGTAGATTATCTGCTTGCGCACTTTTACCTCGCGCACGAGCAGATCCGTTTGCGCTCTGGAGACACGTTAGATCTTTCCACTATCAAATTCTGCCATGTAAATAGTGAATCCACCATGGCACGAGCGCAACTGGCATTTAAGAGGGAATGGGAGATGAGACTCTGATTGGTTTAATGCACGTAAATCCCAAAACACACCCATTACTCATAAGAGGATAGGGACAACCCTTTTAGATCATGCGCCGGGAGCACCGACCATTTTTCCCGTCGTTAAACTAGCAAAAGGGGATTCGGACACGCCCTAAGTCAACTTGAGCCGTGCGCTTTACCATGTGCTAAGATCCTTAAAATAGGGCCTGTCGTTTTTCCTGTGATTGCACAAACTGTGACTCAGCATACTTTAAAAGGCACCACAAGATGACTTAAAATGATTTAAGACAAAACAAACATAAAAAAAGACGAAACAGCTAAACGTTTAGATGTAAACTGTCTTATTTTAATCGGTTGCCTCAATAAATACCTTTTTTATTATTATTAAAGAATCAGCACTGGTCTTAGAAAACTTTTAAAAGTGTAATTTGTTTTAATTTAATACAATTTTAGGAAGTTATGGACATTTATGCAGCAAATATAAATTGCTATTTGTGAGTACAAATTTTAAATGAGAAACAAATAATAATTAAGAAAAGTCATGTAAACTCATTGCTCATTGTGTGGAAAAAACATTAAAGGTGGGGTATGTGATTCTCTTTTTTGTCCATTTTTTCAAAATCACTTGAAATCCTATTCCTAACCCACTTATAGCCACTGAGTTAGAAGCACTGAAATGAAAATGAAGCAATTTAATCATCTGTGGAACGGGCAGGACTCGAAAAACTCCAGCCAATCATTTCCAAGACCACCTAGAATCATTGGACAGTAAGTTCGTCAATCAAACGGTCGTACCATTCCCCCCTCCCCCATCCCCCTCCCATGTTCTTCGAATGGTGGAGTCAGGGCCAGCGAGAGGAAAGAAGGTAGGACCATTTGAGTTGTGTATTTTCAAAATCTGCCGGCCGTTTTGCAAATCCCATACCCTACCTTTAAGTTATTGAAACTTCTAGAATTATGGAATTTAATTTTTTTTTTTTTTTTTATTTCATTAGTTTATGGCAGGGGTTCTCAACCTTTTGCAACTCATGGCCCACCAATGAGTGTTTAAAAACATTCCGAGGACCACCTTTCCACATATGATAGTATGAACACAGAATAACAGAAAATTCTAAAAGTACAATGATATACTCTGCTGTTAATCTGTTATGCCACTGTAGCAGAGTCAGCTATATAGATGAAAACTGTCCTTGTATCAAAAAGACTTTGCAGGTTTACTCAGTAACCATTCCTGTAACAATAACAGGCTAACATACATACCTGTAACAACAGGTCAGACACACAAGAGGGGATTCTCTCTATTCGCTGCAACACAATCAGGCCGTGCACAGGGGGGTGGCCCGGTGGCTAGAGCCACTGCCCCTCTGCCCTCATCGACTGAGGTGCCCCTCTTCCCCACCCCCACCGCTCCGCTCAAAGCGTTCCGCTAATCCGCTCCAGGTTTTCCCGCTCGCTCCGCAGCATCACTCACAGTATATTAGATTAGATTAGATTAGATTCAACTTTATTGTCATTACACAAGTACAGGTACAAGGCAACGAAATGCAGTTTAGGTCTAACCAGAAGTGCAATAGCAGCAAGTGCAGGATATACAGTGGTTCCATAAGTGCAGAACATGGATATGTACTGAATAAATATAGAGTTGAATACTATTATAAACAAAAATTTACAGATAGATTGTCCTATGAATATAATATACAGATAACTATTACTGTGAACAGAGTTTACAGCTAGATATGTACTGAATATAATAATATACAGATGGCTATTACTATAAACAGAATGTTTACAGATAGATATGTACTGAATATAATATACAGATGGCTGTTACTATAAACAGAATTTTACAGATAGATATGTACTATGAATATATATACAGATGGCTGTTACTATAAACAGAATGTGAGCATAATATACAGATGGCTATTACTATAAACAGAATTTAACAAATAGATATATGTATAAGTTAGGCTAATGAGCAGTATAACAATGGATTTAAAGTAGTGCAAATAAAGTTTGGACAGAAGCTATCCGAGTGAAAGTGCAGTGGAAAGTAATTGCATATTACAGTTCACGAAAGCTGTCGCATTAACAGGTAGGCTATGCAAGACAGTGGTTGAATCTGCGAAATTAGTCATTTGTTTTTGTATTTTTTTGTATTTATGTCGGTAATGTTTTGCTCTTGGTCTTCTGGCTCTTTCTACTAGTGCTAACAACTTGTAAAACCAGGGCTGGACTGGCCATCGGGCATACCGCGCACTTTCCCGGTGGGCCGTCGTGCTTTTTGGGCCGATACATCTCATATTCATACATTATTTTCTTTTTCTTTTTAACGGCTCACAAAATTTGTACATCGGTGGCCCATTCGTTTTGTTTTGTTTTGCTTATTTGGCAGTGCTGGGTTTGTGCCGGTGTAATATTAGCATTGGTCAGAAAAAGTCAGCGTTAGTTTTTTTTTTTTTTTTTTCTGACAGACCAGCCCATGAAACACGAAGATCAGCGGCCCATTGGTTCTTTTCTTGATTGACACTGGGCTGGGCCAATCACAACTTTAAACGAGTGAGCGAGCGTGCAGCAGTGTCAGTGTGTATCTGTCAAATAGTTAGCAAGATGGAGAAGAAACGCAAGGAATGTGCAGAAAAAAAGCGTGAAAAAATAGAAACAGGCCCTTAAAGCAGACACTGTAAAATGTGTCAAAATATACACTACCGTTCAAAAGTTTGGGGTCAGTTTATTTGATAAAAAACAAACAGTAATATTGTGAAATATTATGACAATTTAAAATTACTGTTTTCTATTTTAATATATTTTAAATTGTAATTTATTCCTGTGATCAAAGCTGAATTTTCAGCATCATTACTCCAGTCTTCAGTGTCACATGATCCTCCAGAAATCATTCTAATATGATGATTTGATGCTTAAGAAACATTTCTGATTATTATCAATGTTGAAAACAGTCGTGTAATTTTTTTTTTTTCAAAATTCTTTGATGAATAGAAAGTTCAAAAGAACAGCATTTATTTAAAATAGAATATTTTCTAACATTATAAATGTCTTTACTGTAACTTTTGATCAGTTTAACTCATCCTTGATGAATAAAAGTATTGATTTATTTTATTTATTTCCCCCCAAAATAAAATTAAAATCTTACTGACCCCAAACTTTTGAACGGTAGTGTTTAATGTTACAAAAGCTTTAGATTTCAGATAAATGCTGTTCTTTTGAACTTTCCATTCATCAAAGAATCCTGAAATAAAAATGTAAATAACTGTTTTCAACATTGATAATAATCATAAATGTTTCTTGAGCATCAAATCATCATATTAGAATGATTTCTGAAGGATCATGTGACACTGAAGACTGGAGTAATGATGCTGAAAATTCAGCTTTGATCACAGGAATAAATTACACTTTACTGTATATTCACATAGAAAACAGCTGTTTAAATTGGAATAATATTTCAGAATATTACTGTTTGTTTTTTAAATGTCAAATTTTTACTTATTTCATCTGTTAACGCTTCATATACTCACTCATTACATGGCATTAGTGGTTTTAAGTTGGTATGCATATATTTAAGGGCGTGCAAAGATGGGTGGTGTTTATGATCATATAGTGGGCCAGTCTGGGCCAAAATGCCAGGGCCGATTTTTTTTTTTTTTGCCCCAGTCCAGCCCTGTGTAGGCTACAACATATCCACGTTCTTAGAATTAGCTGCTTGTCTAATCAAATTATTGTACTCTCGATCAGATCTAATACAAATAACTACAATTTCTGTTGTTGGCACACTTTGTAGTTAAATTTAAATTTTTAAAGTATTAAATTTACTACATTATATTTGTATCAAAGCGTCATTAATGTAGCCTATATACTGACTTCACCCTGTGCTGCAAGATACATTTAGTTTTATATTCAAATTTACAGAAATCAGCTGCGTGGATGAAAATGACCGGATTTTCAGGTGAGAATCTCAATTAATTCAGTTAATGTAGGCCTACGTCCTGAGGTAAAGTGTTCAGACTGCAGACTCAGCAACGATTGTATTTAATTGTAATTGAAAACTGAATTGCAATCATAACATAGTACAGACATTATCTTAATTTCGTAATGTCCTTAAACATAACAATATTGCTGGCCATAAACTGAGAAAGTGCGCGTGTTCGATACCTCGAGTTGTAGACGCGGCGCTGCGCTTCTCGTCCGTGTGCGACTCCCTCAGTACCTGCCCTTATAAAACCAAATTTAATGTATTCAGCGTCGTATTTTCTCACCACACACTTCGAAGCTTTTCCCTGCACAGGTCTGTCTCCCACATCTGCTTTTCTTTTCAGAAAACGATTAACGATATTACAGTAACGTAATGTTACTGCGTCTGATCGAACAAACGTTCAATCTGACATGATTGGTGTTGTGATATTGAAACCTAAATTTGCTTTTAGATAATGCATTTTGACTTGACGAGTGTTTTTGATCATATAAATTCATAAGAATAATTAGAAAATAACAAAATTTGTAAATTAAAAAAATAAATAAAAATTAATTTGGGGGTAGTCTACCACTGCCTACACACTGGTTTATATAGGCTATATATTGCCATAACAAACGTTTAAAAACAAGCAAGTTTGTCATTACAGTTACATTTTACAATAGGATGTCTTATTTCTACTTCAAAATTTTATGTTCACACTTCAATCAAATGTGCTACTTTCTTTACATTTCTTTATCATTGTTTTGTGGAATTTCTAAGTGCAAACTGTTTCAAAGCAACTCTTCCTGTTTTTTCTTTTTTTTTTCTTTTTTTTTTAGTGTAGAAGAACCAGAAATATTTTTGTTTATATGTGGAGCATTTGAATATTTTTGTGGACAATGGGGGACCTTGGAATCAAAAAGGTTGAAAACCACTGAAAAACTACATCGTGACAACACCAACTCACTGAAAACAATCACAAACCTACAAATATAAGTCTATCTCACACATTAGAAGCATACAACAAATAATAAACATCAGATATTGTTAGGGATAATCTGTGTTCTTTGTATGTTTGGGTGGGTTTTCACTAGTTTTGTCAGTTTCCTGTGTTTTCTGTTAGTTTCCTTGGTTACTCATTGTTTGATTAACGTTGACACCTGCTATTCATTTCTTCTATGAGTTTGTTCTGTTTTAACTCTGTGTTCCTTTCCGTTGACTGTCATTTCTCGCACACGTTACCGATTGTTCTGTTCTTGTTACCTGTGATTTCTGAGATATATTCCCCGAGTGCTTTTGTTATCTTTGATATCTTATGTTTTTCCATTAAACACCAACTGCTGCATCTATCCAGCTCTTTTTCATTCATTGCTGCAACCAAGTGTGACAGAAGAACTGACCAAAAATGGATCTAGCAGCAGATCATATCCTCCTCCTCTCACAGGGGGAACCAGTCCCTAGAGAGACACACATACCCCTTTTCCACCAACAAGAACCAGGTGCTGGTTCGGAGCTAGAGCTAGTGCCGGTTCGGAGTTGGTTCGACTGACGAGCCTCCAAAGAACCGGTTTGCTTTTCCACAGGCTAAAAGAGCCAACGCAGAGCCAGGTCTTACGTCACAGCTACGTCTCATCTTTTCAGCAACGTTAGCGCGGCGGCGCCAAACACAAACACATCATCAACAATGGCGCACGTTGCTTTGCTATTGATGTTCATGGCTTTGCGGACCTACATCGGCATCCAAACACGGCGGATCCAACGTGTTCGCGCGGCTCGCCATTAGTACAGACGGAGATTACAAGCGAGAGTAACGGCATGTACATAACATTTATTTTTAACAATAAGATGCCGACTTTAGCCTTAGATTTATATTTTAGATCGCGTCCATCGTGTTTAGCTGCTGTTAGCTCGATTAGCTGCTATTTGAAAATGGCGGTCACAAGTTTCTCTTCAGTCTTGTTGGCCACGGTAACCCCGCCCCCAGCCTCTGACGCAAGCGGTTCTTTCTTGGCTCCGTTCTAGACCCTGCAATGATTTGGTGCTACTTAAGAACCAGTTTTACTGGTTCGGAGCTAGTGCTTTGGCGGTGGAAAAACAACGAACCGATTTGAAACTAGGCTCTGGCTCCGAACCAGCACCAGCTCTGCCTTGGTGGAAAAGGGGTAACACTGGCATTTTTGGGTCTCTACCACCTCGTCCACTACGATGACAACTGCCAGCTTTCTAGACAAGCTTGAATGCTGAGACGAGAGCGTACTTGTCCAGAGTCCAGACTCTATTCAAAAATTTGTATAATAGAAAACATAGAAGAAAGATGCTTTTTTCCCCCTCACAATGGTAGTTGTTGATGATGTGAAATATCTACTTCTATTGCAGTCTAACTCTAAAAGAAAACGTTACGTCAAGATCTTGAAATAACGAGCAACCAAATTCCAATGGCAGTTCGATTCAGAAAACAAATGCGTCTGAACACCTGCGGACAACAGCGCATGGATCTCAAGGTGACAAACACAGGAAGAAGTGCTGGAGGATAAACTCAATAACCACACAGAAACAAAAAGACAGTCGCCACACAATACCTCTTTCTCTTCTGCAGCTTCTGACGTTAATTCAAACTGAATTAAACCTCAATCAAAAAGAGCCTATTATGCTTTTTTACATTTTCAACTTTCTTTTGAGCATGAAAAGGTCTGCAAAGTTAAAAGCACAAAGACTCCAGCGGGAGTTATTCTCTATATCAGAGTCACTAGGGGTGTTTCCATTACAGATTTGCGTAAAACTTTTGCGATTTTTTTCTAAATATCGATAAAAAACGATTGCGAAATGACGCCGTTTCCATTAACCGATGACTAAAACGTCATTTTTTTCCTCTCGCGATAAGTCATTCCAAAAATCATGCCAACGGACGTTGGTAGGTTTATATTTATCACAGCCACCGCACTAGACGTTATTATTATTAATGGAAGGAAACGTAGGCGTGTTATCCAAGCATTAATGGCAAGGAAAGACCCTTATACTGTGAGCGGCACATATGAGGTGTTTCTGGGTTTTTCTCACTCATATCTGCTTCGAGATCTTGATTGTGTCATTTCTTTGAGGTTTAGAATCCAGTATTTCTTTTATGAATTTAATAAAGATTGTCTGTCCAAACACACCGCGTCTTCTAAGTCAGGTGACTGTAAATGCGCAAAAAAACGGTTTCCATTGCAGTTTTGCGAAATATTCCTTTTTCGAATTGCCTGAAAAACCACCTCATGCGAGCGTGAAAACTTTTTTGTGATAAATGTGAGTTTTTGCGAAACTGATGTGTTTCCATTGAGCGTATTTTCAATTCGCAATTTCAATTCGCGCAATTTGAAGGGTAATGGAAACGCGGCTACTGTTTCTGAACTCCCTGAAACGCCTCCATTGTAGTCTTGAGTTTTCTTCCTGGAATAACACGCCACAATATTCCTCATTTAAATAATTCAAGGCATATGCAAAATAAAGGGGCGGGCCTGGTTATGTTGCATTGTGTTGAAACACGCGGTTATGGTAATTAGGGATGGGACATTTCCCAAACACGCTCGAAACAGCTGACCAATCACAAATCACATTGTGCTTTTCAGGAAGGGCTTCATAGAAACGGGAACTAAACAGAGCGTTACTGACAGACTGGGAAGAGAGGAGCTGCAACAATGGAGAATATGTGGAAAATAATGTTTTTTTTTTGTTTGTTTTTACATTCAAGCATGAAAACCTGTTCTAGTCGAGCCCAAATATAAAATCAAGACTTTGTTAAAGGGCATAATATGGCCTCTTTAACATTTGTTTTGTAGATAATTGCAATAAACGTTTTCAAATTCTTCCAAAATCAATTAGAAATGACTGAAATTAAGACAACGCATTAGAATGCAAAGAAAGATGTTATTATGAAAACATTGTACAGTGCAGTGAGAGGCAGAGGAAAGGACAGAGAAAAGGACATGAAACTCATGAAACAGCAGAGAACGAGAGACTAACAGACAGAGAGGGAGAGGATGGAGCAGCGTGATCTCTGATAAAGACAGATCTGAGGTCAGACGTGTCGGAGCGAGCAGGTTCAGACAGGAGCGAACAAGGTGAACAAGAGATAACAGATATCAGACCACAGCAAATTAATGATCACAGTCTCAGTGTGTGTGTGTGTGTGTGTGTGTGTGTGTGTGCGTGTGCGTGTGGCAGCATTTCAGCATGTGTCTATTCTTCACCACTGCAATATCTTTTATTATAAGCAATAATATACTGGCAATAAATAGCAAATTTATAGCATTCTCTTCACTGACTGAACATTAAGATAAAGCTGAATCTAATTTGTTGGATTTGACTGTCTGCAACACTGTTATTGAACTGAACTGAATCAACATTGAACTAAATTGAGCTAAATAACGACACTATTGTCCTCTTTAGAGCTGCTTATACCTGAACTAAACTACACAGTTATATATATATGAGCTGAAAAACTACACTATTGTCTAAACTATTTTTAGAGCTGCTTTACAGCTGAATTTGTCTCATATTTGATGAAGTTTGCATAATGGATTCTGTTATTTTCCTGTTTATTGCAGTGAATAATATGCTTTGAATCTTTTATAAAGCACATACAGTTCTGTCCTATTTGTGAGTACATCACTTGATGCATGCCTTTTTTTACGAATCACACCAATTGAATCAGTCTGAAATGAACAGATTCTTCATGCTAAATTCTAAACTGATTCAGTCAGATAAATCAAAATCATGCACTCTTGAGTTATTATGACGAAATTAGCCAAGAACGTTTTGATAACAGTTATACATGCAATTTTGCACGGTTAGAGGAACTTCAATCTGATTAGTATGTCAAATGTGTAGTTAAAAATACATGTACAAAACAAAGCACAATATGTTGATTTTATGATTATTGTTTAGCAAGGTTTAACCACGACTTCTGCAAAAACCGAATCCTGAAGGAAACACTATAGTGTGTGACCTCACTAAAACTGATTTGATCCAAACCAGGAGAATCTATAGACACGCACACACACACGTCCAAATCCCCTCTGCCCTTCACCGGATTGAGGTGAGGAATAGTCTCGGTGTTTTATGAATTTTCATGACCAGTGAGCGGCGGGGCTCATTTGGGGCGTCTGTGATTGACAGACGCAGGACTAGAGCATATTGAGCTTGATTACGGGCGGGAAAACCTTCCAGAGGATGAATATTCAACGGCACCTGTCGGAACGCAGCTGAAACAATACCTGAATTTCCCCAACAGAACCTGTTCAGAACTCGTTTTGAGAATTGATATGAGGGAGTGATCTCAGACTAGAGAGAGAAAGAGAATCTGCGCATTTGTGAGAAATTACAATAACAATCTGTATAAGGCCATATGATTTCCATGATGCAGGAAACATGGAATCTTGGAATCCAGTCATAAAAATGGAATTTGCTGCTTTATAACACGAAATTGCAACATTTGGATGATGAGATCAAAAGTAGGGCTGTACACTGAATCAGACTAGTGTCTGTGAAAATTAAACCGCAAAACCATTATTTAAATCTAAACTACTGTAAGATACACACAGAAGCTCACCGGTCTTCACAAAAACCCTCCAAAAACAAAATTGGTTTAACTTGAAATTTTGACAAAGTATTTTCTCAAAGTAAAACAATATTAGTTACAATACAGTTTATTAAAACAGATTTTAAGGAATGTCGCACAATTTCTGTACATCCTTTAAACAATAAAACCTCTGTTGTTCTACTTTTATGTTAAAATGTTACATTTTATTGCATTTTAAAAGATTAATTAATTAAATTGATCAACCTTTATGCAAGAATTTTATTACCACCGTATGAAAATAGTACTTTGTGTTAAATCACAAAACACAGAATCCAGAATAATAAACAAACGACACATAATTAAAAAAAAATAATAATAATTTAAGGCACTTTTTGTGTTAAAATTGTAATTATTAAACTGTTAAGGTTTTATGAATTCAATTGATCATACGTCCTTATTGATTATTAAAATTTAATTAAAACATTAAAATGGAATCCATATCAATTAAAACGGAAAACACCGAATTTGGGAAAAAATAAGAAAGATTTAATATAAGGTCCTATGAATCCATGGAAACCATGTGAAATCGTGTTCATTTACATCAGTATCTGTTGCAGCTATTGCAAAAATGAGCTGAAAGATCAAGGGTTGTTATGGAAGGCCAACATGTGTCCAAAAGTCACAATATGGAAATGGAGGCTTTTTATTTTAGTAGGCCTACATGAGAAATAGAAGCTGTCAGAAAATCAATTAAGTACAAAATATGTTTCACACAAACAACAAAAATGGCAGAAATCACCTTTTTCAACAATCTTGGAACAACCTAAGTAGTTTTCCCATTCATTTTTCTGACAGTGCTAAAAAAAAAAAACATCTTTGAAGGCAATATAAGCCATTAACCAAACCACTCGGTGAGGTATTTTTTGACTAGACTTTATAGTGAAAGTCTGCAGAAGACTAGATGGATCCTGATAGACTGTCAATGTGTCTCTCTCTCTCTCTCTCTCTCTCAAAGCACATGCACAACTTAATTTTCGGTGGACTGTGAGTCATGTAATAGAATCTGTCAGGCATAATGGTGTGTTTTCAGAGGTGAGTTACAGTGATCTTTCCTCTCTTCAGGAGGCTTTCTGAACGAATCGCAGACTCATGCCTGTTTCACATGCACTTTACACTGATCACAGACGCCTGAACACTGTGTGAAATGAATTTCATGGTCATGCATTATAGTGTACGGCCATTGAGCTGCCGGCACAAAGAGTCTAGACTAGCAGGAATGACTGACAGACAGAATTACATTACACATCACTGACTCTCACCAAACCTGTCAAGAAGTCATATTTACACCCCAAAACTGCAAGGAAGACTTTTTATGGTCTTTCTTTTTCTTTTTTTCTTTTTAGGTTTTATACTTTTATTCTTCTTTTTTTTACAAAGCAATATTTTAATGACAACTAAACACATTTTACCTTCACACTTAAAAAACTTTAGTTCCCTTTCGTGGTCACTCCGAGTTACGTCGGATGACGACGATTGGGGTTTCGCTTAGAAGCCTATCACCTTCGAGTATATAAAACGAGCCAATGGCAATGAATTGCCATGGGTCTGCGGAATTTGCATAGCGTAACTCCGCCCGCCGCAGGGGGTATATAAGGAAGTACGCTGCACAATGCAGACATGCTTTCGCTTCGGAGCCGAGAACTTCTCCACTCCTGCAAGCCAAAGATTCTGAGTTAGTCTTCTCTTACCTTCGAGACGAGCGAGCTCTCCGGTGTTGGTGTGACGGCGATTTCAGCGAGTGCACACTTCCCTGCTGATCTTGTCAGTGATCTGACAGTTAGTGTGATTTCTCCCTGTTCGCTTCAACATCCGCGGAGTTTTCCTCTCACAAAAAGAGCATTGCATGTGGCACGTCTTTTTAAAGATGTCTCGCCCGTGCACTTCTGGTTGTGGTCGCGATGTATTTTCTCCTGATGGGCACAATCTCTGCTTAGCGTGTTTGGGCGTTGATCACGCTGAAGCAGCGTTTGTGGATGATTCATGTTCTCATTGCGGGAACATGACCATCTCCATGCTGCGGTCGAGACTCAATGAGCTCATCAGAGCGAGAGTCCCCTCATCCACACCCCGATCTACGGTCTCCCCGAGAGGCTGTACTTCGGCTGGTGGCCAGGGTGACCTGAGGGTATCTGTGTGGGACAAACCGCCGATACGTCCACGGTCCACACACCCCTCTTCAGCATTGGTACCCGCGAGCGTGCAAATCGAAACCGCCGGTCCCTCTACGGAGGCCCCGCGCGTTTCGTTTGGCGTTCCACAGGAGGATGCAATGTCGATCACTGCATCACAAGGTGGGCATGAGTCCTCGGGAAGTGAGGATTCGGCTGTGTTGCCGCCCTCGGGCGTGCCAGCATTGCCCGAGTCTGATCCCGAGCTGACTGCCATGCTTTCCCGGGCAGCCGCGGCCATTGGGCTCGAGTGGTCCCCGCCGCCCGATCCAGTGCGCTCGCGGCTGGATGATTGGTTTTTGGGAGCGGCCGCTGACATTCGTTGCCGCCCAACCCCAATACCATTCTTCCCGGAAGTGCATGAGGAAGTCACGCGGTCCTGGAAGGCTCCCATGTCTTCCCGCGATCGTTCGTCGGCTTTCTCCGCCTTTCCTCCCCTCGATAGAGCTGATGCTTGTGGGTACACTGGGATTCCCACGGTTGAACGTTCTGTCGCGATGCAGCTGTGTCCGGCAGGCGCTTCATCACGTGGTGATCCTAAGCACCCGTCCAAAGCCTGTGGATTCTCGTCCACTCTCGTGGCGAAGTCTTACAGTGCGGCGGGACAGGCAGCTGCCTCTTTGCATGCCATGGCCATTCTGCAGGTCTACCAGGCCCAGATGCTTCGTGACATGCACGAGGGCAGGACAGACCCAGGGCTCGTTGATGAGCTGCGCGCCGCCACCGACCTCGCTCTCCGAGCGACGAAGGTGACCGCGCGCTCCCTGGGTTTGGTGATGTCCACAGCTGTGGTCCAGGAGAGACATCTCTGGCTGAACCTGGCTGATATGTGTGAGCCCGAGCGGACTCGTCTGCTGGATGCTCCCATATCCCAGGCCGGCCTTTTCGGCGGTGCGGTCGAGGATTTTGCCCAACAGTTCTCGACCGCCCAGAAGCAGACTGAGGCTATCAAGCACATTCTGCCCCGACGCTCTGCTGCTCAGCCGTCGGCACAGAATCCTCAGCCTGCTCGCCGCCGAGGGCGCCCTCCCGCGGCCGCCCCTCCCGCACGGCCCCAGCAGCAACCTTCACCCGGGCCGCGTTGTGGAGGGAGCCGCAGGCAGGCGCCACAGCCCTCTCCAGCCCCGCCGCCCGCTAAACGCCAGGCCGAGCGGCGCTCCTGAGACGGGCTGCTCAGGGTTGGCTTCAATTCTGTCCCAGGAGCTGGTAGCAGGGCCACTCCTTCCCCCGGTGGAGGGCCGGGGGAGAATCTTTTGTTCTCCACTCCCCGCTGCTCGTCCAACGACGAGCAGTACTTTGATGTGGTTGAAGACAGAATTGAATTCCCCAATCCTGAGCCGACAGAGTCCGAGGGCCGCAGTGCGCGCCACCCTCGGGTCCCGCCACTGCCGCCCTCCTCTGTCCCAGAGGTGTGGGATGACAGCACGCGCCGCCCACGGGCCACGCTCCTCTCATCCCCCTCTGTCGCCAGACCCCTGCCAGAGCACGCCCCCGTGGGACGCGCGCCCTCCCCTGGCCTCCTCTGGCAGGACGCGGTTAATGACCGTGCCCCCGCACAGGGCCGCTATGCCACCCTCGCCGGTGCCGGTCATTCCGCCTCGCTGCCCCACCGACGGTACGTCTGTGGTTCGTATGACCCCGCTGGTGCACTTTCTGGAGGCCTGGCTAGAGCTTCCCAGACTGTCCCGCTGGGTCGCGAGAACCATCAGGCTCGGCTACGCGATTCAGTTCGCGAGATCTCCTCCCCGCTTCAGGGGAGTCCGCTTCACTATGGTCGGTGGCAATGCCCCTGTTATGAGAGCGGAGGTCGCCACCCTGCTGGCGAAGGGTGCGATCGAGATTGTCCCTCCAGCCGAAATGAAGTCCGGCTTCTACAGCCCTTACTTCATTGTACCCAAGAAGTCCGGTGGGTTACGGCCAATCCTCGACCTGCGCGTCTTGAACCGCTCCCTTCACAGGCTGCCATTCAAGATGCTCACGGCCAAACACATCCTCCAGTGTGTGCGGCCGCAGGATTGGTTTGCAGCGATCGACCTGAAGGACGCCTACTTCCATGTCTCCATTTTACCTCGACACAGACCGTTTCTACGGTTTGCTTTCGAGGGGCAGGCATACCAGTACGCGGTTCTCCCTTTCGGGCTAGCCCTGTCCCCTCGCGTCTTTACGAAGGTCGTCGAGGCAGCCCTTGTTCCCCTCCGGGAACACGGGGTTCGCATCCTGAACTATCTCGACGACTGGCTGATCCTAGCTCACTCTCGAGACCAGGTTTGCGAACACAGGGACCTAGTGCTCCGGCACCTAGTCCGTCTGGGCCTTCGGGTCAACTGGGAGAAGAGCAAACTCTGCCCCGTGCAGAGGATCTCTTTTCTCGGTATGGAGATCGACTCGGTCGCCATGTGCGCGCAGCTTACGAGCGAGCGCGCGCAGTCACTGCTGACTTGTCTTCGTCAGTTCGAGGGCAAGAGTGCGGTTCCACTGAAACTTTTTCAGAGGCTCCTGGGGCATATGGCATCCGCAGCCGCAGTAACGCCGCTGGGATTGCTTCATATGAGACCGCTTCAGCTTTGGCTTCGCGATCGAGTCCCGAGGTGGGCATGGCAACACGGCACGCTCCAAGTCCCAGTGACTCCAGCCTGCCGTCAGACCTTCACCCCGTGGGCGAACCTCAGTTTTCTACGGGCCGGAGTGCCCTTAGAACGAGTTTCCCGGCATGTTGTTGTATCAACAGATGCCTCCAACACGGGCTGGGGCGCCATGTGCAATGGTCATGCTGCCGCGGGCTCCTGGACAGGACCCCAGCGCCTTTGGCATGTCAATTGCCTCGAGTTGCTGGCTGTACGTCTCGCCCTGCACCGCTTCCATGCGCTGCTCAGGGGTCAGCACGTACTAGTCCGATCAGACAATACCGCAACAGTAGCGTACATCAACCATCAAGGTGGTCTACGCTCCCGCCGTATGTCGCAACTCGCTCGCCACCTCCTCATATGGAGTCAGAAGCATCTGAGGTCGCTTCGAGCCATTTATATCCCGGGACACCTGAACCAGGCGGCCGACGAGCTGTCTCGAGTTCGGCCTCTCGCTGGAGAATGGCGACTCCATCCCCGGACGGTTCAGCTGATTTGGGATCAGTTCGGCGACGCACAGGTAGACCTGTTTGCCTCCCACGACTCGTCCCATTGCGACCTGTTTTATTCCCTGACCGAGGGCACGCTCGGCACGGATGCACTGGCGCACAGCTGGCCGCGGGGCCTACGCAAGTATGCGTTTCCCCCAGTGAGCCTTCTTGCGCAGACCTTGCGCAAGATCAGGGAGGACGAGGAGCAGGTCATTTTGGTTGCCCCGTATTGGCCCAACCGGACCTGGTTCTCCGAACTAGTACTCCTCGCGACAGCACCTCCCTGGCCAATTCCTCTGGGCACCTTATGGCACCCTCGTCCCGATCTTTGGAACCTCCACGTGTGGCTCCTGGACGGGACGAGGCAGGTTTGAGTACCCTACCACCTGCGGTGGTGGCTACCATCACTTCCGCTAGAGCATCGTCCACGAGACATGCCTATGCGTTGAAGTGGAACCTCTTCGTCAACTGGTGTTCTTCTAAACATCAAGAACCCACGAAATGCCCGATCAGTGTCGTGCTTTCCTTCCTGCAAGAAGGGTTGGAGCGAAGGCTGTCTCCCTCCACCCTGAAAGTGTATGTTGCCGCCATTGCCGCACATCACGAAGCAGTTGAAGGTAAGTCTCTGGGAAAGCACGACCTGATCGTCAGGTTCCTGAGGGGAGCGAGGAGACTAAATCCTCCTCGTCCTCCCCTCGTTCCCTCTTGGGACCTCTCAGTGGTTCTAACTGCCCTGCAGAGTGCTCCCTTTGAGCCTTTGCAATCAGTGGAGCTTAAGTTCCTGTCAATGAAGACAGCGCTCCTGGTTGCATTGGCCTCCATCAAGAGGGTAGGGGACCTGCAGGCATTTTCGGTTGACGAAGCGTGCCTGGAATTCGGGCCGGCTGACTCTCACGTGATCCTGAGACCCCGGCTTGGATATGTGCCCAAGGTTCCTACCACACCCTTTCGAGACCAGGTAGTGAACCTGCAAGCGCTGCCCTTGGAGGAGGCAGACCCAGCCTTGGCACTGCTCTGTCCAGTACGCGCCCTCCGTGCTTACGTAGACAGAACGCGGTGTTTCAGGACCTCAGACCAGCTCTTTGTCTGTCATGGTGGGAAGCTGAAGGGAAAGGCTCTCTCAAAGCAAAGGTTATCTCACTGGATAGTGGATACCATTGCTTTGGCATACCAGCAGCAAGGTCGTCCGTGCCCCCTTGGTGTGAAAGCCCACTCCACACGTAGTGTCGCTTCCTCTTGGGCTCTAGCGCATGGCGCCTCGCTAACAGACATTTGTAGAGCTGCAGGCTGGGCGACACCCAACACATTCGCGAGATTCTATAATCTCCGCGTAGAGCCAGTTTCTTCTCATGTACTCGCTTCAACCAGCCGGTGCTAGATTCTGCTCAGGTGTCTTCGCTTGCTCGCCATTCCTCTCCACGGACGGGATACGTGCGATTTTCTTCTCAGGTGAGTCTGATAAGCTCTGAGTTTCCTCCAGCACTGGTGACGTCAACGCCTGAGTTATGCCAATCTGCCATAACGCAGCTTTTGCGCTTGACTAGGTGCCTCCATGTGCATGGTCCCCCCTCTGGGCGACCCCCACATGTGTATTCCACTGTAAGTCTCCTTGTGAGCGTGTGTCTTTCCCTTGGCAAGCCACCTTGCCAACCCTGGGGTTTAAAATTCCACCTGCGGCTGGACACCCCAGTGATTCTCCATATGCATCCCTCTGGGTCATATGTGTATTCTAAGTCCCCCCCATCAATGGCTGGGCATGATTGCATATTTCTCTCTGGAGATATGCTTCCCAGTGTACCTTGGTATCCCTGTGTTAAGTAGGACTCCTTCGTTCGTGCTAGTCTCACAACAGGGAGCTCAGACTTACGCAGGGCACTGGAAGACAGCCGAGGTGGCGTGATTAGACTGGAACCCCAATCGTCGTCATCCGACGTAACTCGGAGTGACCACGAAAGGGAACGTCTCGGTTACGGATGTAACCCTCGTTCCCTGAGTGGGAACGGAGACGTTACGTCTTCCTGCCACTTCCGCTGTACCGCTGAAAAACGCCTGGGGCCAGTCTCGGCTCCTCAGCGAAGGCATGTCTGCATTGTGCAGCGTACTTCCTTATATACCCCCTGCGGCGGGCGGAGTTACGCTATGCAAATTCCGCAGACCCATGGCAATTCATTGCCATTGGCTCGTTTTATATACTCGAAGGTGATAGGCTTCTAAGCGAAACCCCAATCGTCGTCATCCGACGTAACGTCTCCGTTCCCACTCAGGGAACGAGGGTTACATCCGTAACCGAGACGTTCAGTTGCTACCCTTAAAACTCATCTTTGATCACCAAAATGACATTTTCATGCATGTTTTCCTTGAAAAGAATGTCTTCATGCCTTAAAAAAGCTTGAATGTAACTTTTTAGAA
The DNA here is from genome assembly GCF_951802725.1 of Rutilus rutilus. Lineage (NCBI taxonomy): Eukaryota > Metazoa > Chordata > Actinopteri > Cypriniformes > Leuciscidae > Rutilus > Rutilus rutilus. Next base: position 26,772,057 of record NC_140209.1, read on the forward strand.
TGTAACCCGTGCCTCATTAAAGGGATAGTTCAGGATTTAGCGTTGTTTTTGTTTTGTTTTTTTGTATAAAATAAAAAAAATAATAAAAGGGACAATACATATTAATGAACATTTTCACAAATGTAAATATGTCAGATTATAGCCTTAGGCTAATTTCCATCTGCAGACCCCCTGGCTTTGTATTAGTAGAAAACCTGTAGTATTTTCCACCCTCATATCCCCCTGAGACGAGAGATTTATTTAGTTTTTGTCTGGAAAAAATCCTCCGATGAGGCAAAAATCGTCATTTTGCGTCATCTGAGGATTTTTTGGCCAGAGGTTAAAGACTACAGCCATAGTAGGGGCTGTCCCGCATGTTTTCAACCCGCCCATAGAGGGTGGGATCTCACTCACAGAATGTACACAGTTCAGCCGTCTTTCTTTGGAAGCTAAGTTAACAGGCTCTTGTTCTGTGGAGAAAGCTGAAGGAGAAAGCTGAGTAGTAGGGGTTACCATCCTCTTTTTCCCGGACATGTCCGGCCGTCAAGATCGTCCAAAATGTCCGGGATTCAGCTTTTGCTTTCTGCGGTCACCATTCATTGTTTACATGCACCCTATTTGTTTCAATCTAACTGAATTCATTCCGATTGGTGAATCTGAATGTAGTGTTTACGTGAACGCTAAACAAGTGATCGGTCGATGTGCTTTTTAACATTACTAAGAAAATTCCCGCTCCTCCGTGAGAGATAGCCCACGAGACAGGTGCGTCTCTCAGTAATCACGCCACCGGCCTCGCGCCGTTCTCCCGCGGCCCAAGCCTCGTCCTGCTCGCCACAGTAAACATGATGAATGACGACTGTAGAACGCAAAAGACGAATCCTGGACATCTTCGAAATTTCGGGCAGACTGTCACGGAGACTCATTAGTAGTCTAGCCTTTTTGTTTACCAGTAGGCGTGGCTTGGGAGTGGCCTCCTAGGGCAGCGAAGCAAGTGCATTCTGGGAGTTGTTGTCTTTCATCCACATGAGCCAAAAATACATTTTCTGTCTTTTCTCAGTCTAGAAAGCTCCAAATTAAAAAATGACCCATTATAAATACACATTCATCTTTCCAGAGGTGAAGTATCCCTTTAAGTATGCGTGGTTCTATGAATATGCAAATGAGCCCTGCCTCCACTCACTCACAGCAGCTCAGAGATCCACTGGTTGACGATCACACGTTGATCTGATTGGTTACAAGGTAGTTTGTGACGTCAGAAACACCAGCGATTTCAAACCGTGTTTTTGAGACTGTCTTTGGTTCACTGCAGTTTTAAGGAGAAAATACTCAGCAATGGTGTCGACTTATGAATTTACACATGGTTTGTCTTTAGTCATATAAAAAACAACACATAGACATATAAACAACATTAAAAACTTGATTTTCACCACGGGGGGACTTTAACAGAGAACACAGGGTTCGGGTTTGTTATGAGGTCAATCTGTGTACGCCTCCTAATATCGCTGCCCTCTTTATCCAATAATAAATAAACAAACAAACAAATAAAGCAAAACCCTCTCAAAGTTATAGTGGTCTTTATCTCTTTCTCTCTCACACAGTGAACTGAAACTTTACTTTAAAAGCCACATGAAACACAGCCATTTTTCACAGCGTAATCACAGGATATATATCGGCAGGACGTTCCCCCAGCTAATGTCATGGAAGTGGGAACGGATCGCTCCGTAACCAAGACCACAGTGTTTAATGAATGGTGCCCTCGGCGTGAGTTCGAGCCCTTGATCGCAGCGCGCTTGCTTTTGCTCCCAGCGGGCGTCATGGCATCCTGCTGATGAATAAAGGTGCCCTCTCTGATTGAGAGAAGAGAGACAGAGGTGATGTGGTTATTGTTTCCAGTGTGAGACCATCATTTGAAATCATTAGTGACGGGGGCAGCGCTGACGGACCCCGTGTTCGGTTCACCTTGAGTGGGAGGGAGCGAGAGGGACCCTGGTGACCAGGAAAGGGCGGACGGTGGCGGGAAATGGATTTTTTTTTTACCATTCCCGTTCCCATCTCTCTTTCCTTATTCCACTCAGTGGGCGCCCGGGGGGCTGTAACCCTGAGAATCCGCGTTAGGATTGCCAAAGTCACCATTAATATAAAGCACCGGGGCGTATCCTTACCCCGACACCCCGCCAGCCTCTGGGGTTTCCTGCGGGCCTCTCAGAAAAACTTTTAGAAAGTGACCTCTGCTCAAAGTCAGGCTGTCAGCAGGGCTGTGTATCTCAAGTATGGTGATGATGATGTGCCGGAGCTTGAAAAGACAAGTCTCTTTCTTTGTTTTTTAATGTATAATGCAGTAGTCAGACTGCTTATGTTCATGGGTTTCCATTTCCCTGCGTTCATAGTGTGCACTGATGAGGAAAACGTCATTTGACACGATTATTTCAAGTGCGATGTCACATCAAACACCTTTGCATTAATTTAGCAGCGCTAGCAATAGCTTACCGTTTCATTGAAAAAGTGACGGTGGCGAATGACGTCAACTCAGGTGGACACCAACCGCGATCACATGACTCTTTTCAATGGCGCAATGGAGGACGAAGGCTCTACCCAATGTTTTGCTAACCATTAAAGATGGTGCGCAAAGCAAAACTTGTATTATCATATCTGCGTCTGTTGCAAATCACGCCGTTTTTACTTCCTTTTCAGCCAGAGCTTTAAGGCATAAAGACCTGCAGTGTAAATGTGGCATTAGTTACCCTAATCCTGGGGTCTTGCCTTAAGATGTCTAAAAGCCTCTAATGCCCTGTTAACACCTGGTATTAAGATGCGTTTTGGTTGATCGGATCACAAGTGGACGACACTAAACACAGGTGTAAACGGGGTCTGAAACGCTTTGAGCTTGTCCACTTTCCACCACTTCCAGAGGTAGTGGAAAACACATTCAACTGGAGTGCTTTCATAGTGTAAACGCTCATGTGGTCGAATGTGTTTGAAAGACCTTCTCTCCGTCTACTGACCGAATGAGTAAACATTATGGGAAACGCTCTAGCCAGACGGGATTTAAACTGTCGGCTGGAGACTCAAGTTTGGTTTGAAGACGAGAAACGAACCAAGCACAATGTTCTCTCATCATTCCTGATTTCTAACACACACTCACAGTGTTTGGCTGGTCTTGTGGGTATCAGAGCAGAAATGAAAGCTGCTGCTCTCTGTTTGTTTTCCGTCGTCTCCGGTCGTGTTCATATGTATTAATTTTGTCCATTAGATGGAAAGATCTGAAAAGTCCACACATTTACCCGCACATAGACCCTCCCCTGGAAGACATCAGGACAGAAGTGGTTGAAAGTGGACAAAAGAGACGGATTAAAACACCAGGTGTAAACGGGAATGTGTCTGCCTCGTCCACTTGTCATCCGATCGACCAAAATGCATCTTAATACCAGGTGTAAACTAAGATGTCAAATTATATTTTTTTCAATAAAATCCACATATCTAATCCAATTAAACTGGCAAAATATTGTGGAAAGAGCAGCAAATCATTCACATCTGTTATTCTGAAAACCTCCACACGTCCTTCAGCTTTGTGTGAAAATGCTTCTCTCTGACCCAGAGATGTTTGGTCAGCTCCTGCCTGCTGTCTCCTGAACCCAGAGCACATCTAGTGTTTGATGACCTTGAGACAGAGCAAGACCTCAGTCAGCCGCAGGAGGACATCTTTGAGTGGGTTTACGCCTTTAGCCGAAGGGAAAACACACAAAACGAGAGAAGACGAATAAAGAGGACGACATCTCTGAACTCATACGGGACCTTATTACACACACAAATCTCGGTGCAATTTTCACACAAGGTCCCAAAGCTCAAGACCTGGAAGTTGGAGAAATAGAGCTAATGCAAAGGGGCAATAGGTTTTAGCAGGGTAAAACTTGCTCAGAACTTTCTTAAACAAAACAAAACAAACTTTATTCTAAAGACACAAAAAAAATCAAATTTGACAATGATTTACAAACAGAAGATGTTCATTTTCAACTTGTGACTTTTTTGTTGAATTTTGATCAAGAATTGTGTACAAATCAGTCGTTAATTAACCTATGGGTTCCCTAGAGTTTACAACATTAGTTGAAACTTTTTTAATAGAAAATTTAAAGTCCCCCTGTGGTGAAAATCCAGCTTTTAATGTTGTGTATATATCTATGTTGTGTTTTTAATATGCTTTAAGACAAACCATGTGTAAATTCATAAGTCGACACCATTGGTGAGTATGTTCTGCTTAAAACTGCAGTGAATCAAAGACAGTCTCAAAAACACGGTTTGAAATCGCTGGTGTTTCTGACGTCACAAACTACCTTGTAACCAATCAGATCAACGAGTGGATCTCTGAGCTGCTGTGAGTGAGCAGAGCCGGGGCTCATTTGCATATTCATAGAACCGCGTATAAAATGAGGCAAGGGTGTAGAGTTACATTCAAGCTATTTTACGCATGAATTTTATTTTATTTTTCAAGGAACAAACATTTAAATATGTCATTTGGGTGGTATAATGCCCTTTTCACAAGATGTTAAATAAGTCTCAGATGTCCCCAGAGTGTGTGTGAAGTTTTAGCTCAAAATACCCCACATATATTTTTATATAGCATGTTAAAATTGTCACTTTTTGAGGCTGAGCAAAAACGCACCGTTTCTGTGTGTGCCCCTTTAAATGCAAATGAGCTGCTGCTCCCGGCACAGAGGGCGGAGCTTCAAGAGCTTGTGTCCTTTTACCTCACACACACATGCACTGAACATTTCAAAAACTCTTAGCCTTTTATATTCAAACCAGAGTCAGACAATGATGGAGAGACTCAAGAAGAAGTGACAACATGTAGAGGACGTTTCTGAATGGTTAGTTGATGAATTTATGTTGCTGATGTGGAGTTAACTATCTTCTAGTCATTGATTAGCATATTCTGTCATGATAATCTATAAATCGTGTTCCTGTGGGCAGGGTTTAGGGTTAGCGGTGTCACTAACCCGTTTGTTGTAGGCCTTAAAAGCAATTTCTTTGAAAGGAAATATCTCCCTTTGCTTTGAACTTTGAGCGTTGTAACTTTGCAGATGTTGTTTATGCTCAAACAGCAACATTACACACTAACTAAAGTTAGAAAAGTGAAATCATTATCAACCACCCCTTTAAGGGATCAAATTATTGACTACAGGGGGACTTTAACCTTTAGGCTGGTATATATCCAAATGAACGGATACTGAATCGAGATCGAACTCGAGCTGCAAGCTCATGAATCGAAACGCCCTTTCTCACTCCAAGCTGAACTCAAAAGTTGGCAGCCCTGGTCTAAAATGTGGATTTTAATTATCCACAATGTTTTGAAATCCAAAGACGATGTTCAATGAACAGATTTAGCCCAAAAAAAAAAATCCATTTGAAGCCATAACAGTGTTTTTCAGTCAGATAAAGAAGCTTTTCAAAGCGCAGCAGGACTGAAGGTCGCCGGCAAAGGCAAAGCAGGGAGAAATGACTGCGACGATGCGCCCACGGGGAAAACTCATCTGAGCGCGTGTTGTTCTTCATTGTAGATCCCGAAGGGAAAAGCCAACAGAAAACACTCTCTCTCTCTCTGGGCTGAACATGTGCTCTTTATACTGACACCGTGACTTTATTGAAAGGCTTTGAAACACGCATTCTTCTGCTAATAAAGGAACACAATACAGAGACATGGAGGTGGGTTTGTGTTCAATTACAGAGAGCACTATGAAAATAGAAAAGTTAGCTGGATATTGCAAAACATACACACGAGGATTGGACCTCATACAGATTATTCAAGAGATTGAATTGATTGTTTTCATGTTAAAGAAAGCCGGACGCTGCTTAATTACACACCGGAGGAAACATGAACGAGAGTGTTTTGTTCCTATCCTAACAAAAAAACTAAGGCACATCCTGTATTTTAAACAAGTATGCAAATGCTTGGTCAACTAATTGCAAGCATGCATTTGCATTGTACATATTCAATGTGCATTTTCACACATTTTTCCCCAAGCATTTTCAATCCTTATTCTTTTTGAACGGACTGGAGGCAAAGATTCTAATGAATATCTAACCTAATAAATAACTGATAATTAATGCAAGTTATTAGGAAACTGTAATGTTGTCAGTGCATTCAATGCATATGTTAAAAACACTCTTTTTCAAATATGTCTATTAAACTTTAGGCTATAGTTTGTAAACCCATGTGCATGTTTGGCTTTTGGTTTTCATTCATAAAGTGTCAAAGTTCCTTTTCATTGATTATCCCCAAAAAATGGCCATTACAACATGAAATATAAAAAAAATATTCCTGTTGAATTTCCAGCTAAAATAACTATATTGTGATATACTCTGACAGCTATTTTGAATTGTAATACTATTTCGCAATATTACTGATTTTGCTGTATTTTTTATCAAATAAATGCAGCCTTGTTGAGCAGAAGAGACTTCTTTCAAAAACATTAAGCACTTTGAATTATTCCAAACATTTGACCTATTGTTATTTTGAAGTAAAAGTACTCACACCGTTATACGGGACAAGTTTTCGGTCGCACGTCCCACACTAGAGGAACTGCTGCGCTCTCATCAGGCCTGTACGATCCTCTGAAGACTCATTTGCTGAAAGCTGCATCGTCCTTGTCCTGGAAAGAACCATAAACTTAATGTCACCAGACACTCTTGAAACCAGAGAAAAGAATCATGGGACTCTTTTTACTTTCTTTTATGTCTGTGTGTGTCCTTCATGTCCATCTGTAGCTCAGACTCATCACACACACTTTTTGGATTCTCCGTTCAGCTTTTTGCCTTTAAACGTCTCTTGAGATGCGAATCCTTGGTACTGAAGCAAAGCTGCCCGAGTCTCTGTGGATGTAATAGACTGTCTCATAAAGAGCGTTTCTCTTTGGGAAAAAAGGAGATGACTTCTCCTGACTGTCTGACTTGTAACTTCGCAGTCAACTCCATCAGAAGTCTTTCAGAAACATCCATCATGCTGAAATAAAACATTCTTGCTGTCATGCATCACCTTCTCCTGTTGTTTATTCTGTGCAGTTGTTTTATCGAGTTTAATATATGTGAGTAAGCGGAAACAAATGCTTCTAGCTACGCAAGCATGACTTTATTGCATATCATATATATAGCATATCATAATGGAATTTTATAATACATAAAGTCCATTGAAATGCTATACAATGTATTCACATATACTGTTGTCTTCTACAGTCAGATTGAATTCAGAATAGCATACTAGTATACTATTCTTACTATTTCTGCCATTAATATAGTATAAGAATATAGTATATAAAAGTACATCATATGTTTACTCAGAAAGGATGCATTAAATGGATCAAAAGGGCCAGTAATGACATTTATAATGTTACAAAACATTTCTATTTCAAATGAATACTGTTGAAATAAAATGTATCATGGTTTCCACAAATATTAATCAGCACAACTGTTTTCAACACTGATAATAATAATGGATGTTTCTTGAGCATCAAATCATCATATTAGAATGATTTCTGAAGGATCATGTGACACTGAAGACTGGAGTAATGATGCTGAAAATTCAGCTTTGTTCACAGGAATAGATTACATTTTAATATATATTCTCATAGAAAACACTTATTTTAAGTTGTAATAATATTTCACATTTTTAATGTATGTTTAATCAAATGAATGCAGCCTTAATGAGCAGAAGAGACGTCTTTTAAAAATATTTAAAAAAAACATCTGCAAGGTAATCTTAAGCAAGTTTATTATCATATTATCATAACATTAACTGAAATGAAATACAGTAATTAAAAAAAATTTTTTTTTTAGATTAAGTTAAACTACTAGGCTAAAAAAAAAAAAAAAAAACGTACAGTAAATTCAAAAACTAATAAAAATGAGAAAACAACCAAATTAATAAAACTTGTAAAAAAAAATACAAAAAAATCATATTTTCTGTTCCCATTGTTCCTGTGTTTCACTTCCTGTGTTAGCCTCGTTTCCTAAGCTCACTTGTTTGTTGCTATAGCGATTAATTTCCCACACCCTTTCCTCATTTTCCCCTTGTTATCCTGTGTATTCAGTTATCGTTGTCTTTGCACGTTTGTTAAGCTGTTGCTTTTATTATCCTGTTCTGGATTATCTTTGTTGGTGTTTCGAATTAATTTTTGCTGCTTTTAGATCCTCGACTCTCCTCTTTCCTGCCACTGCGTAATAACTAGTGGTGGGCAGATCGAGGCTTCCTGAAACACTGAAACAGTTTAAGCAAATGTGCTGTATTGTGTCGAGGCTTTAAAACAATCCGACACCCGTCTCCACGGTGACCCCTAGTGGTCAGAACAGTGTAAATGCAACAAAAACCCGGGCCAAACATGCATAAAATCTTTCAAATGCAATTATATAATCCTCTAATAAGATTATCAAGTGTCTTATTTTATCAATTGTCAGGATTTGTTTTGTTTGTTCTATGAATGGCTCAGCTAACGGGCCAATAAGAGACTATTAACCATTATACTAATGTCTAATTAAAACGTCTACAGATGTATAAAACTGATCAGAGATCAGGTAAAACCCACAGACACTTGTTCATTGGTTCTCAGTGACTCCTCATGATTCATGGGTTGACAGAGATCATCAGCGGTGAACCATCGAAATTTCGAAGTGTTTCGAAACGTTTTCGAAATTATGTAATGAAGCCTCGTTTACTGAGATCACGTGACTCTGGCAGTTTGATACACAGTAAAGGTTTCGAAGCTTCATGAAGCAGTGTTTTGAAATTGCCATCACTAGTAATAACTACTGATGATGTTATAAATAAGGCAAATGCCAGTAAAATATACTTATGGCTGGTAAATGTTAGCCTGGGTTTCCCCATGCTGCCTTGCGCGCAGCGCGATTTTATTCACGCTGCTAGGCAGCCTGGACACCATGGACCAGATTTTCGCCTCAGCGAGGGGACCAATCACAGAACGGGGAGGGAGCAGCAAGACAATGACGACGTCTATGCGACACACCGAAGCAGTTTGTTTATATCTATGGATCCAACATGGCATCAGACGCGAAGTTACCTTTCGATGAGGCCTTAGATAGTGTTCTAAGTAGTTTAGAACGCAAGTTTATTTCGTCTTCTTCCTCGTCGAATTTCTGTCGCTCTACATACGTCATCTGGTATAATTGAAACGATTGGCTATGAGCTACGTACAGGTAGCCTGGGTGCCAGCCCGAACCCCGCCCACAAATTTTTTTTGAAGTTCGGTCTGGACTCGATCCGTTGAGGAGTAATTATGCTCGGCTCCCAGAAGGCCGAGCCAATCAAATTGCCAGGGCGGGCTTTAATCGATGATGGACAGATGATCTGCGGTTACGTAATCACCCACGTCACCAAAGAGCGCTTGGGTTGAATTGGTTTTCAACAAAGACGACTGCAGCAGGAGAATTAAGATGTTTAGATTCCGCTATCGCGTCTGTTATAAAAGAAATCGACAGCGCATTCATTTTAAAAGACAAACAGAGAACCGCAATCAAGGCATTTGTTGATCGGAAAGATGTGTTTGCCGTCCTTCCTAAGGGATTCGGCAAAAGTTTAATTTATCAGCTGACTCCGATGGTCGCTAAGAAGATGGGACGCAATGAAAATCCTGTGGTTTTTGTGGTTTCTCCTTTGGTCGCACTCATGGAGTGCTTTATTATTACTTTACTAGTTCTTTCCGCGCGTGTGCAGGTGAGCTCTGTTGACAACTATCGCTCTACATACGTCACTTACTGCGTTGCTCTGATTGTTTGTAGGTCTATCCAATTGAGTGCAGAGTTTTTTTTTCTGGTTCGGTTAAGACACGCCTCATAATCAAAGCCCTATGGAGCAGTATCAGACTCACATTCTGACTAGAAAGTGAGTATGACGAAGTCAGGCTAACGTACAGGCGCATTTGATAGACATTCGTAGCGCCCAATAAACGGCTCTGGGCATTCGTAAACCACGCCTCAAATACGAGAAAATGAACATGTGGTTCCCAGACCACGTCTCAATGAGACGAGGTCTGACGTTAGCCAGGCTAGGTAAATGTTGTCATTCACTGGCAGGTGCAAAAATACAATTTTGTACTGTGTTCTTACCGTAGCATGTCTTCTCTCTCTGAGGTCGTTCTACACTCGTGACCCCCGTGTAAACAGATCGATTCTTACCTGTTTTCCTCCCGTCCAAAAATAAAGCCCTCCTTCACCTCTTATCCTTCACCTTTCTCTCACGTGGGTATACATGTATACATGACTGCCACAGATGACCTCTGACCCCTGCAGTGACGGCAGGAGAGAGAGAGAGAGAGAGAGAGACAGAGAGAGAGAGAGAGAGAGAGAATCTGCTGTGCTCCTGGCAGTAATGGACTCTGATTGGCTGATTTCACTGCTATTGATTTCCAATAGTTCAGATCAGAGAGGAACAGATTCATCCAGCCCAACACACACACACTCACACACACAGGTCAGCCACGGAAAATATCATTATCACAGGATTAGAAACACACCTACATGTTCTGAAGGAGAGCGGAGGTCAAGGTTTGGCTGGTAGATGTTGCAAACACACAAAAATAATCATTTTCCATTGACGACCATGCAAAATGACCCAGGCCAAAATTAGCAAGTTTAATTTATGTACATTTGACAAATATGCATCACGTTAAGGTTATTAGTTTATGTTAAAACTGTGTAATCTAAATGGATTGAAATTTTATATGCAATTCATATGCATAAATATTAAATTTAGTAGACTCTTTTGACTACTAAGAAAATGGTTTGTAACCACAATATGCAAAAAAATCTAAAATTAATATTAATAGTTTGTTTTATATGAAACTTCAAATTCAAACATAAGTGAAAAAAACTAATAGACAAATGCAAACATATTTGCCCCCGTGAATCCTGACAGCACATAAAGAAATGAATTTTAAATGTCATGTTGAACGTGTCTCTCATGTTCAGGAACTAAAGAGACGTACAGCGTTCATCTGATGCATGTGACAGTATCATAATAATGGAGTGTGTGTGTGTGTGTGTGTGTGTGTGTGTGTGTGTGTGTGTGTGTGTGTGTGTGTGTGTGTGTGTGTGTCAGTTTTGAATGGTTTGTTCGAGTGTGTGATTGTGTGTCTCAAGGTCTCTGAGAGTGTTGATAGCTTCATCTCTACCTTAAAAGAATAGTTCAGAAAATGAAAATTCATCATTTACCTACGACATGTTCCATGTTGATTGTCAGTAAAAAATACTGAACTATATTACAATCTAAAATAACTGTTTTCTATGTGAATAAATGTAAATATATATATAACATTTCCAGCATCATTACTCCAGTCTTCAGTGTCACATGATCCTGTCTCTTTAAATGTTTTCTCTCTCTCTCTCTCTCTCTCTCTCTCTCTCTCTCTCTCTCTCTCTCTCTCTCTCTCTCTCTCTCTCTCTCTCTCACTCAAACACACACACACACACACACACACACACACACACACACACACACACACACACACACACACACACACACACACACACACACACACACACACACACACACACACTCACTCACTCACACACACAGAGAGAGAGAGAGAGAGAGTGTTCTCTGCATTAACCTCTTAGTTTATCTCCGGCACTGAGAGAGAGAGATCAGGATTAGAACATTGTGAGAAATTGGTTTCCTTGTCTCTGTGGTGTCATTATTAACGTGCACACACACACACACACACACACACACACACACACACACACACACACACACACACACACACACACATGCAGTTGTTCTCCTCTCACTAGGAGAGATTCCCTGGTGTTCAGTGTCAGGCTGAAGTGTGCGTGTGTGTGTGTGTGTGTGTGTGTGTGTGTGTGTGTGCTCAGCAGGATTGTGACTTTGTGTTTTCCCCCAGAGCAGAGCTGCTGTGAGCTGGAGACAGGTTGAGGTTCCTGTAGGGTTAAACCCAGCAAACAAAAGTGTATTCTAACGTTTTGCCAACGTTCCCATTGACTTATGAAAACGTTAACGTTTCATCATTTCACTCAATATTCACTGAGTGTTCACTGAACGTTCAAAACATCCAGTTTTTAAAATAAAAAAAATAAAAACTATTCTTTGGAATGCAAAAGTTAAGGAAATATTAATTTTTATCACTCTGCAAACGTTATAGGAACATTACTTTTGAATGTTCTCTGGATGTTCTGAAACAAGTTAGAACATTTTTTGAAAGTTAGACTAACCAACTTAGTCAGATTTTAAAAATGGTTCACTAATAAACACAGAGATGTGTTTCAGGAGATATCTGTGACTCTAATACACACTAATATTATCTTCTGTTCATAATCACATTCAGAGACAAGCTTTTTTTTTTCTGTCGCTTGTATTTGTTCATGATAGACATTGAAGGGAAATATCTAATCTGTGTGAAGATAAGGGGCCCTATTTTAACGATCTGAAACGCAAGTGTCAAAGCGCAAAGCGCAAGTAACTTTGTGGGCGGGTCTTGGCGCTGTTGCTATTTTCCCGGCGGGATAAATGACTCTTGCGCCCGACGCAAATCTAAAAGGGGTTGGTCTGAAGTAGCTTCATTATTCATAGGTGTGGTTTGGGCGTAACGTGAAATAAACCAATCAGAGCGACATCTCACATTCCCTTTAAGAGCAGGCGCGCTTTTTCTAAGCGGATTCCTATTATAACGGCGGATTTGCCAGGCGCGCGCCAGGAGCGGTTCACAGCCGAGGAGACCGACGTCCTCGTCACGGCCGTAAAACACAGAGAAGTGACATTGGGGATGGAGAAACAAACACACCCAAATTAGCTTCGGTTAAACAGGCGTATGATAATTTGGGCGTGTGATTAAATGTGTAAGCTAGATTTATGCCTATTTTATTTTCACATCTTCATGGACACGACGATGATTTCCCTCGTGTATTAATATGAATAAATGAATGAAATCTTTATTTCGAACAATTAAAAAATAAATTAAACCAAAGACAGCAACACATTAAATATCCATCAATAAAAATAAAACAAAATCAAGAAAAACAAAACCTTTTTTTTTTTTTTTTTTTTGCATAATAATCACACTGTTCGAAAAGGGATATGTAGAAGCCCTAGGCTTATCAAGACCTACAAGACCTAATATTTTTCCTAGTAATAATGTATGATTTGCAAAAATGAAAACGGCTGCTTCTGTGTAGATGAGAGCATCAAATTGTAATGCGCGTTGTGCACACGCTACATTGATTATGGCCAAGCATGCGCCCTTAAAATAGCATGAATAACATGCGCAACGCGCCACTGACTTTAGACTAGGTTTTTCCTGGTCACTGGCGGAATTGTTTTCTAAACCTGCAAAATAGCATGAGGGAACGTTTGCGCCGGAACACGCCTCCTCTTTGCGCTGAACCGCCCCGGGGAGCGCAAGTGTATTTGCTAGTTAACCGACGCGCGTCTGTGGAGGGAAAAGTCCGCTTTGCGCGGGTGCAAAATAGGAATGATACATGCGTCAGTGTACAAAGTCAATTGCGCTGGGTGCAAGATAGGGCCCAAAGAGTTACAGTAACACTTTATAGTACTGTTCCTTCATTAATGAATAACTATACAGGAACAAATGAGTAACGCACTATTAACTAACAAGAAACTCTGATTAACAAATTAGTAAGTAATAATGCTCAGTTGAATGTGGTAGTTCACTATTAGCTAATCAGAATCTACTATTTTTTCACACCTACTAAGATATACAGGTTCATAATTAAACATGAATAATGCATAATTTATAATAAAAGGTAACAGTAACCCACTAGTAATGACTCAAGTGTTACTACATCATTCTAAAGGAACTACTAATTGTTTGGATCGGTATTCTAGAGTGAAAAACATGATAACTACCTAATATTGAGCTTTTGAGATTTTTGTAAGATTTTGAATAGTTATTCCTTCCGATGGATTTGGTCAAATTAAAGTCATTAGTAGTGTGTTCCCATGATCTTCACTTTAGAATACTGATCCAAATTATTAGCAGTTCCTTTAGAAAGATGTAGTAACACTTGAGTCGTTACTAGTGGGTTACTATTACCTTATGTTATAAATGATGCATTATTCATGTTGATAACACTTGAGTCATTACTATCCAAAATCTTACAAAAACCTCAAAAGCTTACATGACTTCAGTCAATATTAGGTAGTTATCAAGCTTTTCACTTTAGAACACTAAAAGGAGTCATGACTAATGGGTTACCATTACCTTATATTATACATTATGCATTATTAATATTAATTATGAATCTGTATATAGTCTTCAGTGAGGTGTGAAAAATAGTAGTTAGTGATTAGCCAATAGTGAACCTCATTCAACTGAGTGCTATTACTTACTAATTCATTAATCAGAGTTTCTTGTTAGTTAATAGTGCGTTACTCATTTGTTCCTGTGTAGTTATTCATTAATGGCGGAGCAGTTTTATAAAGTGTTACCAGAGTTACATCACATGCTTTTTTATTAACAGGTCTTGAGTTAAGTGTCAGTTAAAAGGTAAGTTCATCCATATAAATAAACCTGTCGTCATTTACTCACCCTCAGTTTGTTTCAAACCTGTATGACTATATTTCTTTCATAGAGCATAAAAACGGATCTGTTTTACTGGCACTTTCAAGCTTCAAAAAAAGACACAGAGGCATCATTACAATAGTCCTTAGTCATGCATTATATTATTTGTGTGCTAATGAATATAAGAGAGGATCTGACGAAAGGTTAGTCTGTAGTTGTTATAACCAGCGTTATGTACAAACCACCAGAAGACTAGTCACCGTGTGCAGTTTGTGTGCGCCCCCTTCTGCTCTGACTGTGAACTACACTTCTAGTTAAAACAGTGGCAATGCAAACATCAGTGGTCCAGTGACCCAGGAAGCAAAAACACTTACAGCCTAAAACCAGTGCAAACAACAACAGTCCTCGCAGCTATGAGCGACTTCTCCTGCTCATGGATGCTTCTGTCATGTTTCAAAACACTTTCTTAAGCAAATTAAGTTGATTTAAACATGAATTTTCAAATGGCTGTTCGTTTTGTGAATGTTCTGCTAAAGAAATGAAAAGGCTTATATTAAACTTCTGTACGTGAAGTCATTAGTGAGAATTTCTAACAAGATATCTGACAAAATTATTTGTTTTAAACTTTAAAAATATATGAAGTGTCGTCCTGGTGACGCTGATAGGAGTGAGGGGTCATCATGCTGATGTGGTGAGGATGAGGGGTCGTCATGGTGACGCTGTCAGGAGTGAGGGGTCGTCATGCTGATGTGGTGAGGATGAGGGGTCGTCATGGTGACGCTGTCAGGAGTGAGGGGTCATCATGGTGAGGCTGTCAGGAGTGAGGGGTCGTCATGGTGACGCTGTCAGAAGTGAGGGATCGTCATGGTGACACTGTCAGGAGGGAGGGGTCGTCATGGTGACACTGTCAGGAGTGAAGGGTCATCATGGTGATGCTGTCAGATGTGAAGTGTCGTAATGGTGACGCTGTCAAGAATGAGGGGTTGTCATGGTGACACTGTCAGGAATGAGGGGTTGTCATGGTGAGGCTGTCAGGAGGGAGGGGTCGTCATGGTGACACTGTCAGATGTGAAGGGTCGTAATGGTGACACTGTCAGGAATTAGGGGTTGTCATGGTGACGCTGTCAGGAGTGAGGGGTCATCATGGTGACGCTGTCAGAAGTGAGGGGTCATCATGGTGACGCTGTCAGAAGTGAGGGGTCGTCATGGTGACGCTGTCAGGAGTGAGGGGTCATCATGGTGACGCTGTCAGAAGTGAGGGGTCATCATGGTGAGGCTGTCAGGAGGGAGGGGTCGTCATGGTGACACTGTCAGATGTGAAGGGTCGTAATGGTGACACTGTCAGGAATTAGGGGTTGTCATGGTGACGCTGTCAGGAGTGAGGGGTCATCATGGTGACGCTGTCAGGAGTGAGGGGTCATCATGGTGACGCTGTCAGGAGTGAGGGGTCATCATGGTGACGCTGTCAGGAGTGAGGGGTCATCATGGTGACGCTGTCAGAAGTGAGGGGTCGTCATGGTGACGCTGTCAGGAGTGAGGGGTCATCATGGTGACGCTGTCAGAAGTGAGGGGTCATCATGGTGACGCTGTCAGGAGTGAGGGGTCATCATGGTGACGCTGTCAGAAGTGAGGGGTCATCATGGTGACGCTGTCAGAAGTGAGGGGTCGTCATGGTGTCGCTGTCAGAAGTGAGGGGTCATCATGGTGACGCTGTCAGAATTGAGGGGTCGTCATGGTGTCGCTGTCAGAATTGAGGGGTCGTCATGGTGTCGCTGTCAGAAGTGAGGGGTCATCATGGTGATGCTGTCAAGAATGAGGGGTTGTCATGATGAGGCTGTCAGGAGGGAGGGGTCGTCATGGTGATGCTGTCAGGAGTGAGGGGTCATCATGGTGATGCTGTCAAGAATGAGGGGTTGTCATGATGAGGCTGTCAGGAGGGAGGGGTCGTCATGGTGACACTGTCAGATGTGAAGGGTCGTAATGGTGACACTGTCAGGAATTAGGGGTTGTCATGGTGACACTGTCAGATGTGAAGGGTCGTAATGGTGACACTGTCAGGAATTAGGGGTTGTCATGGTGACACTGTCAGATGTGAAGGGTCGTAATGGTGACACTGTCAGGAATTAGGGGTTGTCATGGTGACGCTGTCAGGAGTGAGGGGTCATCATGGTGACGCTGTCAGGACTGAAGGGTCGTCATGGTGATGCTGTCAGGATGAGTGCGGAAATCTTAAAGGTGGAAAGGTTCAGCTTCAAATTCAATAATGCATAATCAAATTAATAATGAGAAAAGACATTATTATTTGAACAAATCAGACTCAAATAAAGTATCATATAAGAACACGTATAGACACACAAACTGTTAACTGACACCGGACACTTCATTAACAAAGAGTTGTAATGAATTAGCTGTTTGTAAGTATGCTGAGGTATGTAATTCTTTATCTTCACACAGATTAGATATTTCCCCTGAACTACTGTCAAGGACAAAGACAAGAGAAATAGCTCTTTAAGAAGGACGTTGATAACTGATTAACAAGGTCAGTAATGATAGTGAAATTAGTGAGTTACAGTAAGATCTGCTCTCTGGTCATGCACTGATAAGTGCAATGATAGCACATTTCATTAAGTTTATAGGACACCTGTGTGAACTTGAGGAGAGCTTGATACATCCACTAAAAATCACCAAAACACCAGCCGACTAAAAAACATTGCTACTTCAGAAAAAGCAAAAAAAGCAAAGTAGTGACAAGAAATGATCCTGCAGCATTTAAGCAAATGACATGCACTATTGATCAAAGGTTTGTGGTTGATTAGATATATATAATTATATAAAATATTTTAACGCAAAAAGCAATCACACTTCCTTGAACATATACAGTATGTCTGTGTGTAAATCAAGTCTCAGCAAAAAACGGCAAATCAAAAGAGATAAGATAACCAGATGAAACTTTGGCCAGCAGAGACGCGCAGCGAGAGTGAGTAAAAGAGGTTCACTGTAAACCCGGATAAGTAGAATTTACTTAAAAAAACCAAGGTAACTCGTTGCCTTACATTTTTTAAGTAATGAAGCATTAGTTGAATAAGTGAAGTGGACTACGTTCAATGTACTTAAGCCCATAATGGAATGGAATAGTACATTTAAGTTGAATGTACTTATAACCGAGTTACAGTAACTGAAGATACTTAGTTTAAACAATCATTCCCCACCCATTTATTTAACTCAGCTTGTTAAGTAAACATTACTCCATTACCAATTCAACTAAATTGTATATTCTAATGGGCCCAACTTAAATTTTAGTTACTGAAACTCAAAATATCTTTCAATCAATAGAGCCATGTAAAATACACACATACTGCAACATTACACTGATCCAATTATATTTGTTATACATGTCTTTTTTTTAGCAACAAAAGAAACAAAGCCATGGCCTAATAGGCTTCTAGTGTGTAGTTTCCTCACATACTGTATTTTTACAGCACTAGTACAGTAAAAAGCATTTACAGTACTCCACTATAATTACCAAATACAGTATATACCACATACTTTTACAATATTAAACTTATTTTACAGGGAATGCTGCTTTTATAATTACATAATTAAAATATTATACGGTAAGGTTTCATAAGAGTAGCCACACTAGGAAAAAGAAAACAACATTTTCTGGGTTTTAAAACATTTATTTTGGTTAAATGCAAAGATCAGTAAATTGCCTTCTGTGAACATGTTGGCTGAATTTAAAACATAAAATGCAATTTTAACACTTTAACAACAAACAGGTAACACTGAGCGCTTAATTAAATGGATAGTTCACCCAAAAATCTTAAATTAGCACATGATTTACTCACCCTCAAGTCATCCGAGGTCTATATGACATTCTTCTTTCAGACGAATACAATCAGAGTTATATTAAAAATGTCCTGGCTCTTCCAAGCTTTGGAAGTGATGTGCTGTTTCTGTTTTGAAGTCCATAAAAGTGCAAACGAAATCCCATTCAAAGTCTGCAAGTTTTCGCAGAAGTGAGGACACCTGTAGGCTTACAGTGTTCATTTTTTGCACAGCTTGGCCAGTTTTCTTTGAAGTTACTTGTCCTTTCTTTGTTTTTGATCCACGTTCAGGATTGATGCCAGGAAATCGTCTAAAAGGGAAAAAAACAACAACAATGAAATATTATGGACTGAGATTATATATTTTGACAGAGAGAAACAGCACAAGAAATGTGTAAATAAAAACCAGATATCGGTTTTAACGACTAATTTGTTTGGATAAAACTAAACAACATGAAAAAAAATGCAATGCTGGATGTTGTGATCAATAACTGATATTTCTTCTGCCCTGGTTAAAATACATCAACTCAATGTGTCTGTTTACAAGCGCACTGTCAACTAACTAATTTAACTTAATTGCAAGCCTCGCAATGTGAATTGCATACATGACTACATGGATAATGTTAAACATGACGTTTACCAGACTAAACTGCATGTTTGCACCCAAATATGAAAATTCTGTCATTATTACCCACCCTCAAGACTTTCGTTCATCTTCGGAACACAAATTAAGATATTTTGGATAAATCTGGGAGGTTTCTGTCCCTCCATTGACATCAATGTCATTGCGACTGTCAAAGCCCAGAAAGGTGGTAAAAACATCGGTAAATAGTACATATAACTACAGTGGTTCAACCTTAATATTATGAAGTAACGAGAATACTTTTTGTGTGCTAAATAACCCCAAAATAACGACATTGTTTAATAATCTCTTCTTTTCCATGTCATTCTCCAACACTGTTGACACAGTGTAAACAGTGCAGCACTTCTGGGTTCTACATCAGAATGAAGGCTCACTATTGGCTAGCTCCTGGGTCATCACACACGACCAGAGTTGGCCAATAATAAGCCTACGTTCTGACGTAGAACCCAGAAGCGCTGCACTGGCTTTTTTTCAAGGCTTGCAGCTTGAAATCTATAACAGGGTTTGCGTTCTCGAGCCACCAGGCCGGAACGCGTTAAAGGATAACTCTTGCCAAAATGCAACCTCTTTTTGTTAATCTACCTGAGGCAAACTTTCCTTTAAAAGCATAATTAGGATGGAAACGCCACTTAAGTTTGACCATATTTTCGTTTAAATTGAACTCCAGCATTGAGAACATTGTTTGTGTACACAGAGTTGTAATAACTTTATTCTAGAGCTGCTGTAAAGCCTAAACAATCTATGTTACTGTATTTTCCTATTATCACTGTAAAGCTGCTTTGAAACAAACTATATTGTTAAAAGCGCTATATAAATAAAGGTGAGCTGACACTGTTTACACTACGTCAACACGTAGGAGATTGACGTGGAAGAGTAGAGATTGTTGAATAATGTCGTTATTTTGTTTTTGTGCACATAAGGTATTCTCATCGCTTCATAATATTAAGGTTGCACCACTGTAGTTACATAGATTATTTAAACGATGTTTTGACTACCTTTCTGGGCCTTGAAAGTTGCAAAGACGTTGCTGTCTATGGCTGGTTCAGAAACCTCTCAGATTTCATCAAAAATATCTTAATTTGTGTTCCGAAGATTAACGAAGGTCTTACAGGTTTGGAACGACATAAGGGTGAGTAATTAACACAGAATTTTCACTAATCCTTCAACTGAAAACAACTTGCACTGACATATCTTAAAATATGTGACTGCCACTGTTTTGTCTCAAGATGCACACCAGTAATGCTTTTTTTTTTATTATTAGACATTTTTATAAAAGCTGCTTAAATACCCTAATTTTATTAAGGCCTAGACCTGGCTTAAGCTAAGCCCAGTATGGAAACCATGGCCATATTGTTTATACCAGTAGTCAGCTTAATAAATACTGTCAAGAAGACAAGTCACAATTCAGTCTAATATTTATATGAATGGCAAATATGCTAATGACTAACCTCTGAACAAACTCAAGGGTGCTGCCTCTTCCTGGTACTGCAAGCTGAACTCATAGGAGGAGGCAAACAGCACTGCCAGGCCAGTGATGAAGATGCTGTTATCCTTTCCACACACACCTTGACCTTCCAAACGTAATATCCAGCACTGGTCGCTTAGAGATTGACCTGTAATTGAAAAAAGAAAAAAATAATTAATAATTAAAATAACTATTGTGGGTTTCACTGAGGTTCGATGTAGTTGTCTATTCATAGTTCTATGAATTACATTTTTCACCTAAACATTAAAATTGATTAGGGTTAGAACGTTAAAACGCACTGGCATATTATTTTGCTTGTTTTAAGCATAAACTCACTTAATTTTGACTTATTCTTTCAGAAAACAAGACAATTTTTACTTGTTCTTCATGTAAGAATATTAGATATCTGGACTGGAAACAATTAAAAAACACTAGAAAAACATATTTTGCAGTGGGGTGAGTAAATGATGGCTTTTCATTTTAGGTTAAAACTACCCAATGTTTACATATCAAGAAATATAAAGTGTGGACTCTCTGGCAAATGTAGATTGCTGGACATCAGCGTTGCAAATTCCTGAAACAATTTTTACAAAGGACAGCACAGCCATGATCAACAGAACCAAAACATAAAACATATTACAGATTAATGAGATTTGTTGAATAATATCTACTTATCTGCTTTAAGGATAACACCGTCTAACTTCTCTTTGAATTGTGGGAGTAACGTTAGTTGTAGGACCATGGCATGGTAATCAGGAATAAAATATATTTGAAAATAGCATTAGGAACATGGATTTTCTTGTGCTAGCAAAACTCTGACAACGATTCAAAAGCACAGGATCACAGAACTGACAGCATTTTTTTTTTTTTTTACCACATATAACGTAACGTTAGTTAGATACTATAACTGTAGCAGTAACGTTACACTATACTTAAAAGCACTTACATTAGCACTGGACCGTCATCAGATTACAAACCCTGAAACGAAAAATATATATCAAAAGCACATCGTGCAAATTACATGGTAAATGTTGCCTATTATGTGAATTGTCGAAGTTAACGTTACTTGGTAAACATGTGGAACAGAGTGAATGCTTGCGAGGCCGCGGTAACGTTAGTAAACCGCGTTCGCAAAATCAAACCAAATACGTGGAAACAATGTAGAAATGCAAACGCAAAAAATATTGGCTTACCGTATCACTCAGTACAACAATTTTCCATCTTCTCAAACTCTAAATCCCACTTATCGTCACAGGCGCAGGTTAGATTATTCAGATGACAAATTCTTCCATCCGTCTTCATGTAGCAACGTTAATGTCGTCCATTTTCTGCTGCGAGCTGCGTCGCAGGCAACTGTTTGAAACACGAACCGAAGCTCACAAAAGCTTAAAAATTGCTCACAGATTCGCAGACGCTGTTTACCTTGATGACAGGAATGATTATTCTGTTCATTTGAATCCCGCTGACAAATCAAGTTTGCCTGTACTGTCTGCTCGCGTCGCGCCACATTTGAACTGAATTGAGCGCGAAAGAAATCAATCCCACAACGCAATACAGTATGATACTCGATACTGTATATTACGAATTTATCGGGTTGAAAACAGAAATGTGCTGTATATTTACAGCTGTTCCGTAAAAGATACATCATTCTGTATTACGAATTTAACACAACAATAACGCCCAGAAATCACGAACTTGCCCATGACTCCATCTGGAAGTAATTCGCGATTTCGTATTTTGTTTTTGACCCTCTGAACTTACCGTTGGACAGGCAAAACTTGGTGATTTTAAGTTGTTTGAGCTCAAACACGTAATTACAATAAGATAGGCCATTAAAAAGTACAGTTTACTCAGAATTCATAATTAATGTAAAAAATGACACATTTTTAAGTAATACAAACTCAGTTTGTTTGAGTAGTAACTACTGATTTGACTTAAACACTCAATTACAATAAGAAAGGACAAGAAAAAGTTCAGTTTAATCAGAATTAACAAGTAATGTCAATAAATTAGACACATTTAAGTAATATAAACTCAATCTCTTTAAGTTGAATCAAAATCTGGGTTTACAGTGTTGAGCCGGAGAACCGCACACAATCTGATTGTGTCTCAGAGACAGTGAGGCCGAACACCTGAACACAATCCGCTCTGATCATGCTGTGGACGCCGGTTCTCTGTCTGTGTTTGTGTGTTCAGTCTCTGGCGGTCCCCGTTCCAGCGCACCAGGCCACTGAGCACAGAAAACTGCTGCTGGTCTCCTTCGATGGCTTCAGGTGGGACTACGACAGGGACGTGGATACGCCGCACCTGGACGCCATGGCCAAGGATGGGGTCAAAGCCACATACGTGACCCCTGCGTTCCTCACTATCACCAGCCCGACACACTTCACCATCCTCACAGGTACAATACAACACATATGAAGCAACGCACACAGAAGAATCATGGCCATATTAGGGCTGTCAAAATTAACGCGTTAACGTTAATTAACGTTTTTTTTATCAACATTTGGCTGTGCTATATATGATCACACTAGCTTTAGCTACCATCACAAACCATTCAAGCACGATAAGATACAAAAAAATTAACTTAAATCTGTACTGGCGCTTGTCTGTGAATCTACTGTCTGTCTGACACACACACAACTAAAAGTGCGCACAGAAAGACAATGCTTGAACGGACAAAAACACAAAAGTATGTCGAGTATCCTTGTAAGCACAGTCTTAAATGAGATCCATAAAGTCCTAAATGACTGTAAAGAGTTGTGCGAAAATTGGATGTGTGTCATATTATGTGTGTCTTAAAGTGACAGCAGCCTAATGAACCTGCCGCTCTGTCATTAATGTTAAACATAATGTGTGTCCACATTACAATTTAGAGTGATCTGTTATCAGAGGTGGCTGTCTAAGTTATGCATTTCAGAAATGTACATACACAAATCACACAGTTAGCTAAATTTGTTTTGAATTTAAACAATGTAATAATTTAAGGCAGAAACAATGAGCTCATTGAAGTGAATACATTAATCCTCATTTAGTTTATAATTTACGCATTGAAGTCTGTGAAGTGTTTGATAACTTTATTCAATGTCTGTATATATCCTACATGTTAGATCAAATATTTAAAATAACTGTCTTATGTTGTTTCTACATTAATTTTGAGATTAACTGTGAAATTATTACAATATAAAAATATATATATATTAAAAACTTTAATGTTAGACGCAATTAATCACGATCAATTACAGGAAAATGTGCGATTAATTCGTTATTTTTTTTAATCAACAAAGCACTAAGTATATATACTGTATACTGTATATACTGTATATCTATATCTATCTATATATATATATATATATATATTAGTGCTGTCAGTTGATTAAAAAATATTATATACTGTATATATATATATATAACATTTAATTTAATTCATTATTAATTCTAATCATTAAATTAATTATTCAAAATTAATTATCATTATATACAATGTAGATAGCTTTAAATATATGCATTTAATATTTATGTCCATCCATCCAGATGAAATAAGGCAATAATGAATACTTATATCCATAAATATGTATACATTTAGTGTGTGTATATGAATATACACTTTTCAAAGATGTAAATACGAGTGACAATTGTTTTAAAGTAAATCCTACACTATCTTTTTGTAATGTCTATAAGTATGAGTAATGAGAAAGTATCTCCCCGCAGGGAAATATATAGAGAATCACGGTGTAATCCACAACATGTGGTTTAACACCAGCACCTGGGAAAAGAAGTCCTACTACAAGTCACAGTTTGTGAACGAGTGGTGGGACAGTGGAAGTCTGCCCATATGGATCACGGCTCAGAGACAGGTACTCTTACACCAGCAGGATCCGTCCCAAGTAGCCTTACTGTTTAGGGTTGAATGGTGTGCACTAAGGCCCTGTCCCAAATGGCACACTTCATATGCACTTTCGGTCTTGTGGACTTACAATGGCTGCCGCGTGCAGTCCGTTAAGTCCGTGAGACCCAAGGGGGTAATCTTTCAGTCGGAAACTGAAGCTTCCCCGGGCGCCGCCATTGATTAGCAGACCATCACCTGCTGTTAGCATCCCATTGACTCCCATTCATTTTGGCGTCACTTTGACAGCGAATAACTTTACATCTGAGGCGCTTAAAGACTCCATTTGTCCATTATTTATTTCTAAAGAAACACGACAATGTATAAAAGGCTCCATTACCTTGTATCTTACGTTATGGCCCCGTAGAAGCCGTTTTTGTACAAATAGGCTAACGATTGCATCATAACCCCACGACTCTCTGTCACACAGTAGAGAAATTACCTTATGGACAGGAGGAGAAGCTCGCGGGCAATCGGGGGGACGTGGAGGCAAAATGACAAAATAATTAATCAGAATACTTAGCAAAAGTTTCTCCTGCTCCTAGCTCATGGACAGCTCCTACTCACACTCTCCGTCTCTGCAAGATTCGGAAGGGAATGATTCAGATTTCTCTTGGCACAGCTACTAGAAGACAGACGGGTTGCTCACGTCACATCTACGTTGTCAAGCTCAGTTTGAGTCTGCGCAGTACGCTCAGCCATCAGGAAGTGAGAGCTTCTAATTGACTTCACTTTTCTCGGTTGAAGTCTATGGATTCGCTGTGTTCATTTCTTTTACTGTCTATGGTGAGACCGTAGGGTGTCCCATTTGTCATTTTAGGCCTCAGAAGGGTGCTCGGGAGCGCCCCCTCTGCGGTCGATATGCACCCTCGATACGCACTTTTGCCGAGCCTGCACTGATGCGGGCTCCACAGCAGACTTCTTCCCAACAGTCAAAGCGGCATTACGTCACGAAAGTGCGGACTCAGAGGAAGACCGCGAGTGCTTAGGGTGCCATTTGGGACAGGGCCTAAGTAGTATGCACAATTCCATTCTGAACATAGCCTTTGTCTTAACAGTCTGTCATATTATTTACTATATGACTGTAATTTAAATACGATAATAATATATTATAACATAATATAATATAATATAATATACCAGTAATAATTTTTAAAGGGGTGGTTGATTATGATTTCGCTTTTTAAACTTTAGTTAGTGTGTAATGTTGCTGTTTCAGTTACAACGCCCAAATTTCAAAGCAAAGGAAGATATTTTCTTTTAAAGAAATTCCTTTTTAAGGACTACACCAAACGGCTGGTAGGGACTACACAAGCTTCCTCCCGGGTTAATGACATCAAGAACCCTAGAATTTACATAAACTCTGCCCCCGGAACACGATTTATAGATTATCAAGACAGAATATGTTAATCAATGACTAGAAGATAACTACTCATCAGCAACATAAATTCTTCAACTAACCATTCAGAAATGTCCTGTTGCATTCTACATGTTGTCACTTCTTCTTGAGTTTCTCCATCATTGTCTGACTTCGGTTTGAACATAAAAGGCTAAAAGTTTTTGAAATTTTCAGTGTATGTTTGTGTGAGGTAAAAGGACACAAGCCGTTGAAGCTCCGCCCTCTGTGCCGGGAGCAGCAGCTCATTTGCATTTAAAGGAACAGACACAAAACGGCGCGTTTTTGCTCACCCTCAAAAAGTGACAATTTTAACATGCTATATAAAAATATCTGTGGGGTATTTTGAGATAAAACTTCACATACACACATCAGAGACTTATCTTTTCTTGTGAAAAGGGCATTATTATAACACCCTTTAAATGTGTAGGCTTAACATAATGTTAAATGTAATCAAATGCAACTGTAAATACTTCTTGACTTTAGAATGAAATAAACTGATTTAAAATGGATTCTGAATAAATATTGTCCTGTTTTTCTGGGATTGGTTAGAGAGGACCATTTCAAATTAATTTGCTCTCCTGCAAGACACGTATTTCCCACAAGCAGACCGTCTGCTAATGATCTGCAACACTTCACTTTGAATCATCCTGAATACCTCATTTAATTTCCTCCAGTAAACTCTACATATAAAACCAGACACACAGGAGATTCAACCAAATTAATCGCAGAAAATGAGTCAAAACAATTATTTCCAGCTCAGAAACTCTAAATCTCATGTAATGAAAAAAGTCGGTAAAAATACAGACTGTTAAGATTGTAGGGTCAAACCCTTAGAAAGGGTGATGCATGAACAACCAGCAGCAATTTAAAGAACATTTCTATAATCATTTACTACCTCTCATGTTGCACTAAACCAATGACTTTCTTTTTTTTCTGTGGAACAAAAAATGGTGTTTTAAAGCATCTCAGATCTTCTCTTGTCCATGCAATGCATGCATATTGTGACCACGGTCTGTCGAGCTCCAAACAATGACCATTAATGTAGCATAAAGAAATATATGTGACTTGTCAAGTTGCAAATGTGAATGCATGAATGAGGTTTTTGGAGCTTCTGCTTTTACTGTATGAAAAAAAATATTTTTTTGTTCAGGAGACTTACAGAATAAAAAAAGAAAAAAAGACATATGAGACTGAGTAAATAAAGCTAGATTTATAATTTTCTGCTTTGCTCTCAAGGCGTGTTCCCACCAAACGCGAATTTAATTATTTGCGCGAGTAGATTACATACAGAGTTAATGCAAAGACGCGGATAGACGCGAATTGGGCGACGCGTTTGCCGCGAACGCTCGATATTCGCCTCAATCGCGTCGACCGTGCAAGTTGAAAAATTTCAACTAGAGAGGAAAATTCGCACGACGCTTAGAAATTTTGTTGTTGTTGATGATGTGCGTGAAGACACTCCTTTTCGCGCGATGTTTTTATTCGCTCGAGTGATGCGAAAAACTTCGCGTTTGGTGTGAACACACCATAAGAATTGCATTAGTAAAAGAAGCATTTGCTGATTAAATATTATTGATTTTCCCACCAAAAAAAAAAAGGGTCTGAAGGCCGGTTCCCTCCACTTTCCTGGAACAGCATCCACTTATCAGGGAGAAAGTGCTTTTGTGAGAGAAGTGGAGCCTGAAAACTACAATTACAGCAATGAAACGGCCTGGCGAGAGAACATCGATAAAGTGATGGAGTCCTGGTTCAGAGGGCAGGACCTGGACTTTGTGTCCATGTACTTCGGTGAGCCTGACGCCACGGGACACAGGTACGGGCCGGACTCTCCCGAGCGCAGGGCGATGGTCCAACAGGTGGACCGGACCGTGGGATACCTGAGGAGCTCAGCTGAAAGAAACGGCCTGAGCGAGAGCCTAAACATCATCATCACGGCCGATCACGGCATGAGCACCGTCTACAGGAACGGCCTGGTGGATGAGATCGTCCTCTCCAAGATCCCCGGCTTCTCTTTCGGAGATCTGTCCTTCCATATTGTGGACTTTGGACCGGCGGGACTGCTGCTTCCCAAAGAAGGGAGACTCGATAAAGTGTACAACGCACTGAAAGGCGCTCATCCGCATCTCCACGTCTATAAGAAAGAGGAGCTTCCCGCTCGCCTGCATTACTCCCAGAACGAGCGCATATTACCCATCATCCTCTGGGCTGATCCAGGATACGTCATCAATGGGGTGAGCATTTCAGTTTAAAAAAAAGACATTGATGTGAAACCTTAATGCATTTTTATCATTTAATAAGCACATTTGGGTTCACCTCAAAATTAAAAGAGAGAAAAAGAAGACGTTATATATAGTACTTTACAGTTGAATTACATTAAATATAAGATTAGTAGATCTATTTTCCCCCTGTATATAATAAGAGAACTTACTGTTAACCAATTAACTGATTTTTACTGTAGCATTTTTTACAGTAAAAATTATGGTAGAAATCTTGTTAATTGGTTAATATTAAGTTCCCTTAATATGCAAAAAGTAGATAAAGCATTTTTTTATCTATCAGTTATGATTTTTGCATTGTGACATTATATTCATGATTTTTAAGCACATTTTCCTACCAGTTTCTTCAAACTTAAAAAGTAAAGGCGCTGGCAACATCAAGGTCATTCATTGGTTTGAAATGATCACTTTGGATTAAAGCATTGGCCAAATGTATAAATGTATGTAATTCTCATTATTTTGATGATATATATATATATATATATATATATATATATATATATATATATATATATACAGTATATATATATAGCATTATATAGCATTATATTAATTAAAAATGAGGGTTAAATGTACTAAATCACTTTACAGATAATGTACAAAAAAACCTAAATTAATTATAAATAAATAAATTTGTATTACAGTAATGAGAACTTGGGGGGTAAATGTGCTAAATCACCATGAAAACAATGTATAAAAATACACAATTATAAGAAAGAAAGAAAGAAAGAAAGAAAGAAAGAAAGAAAGAAAGAAAGAAAGAAAGAAAGAAAGAAAGAAAGAAAGAAAGAAAGAAAGAAAGAAAGAAATTTGGGAGTAAATGTGCTAAATCACAGTGAAAACGATGTACAAAAATACACAATAATAAATAAATAAATAAACAAACACTTCTTTAAGTACAGTAATGAAAATTTTGGGGTAAATGTGCTAAAAAATGTTAATGGTCCTTGATATTAATGGTTAGAGATCTTCTGACACATATGCAGTATTGCATTCAAATTGACCAAATGATTTAGATTCATCAGTGAATGTTCAGATCAAAGTAGTTGTACATGATCAACAGTCACAGATTATCTGTGTTTTATGGGTTTTCTCTGATATCTGAGCGGCTCACACTGAGAAATCTCATCAGCTCTGTCAGGGCATGAACAAACTGTCCTCGTGTTTACTTTATTGACATATTAATATATGATATTTGAGTGCATATATCTGCGGGAATCTCACCAAACCTGGTAACACTTTCAATACGGTTCATTAGTTAGCATTAGTTAACTACATTAGTTAACATGAACTAAGAATGAGCAATGCTTCCTCAGCATTTATTAATCTTAGTTAATATTAATTTCAACATTTATTAAAATCAAAGGTCGTATTTGTTAACATTAGATAATGCACCGTGAACTAACATGAACAAACAATGAACAGCTGTATTTTTATTAACTAACATTAATAAATATTAATAAATACTGTAACAAATGTATTTCTCATGGTTAGTTCATGTTAGTTAATAAAATATATATATTTTTTTGTTGTTTTAATTTTTTTTTAAGTAATGAAATGTTTGTTTCTATGGTTTTAGTTGTAGTTAACTAATAGATTGATGAATAATGTAAATCTAATTACAGGCAACGAACATAATCAATGGCTAATTCTACATTGCCCCTCCTCTCCTTTTAATTTGCATTGTAATTAATCTATTAATCAATACTGTGCTCCCATGACAACCTAAGAGGTTGAGCTCTTTGAGCTCCTGTTGACCTTTGACCCACAGAGGTCAGAGGACAGGTTTACAAGTGTGGCGCACTAACAACTGCACACTGGTGCAAAGCACGAGCAAATCAAACCAAGCCTGACAGCTGCTCCACCTTGGCATCCTAAACTATTCAATAACCATAACATGATCCAAGAGCCAAACAAAACACTTACCTCAGCTGAATATCTTTTCTGAACCCACATGACACATGCTGCCATGACAACCAGAAGACAAATCAGCTGCTCTCTGGCGCCCTCTGCTGTTTGAACGATGTCGAGACGAGCATGTGCATGTAGAGCATCACCTATTGAGTGAAATAAGAAAATTCAAACATTAAACTCACACGAAGAAAAGGCCTCCTTTGTTTAAACTACCATACTACTAAATCTGCACAATGTGCAAATATGTATGAAATAAATATGTATCTTTGACATTTGCCAACATTTTCAGTATAATCGCGTTAGATAATATTTCCCATTACTTTACTTTCCCTTTCCAATGAGATGAACAAACCAGATGATTTAAAAACATATTTTAACATATTGTTCTGTTCTCATTATTTGATTGGACTATCTAAGGTTTAAGCGTCTTTTCATAGAATTTGACTAAACATGCTAATATTTATTTCCAAGACAATAACTGAATTAAACATGCAATAAGATGAGGTCATGTGACAAATATTCATATTTTATTATTCCCTTTTGAATACTGGCTCTAAGACCAGTTGTTAAACATGGCACATTTTGCTGTGTTAATATGAAGGGATTTTCCATATAGATTTTTCACAGGTGTTTTACCTTTAGCTTGGATTACGCATTGCACTGTATTTTATTTATTAATTATTTTGCTTTAAACTGGCAGAAAATGACCATACATTTTCTATTTTTCTACAGATTTTTTCTTTCAGTAGGCAGAATGCATATAAAAAACATTATGGAGTAAGAATTAAAATAGTCATTAAAATAGTATTTCATTCCAAACATAAGATGATCGCTATAAATGTTGATATTTTGGTGCTCTAAAGTGCTGATAGTTTC
>NC_140209.1:26805358-27092858 GCF_951802725.1 Rutilus rutilus
CACAAATATGAGGACACACTTCCAACTGTTAGATCGGATGGATCTCCACATCAGAAATATTAGATATGGATTCAACCCCAGATGCCAAATCCCTGCCAGAAGATATCAGTCTTCTATCAGCCTGAGAGATTGACTGAGAAAGCCAGGGAAGAGCAGGAGACGAAGTGATGATAATAAAAAGAGCAGAGTTTATTGAATAATCTTGTGTATGTTTCAATGCTCAGAGACTTCATGTGACCAGTACAGATCCAACGAGTGTTATTAAACCACAGCAAGAACACAACATCGTCCTGTGACGCTACAAACCTTGAAATGGAGACATTCTCTTGTCTCTCCCCCATGAAGACAAACATCCCTTCAAACCACACTATCATAGGATTAAACATTAAATGACATAAATTAATAAAGGATTAAATGATAAATAACATTTTAATAATGGTTAAATGATAAATTAACGATAGCTACATAAATGACCAATGATTATAAACTATTAAAAATTATTAAATATTCAAACATTAATTCATATAACAAACTAAGGAAATAAAGCACAACATATCTCTCTCTCCCTCTCTCTCTCACACACACACACACACACACACACACACACACACTGTAGCTCTTGATGAATTTAAATGAGTATCAAGTGATGAATTTCAGCAGAAACTTTCAAAACAGTCTCTATATTTATACGTAATTTCACTTTGTTTCAAGTTCCCCCCTGTATTTTTAAACAAATCCCTTAAAAATAATAGGAAAACACATTTTGTTAGCCTATATTTTGTAATACTGAAAATATTGCTATTGTATTAATGTTAAATGTTCAAATGTTCTTGTTTTTTTTCTCTTCCACAGTGAATTATTTTCTTCGTCTCTTTATATGAAATAAAAAAGAAATTGTCATTTGTTATAAATTCTTAAATAGTTTGAGCTCATGGTCTGATTTCATCAATATATTATCTTTATAAGGTATTTTTATTATATCATTATTTGTAGCTCTATTTTTATTGCATCTCATCTACATTACCTGTACCTCATCATTTAATTAAACTTTAGTAACCTTTATGTATTTATGTATTACAAGTATGCTATGCATATATATATATATATATATATATATATATATATATATATATATATATATATATAGGTATTTGGTTTTTAAATTAATTAAATTTAATTATATAAAGTTTAAAAACATAATTTAACACAATTTAGGCTTGTACATTATATGAAATACTTTATGTTGGTAAATTTGATCAAAATGAAACAACTACAACTAAGTCAGATTATCATACATAATTTCTGCTGTTGACCAAAAACTCACATTCTTTAAAAAATGTGTGACGTCACGTGGACGGTGTCCTCCGAGGGCCAGGGTGCGCGCTCCTGCGCGTTTGCGTATCCGCCCCCTTCTGCCCTGTGCTCTCCCTCTCTCACACACACACACGTCGGTCACGGAGAACGAGATGAGAATGAGATGAGAACAGTCATGGAGGAGCTGAGCGCGGTGGGAGAGCAGGTCTTTGATGCCGAGTGTATCCTCAACAAACGCATAAAGAAGGTAACAAACATCCACACAAACACACACATTCAGCGCGCGTGAATCGTGATCCTCAACGCGTGTTTGATTTCCACAGGGAAAACTGGAGTATCTGGTCAAGTGGAGAGGATGGTCGTCCAAGTAAGTGAGAACTGATACAAATACTGGCTTTTTTTATGTGTGAGAGAGTATATATGTTGACTATTTATGCATCATGTAGACTAGTACTTTGCTAATGCAGCGCTGCTTTACTCACGGTGCCAGTAAACATCCTTGAATGTGGATCGCGAGAAAGGGGAGAGAGAGGGAGAAACAATGAAAACAACAACAACAGCGTGTTGCGCGTTTAATTTCGCGTCCACGCGTGATTTCGTGCACTGTATCACACTTGATCACACTGCATCAGGTCGGCTCGCATTTGCCTCGTTTTGCTGCATTTCTCTTTGTCTTCCAAGTTACTTTTTGTTTGTTTGCCTTCGGCTTGTTTGGGTTCGTTTGTCTTATCGCGGTTGTTCAAAATAAAATCGAAAGAAACAGAAATAACTTGCGTGCAATATGTTTAGTGTTATGGTTTATTTTCGTTTCCAGTGATAAACATCATGTATTGAGTTTCGAGAGTCGGTCAGTAGTTATGAAGCAGTCGTTACATTGGATCAGTTTTGTAACGCATTCTGTTACTTTGTAACAATTTGTTCTTGTGTAATGAAAGCGGTTTGATCTCGCGCCGCTCAGCGCGTGGTTTGTTTCGAGTTTTTTTTTTTTTTTTTTTTTTTACTCCAGCTGCCCACCAACCCCCCTAATGCCCCCACTCTTGCTCTCTGTTACATTGTCGCCCCCTTTTTGCCCCGTCTATGGGCACTTGAGCTGTCAATCACACGAGCCACACCTCCCGCGCGCGCGCTTCCATCTGCTTCATTGATTATTTACAACTCCCATCTATGTTATAATCTTTATTATTACTTGATCAAGCAGGGTCATAAACTGACCACAACTGAGGGCAAAATGCCACTGAAAGTGTCTAAAATACTGTAGATGTTTGATGAGAGGTGAATTTTCGTTGTTTAGTCTAACATTTGATATATTTCACAGTATAAGCTATAAAATACTGTTTTTTGATGTGCACTTAAAAATTGTGATGTACATATCTTAACACTTTGATGGTCTGTGATGATTGATTTACATGTGCACGCTATTCTATAAAAAAAAAAAAAAATCTTATTCTTTCATCAACATGTAGTAACTTCTCCACCTCTGAAACAACTTTTCTTTGTGACTGAATGTCTCCAGACTCTCTTATTATTCAACCACCTGTTACTTAAATACATTTTTCACCATCCAAAAAATTCCTGATGGAAAGAAATCAAGTCTTGTCCTGCATTGTTTCCTCATTGCAAGTACTAGTAGTAGTAGTTATGGAAGTAAAACGAATGCCGGTGATTGAGTAATGGTGGGTTAAGAGCGTCTTATTTTGGTAGATCACTACTTTTTGTTGTAAATCAAATCCAGACGGTCCAGACTCTTTGAAGTGCCCTTTAAAGTAAACTCTCATCTTATCTTTTTTCCCCGCTGCTATATAATGCCATCCAGTTTTACTCCACATCCCTTCTGTGTACATTTACAGTAGTAGATGCAAAATTGGTACCCAAATGGTTTTCAAGGATTGCTACACAAATAGCTTGTTTTGCATGCTTGGTTATGCTGATTTAATCTAAGTGTGTGACATGCTGTAATTCATTATTTTTTTTAAACTAGTTTTTGGCAATGCTTTATTATACATGCATTTTTTGTGTATATGATTCATATTAACTGGAAGACTATGAAATATTTGTATTTAAATACAAATACAAACTTAATTGGTAACACTTTACAATAAGGTTCATTAGTGAACCTTAGTTAATTTATTAACTAACATGAATGAGCAATACATTTGTTACAGTATTTATTACTGTGTTAATATTAGTTAATTTAATAAAAATATAGCTATTCATTGTTTTTTCATGTTAGTTCACAGTGCATTAACTAATGTTAACAAATTACAACCTTTGAATTTAATAATGTATTAGTAAATGTTGAAATTAATATTAACTAAGATTCTTAGTTCATGTTAACTAAGGTAGTTAAGTAATGTTAACAAATGAACCTTATTGTAAAGTGTTACCACTTAATTTGTCACACGGCACTGCAGGAAAATTAGATTAAAATGGTGTGAAACATAAACTAAATAAGTTATGGAACTTTAGATATACACTTTACCTTGTACATAACCATCTTTTTTTTTAATCATGAGCATGTTATATGTCATCTACTCACATGCTTAAGATGCCAGTGTCTGTGTTTCAGGCATAACAGTTGGGAACCTCAGGAAAACCTTCTTGACCCGAGACTATTGGCAGCGTTTAACAAGAGGTAAGAGGTTTCTCCCATTGGACGAGCAGGCCTGTGTGTGAGAAAGACGCCCCCTTTTCTCCATGTGCAAACAATATGGGCTGCAACGCTTGGGAGGGTGTAAATGGGGCTCCATTCACAGGCCATTCAGGGTCTGCAGACGTGTCCAGGCTCACGAGGGCCTCTGCAGACTGACTGAAAATCAAACATCGTTAACATTTTTAACAGTTAACATTTTCAGCAGAGCTAGTTTTCTCTGTCAACATTTTGGTTTCACAGTTTATGAAGAATCCGTGTGAAAACCAGACTTGGATTACACGAGAAACATAACCACATGTTGACACCAACTTTCTACTGTTAAGATAAAACTAGATTTTTACATTTTTGGTAGGATATTTGTTGAAATATGGCTCGGGTCTATCCTTCATTTTTTTTCTCCTGTCTTATCGTTTGCCAGGGAAAAAACATAAGTCTGATCACTTAAAAGAACATTTGAGGTGTCATTCATGTCTGGCACAAAAACGATGATGTTTTTTTTTTTAGAAAACACCACTTTTTGCTAACGCATCCACCAAAAACGAAGACAAAAGAAATATGACGTTTTTTGCCCAAACTAGAACAACAGAGACTTCTGACAGGAAGTAAGGAGAAAGAACAGGAAGTGAGGACGAGTAAATGTTCATTCATAAAAACAGGAAATGAATTTCACAATCGGCCCCCTGTTTTTTGCTGTTCTTGATATGCTAGTCAAGACAGTTTGTTAAAAAAATAAAATAAAATAATAATAATCTTGTACAATATACAGTAGTCAACATTTGAAGTGGATTAAACCTTTCATTAAAGATATAAATGAATTTTGAACAATACCCGTTCCTGTCTTAGGACAACTTTGATGAACTTTTTTGATCCACTTCAAATGTTGACTACTGTATATAAACTTGCGGAATGGCTGTTATGGTCATAAATATTACAATTTCATGATAGCAAAGACAGTAGGATGAACACAATTTAACTGAACATAAATATTGCTAATTTGTAAGTTTTGCATTTTTTTTTTTTTTTTTTTTACAAGTCTTTTATCCATTCTTAGGGAGCAGGAGCGGGAACTCTTGATCAGTAAAAAGGGGAAACGGCCTCGTGGACGACCGAGAAAAATATTGGTGAGTTTGTCACAAAAAAATGCCCCAGATCTACTGAAAAAAATCTAATTATGTTCTCATCGTTTTCTATACGTTCCTTTCTCAGGAAACCATTCCAGTGGTCTCCAAATCAAGCAGCTCGTCCTCATCATCCTCGTCTTCTGGTTCATCATCATCTTCCTCGTCTTCTTCCTCTTCTTCAGACGACGACGATGAAGATGATACCGACAGGAATCCGAAGCAGAGTCCTCGTCCACGAGAGCATCACCCGGTCCCGCAGAAGAAAGCGCAGATTGTGGTGGCCAAGCCGGAGCCGCCAAAGAAGAAGCGAGGGAGGAAAGCGTTGCCTCCGGAGCTGAAGGCGCTGCGTCAGGCCAAAGGTCCTCGGAAGATTCTCAAGCCCATTTCCAGGGACTTGGACCTCCGAGGGAGCATAAAGAAACCGCTCATGCCCGCAAGCTTCACCTACACCGGGTTGAACCGAACCTCCGGAAGGGAGCCGATGACACTGCAAAACAGAGGTGCGTTTACCCAGAAGAGTTCTTTAAGTTCCCTCGGACGCTCTGTCGGGTCGGCCTCCACGCCTCCTACACTAAGTCGGCCGGCACAAACAAAATCCGCTTCGGATTTCAAGCTCTCGGTCTCGGATATGGGCAGCGGAGGAGTCGATCCCAAAACGCCTACATGCAAATCTCCAGGAGTGGCTGCATTGAATGTGCACAGCAGCAATGGACAAACCTGTCCACAACTCTCTCCAAATGTGCTGAGAAAACAGGAGGTGTTGGACCAGACTCTTCTTCAAAGATCAGCAGGATCTCTCCAGAAATCTCCATCGAGCTCCTTTTCGTCACTCAAAACGCCCTCCAGCCTTCAAGCGCTCAATCTACAGAGCGTCGACAAAACGGCGCAGGGTAACGGGACCGACAGTGCCTACTTGAAGGGTTCCCCTAATCCGGGCAGGAAAAGTTCTGGGTTTAACACAAGACACGAGCAGAGTCCTGCACCGAACGTCCCTAGTAAGTTCACGACCAACCAACAAGTCCTAAAGAGTCCGCAACGGGAGAAATCCAAAGCGGACGATTTGTCCGAGAGGCTCGGGAAGAAGAATCAAGGTCGAGCGGATAAGATTCTGGCTCAGACTCCGGCGACCGAGGGTCGAGATTCCCAACCGGTGCAAGACAGAGCCTTGTCTAAAGATGCCGGGAAACAAGGCAAGACTCTGAGCGAGTTGAGCACCGGAGAAGAGGGAAGCAGCTCGGATTCTGAACACGATTCCTCGTTTCCGAGGGACAACCGGGACCTGGCCATCTCGGTGCAGGCGGGTCAGGACTGGAGGCCGACGAGGAGCCTGATAGAGCACGTATTTGTCACCGACGTCACTGCAAACCTGGTCACTGTGACGGTGAAGGAGTCGCCCACCAGCGTTGGGTTTTTTAACATCCGTAACTATTGAATGTTGTCAACTGAAAATGCAGCCACTCTGGGGATAATCGGGAGAAGCTTCGAAAGAATCAGAATTGTTGGTGCTTCTCAATCTTCAATGGATTTTACTTGTTTTAACTGTTTTAGTTGGTCAGTTTCTTGGAGTAGACCAATTCCTGAAGACCAGCTCAATCAGAGACATGTATAGTCTCACCTAATTTGAATCTAGCATAAATATATGTTACTGAACAAATGATTGACCATTCATCTTGGTTTCCACAGCAGGGCTGGTTTCTTGTTCTCTTGATGTTGATTCTGAGTACTGTATTAGTAAAGAAGAAAATCAGAACAAATGTATCCAAAGTGTTTTAAAGCCGAATCTCAGATCACATCTTTTAAGGTGCCTGTTTATTAAGCTGTCCTCTTTCTGCCTGATAACAGTTATAACTGAGGATTTGTTTTTCCTTCTAGAATGAATGTGGGCATTTTTTTTTTATACTACGCAACAGTTCTCTGTTTATTTATTATTATTTCTTACAGGTTTTTGTTGTTAGTTGACATGCTGAAACACACAGTAAAGATTCTTTTTATACAAAATGCATCATTGTCTGTTCTGAATCACACCTAGAGTTTAGAGCATGCATGTGTAGACTAGATATATTCAAGGGTTGTAGGAATGATATTGACCCAGTAGTCCTACTGTATATGATTTCCTTAAAAAAAAAAGAGAGGCAAAAATGGCAAGAGCAAAAGTTTGATGATGATAAGATTTTTCAAAATGTTTTTGAAAGAAGTCTTTTCTGCTTATTTGATCAAAGATGCCGTAAAAACAGAGTTTATCGCCTCAAACCCTAATTAAACACACCTGGTCCAGCTAATCAGGATTAAACTTCCAGGCAGGTGAGTTGGAGATAAACTCCGCAGGACACTGGAGAGTTTGAGATCACCGTTTTAGTGGAAACTACATAATATATGAATACATGATACATTTTTCAGGATTCTTTGATAAATGGAAAGTAAAAAAAATTTTTTTTTTTTTAATGGTTGCTATGTTATAATAGTTACTACACCCCTGACTGTACTACATCTTTTATATTACAAGTCCATAGAATGCAAAAATGACTTTTTTTACAGTTAAAA
The DNA here is from genome assembly GCF_951802725.1 of Rutilus rutilus. Taxonomy (NCBI): domain Eukaryota; kingdom Metazoa; phylum Chordata; class Actinopteri; order Cypriniformes; family Leuciscidae; genus Rutilus; species Rutilus rutilus. Next base: position 26,812,985 of record NC_140209.1, read on the forward strand.
TATCCTAAAGACAAGATGAATGTAACACTGCACGACATCTTCAGACTTGTTATTTTAGGTTGTCTTTAATACAAGTATATTTTGCCTTTCGCTTATTTTTAACTTGTTTATACTTAAAACAAATGAAAAGACCAACCATTGCAGTAAGACTAAATAAACTAAAGACGCAATTTAAAACTAGCCTTAATATCGTATGCAGAGTTGCTTCTCAAGTATCTTGTTTAAAAATGTTTTAGTTATTTTAATTGGAGAATTAGATTCAGAGTGTGATCCTTTTTTTTTCCTTTTTTTCTTTTTCTTCTAAGAGTGTATCTACAGCTCACATGTTTAGTGTTTGCTGTCTGTCTTTTGTCTGATGTCCTCCGCAGTCCTGCACATCTGAGAGGCCGTTTAATTACGCAGGTTTAGAAGTTTTAAGAAGCCCTTTAATTTTCCCAGAATTCCAAGAGGCGGCTTCCTGAAACAGACTCTACTGTGGTCTGTCTGGGCAAACAGCCTTCCCTGAACCTCACACGGGCTTCAACTTCACTGCTCCAGTGACTTTACCTGCTTGTTTGTTCAGTAAAGTCAACTTTGTGTCAAACGTTTCTTCTAAAATTCCTGAGGAAAATAAAAGACACAAATTTGAGTCATCCAGTACGAATATAGCGCTGTGAAATGAATGTAGAGAACAGCTCATATTGAGATCTCTGATAAATGATTGCAAATATGAGCACATTTTGAGACATTAACCCCGTTTCCATTACAGATTTCCGCAAAACTATTGCGATATTTTCTAAATGTCGATAAAAAACTAATGACAACGTTTCCATAACCGATGTTATGCATCTAAAGTCATTCCAAAAATTATGGCATGGATGTTGGTAAGTTTACATATATTTCAGCCACCGCACAAGCCATTATTTTAATCGAAGGATACGTAGGTGTGTTTTCCCAGCATTAATGGCAAGGAAAGACCCTTATACTTGGGAGCGACTCTTTTGAGGCGTTTCTCCCTCATATCTGCTTCAAGGTCTTGATAAATTGTGGCAATTCTTTGTTGTTTAGAATCCAGTATTCCAGTAATACTTTTGTCTCGTCTTCTGTCCAAACATACCGCACCTTCTTTAAAGAATAATCGACTTTTTCTTACGCAATGACCTGTAAATGCGAAAAAACTGTTTCCATTGCAGTTTTGCAAAATATTCCTTTTTTGAATTGCCTGAAAAACCACCAAAACTTTTTTTGCGATATATGGGAGTTTTTGCGAAATTAACGTGTTTCCATTGGGCGTATTTTCAATTCGCAATTTAAATTTGCGTAATTTGAAGAGCAATGGCAACACGGCTACTGTTGAGACGTGTGAGATTACTGGGGTCTTTTCCTCAAGAGAAACATCTAAAAAAGCAGACTTTAAACTGCTAAGAGAAAAAAACTGAGATAGTAAAGAGATCTCATTTTTTACTTTTCTCTGCGTTCGTGTAAGAAAAATATCCATATTTAAAATTGTATCGACTAAAATAACTAGCTTCCGGCAGACGGCCGTACGCATTGATTTACGGCGAAAGACTAACCCCTGACCCGACGCACAACATAATGACAAGCACAGAGGATAGAGAAAAAAACAAAACACCACTCACGAATTAGAATCTTAAACGAGAATTTTTAAAGAGAAATGTCGGAGGAGCTTTAGTTTGTTGCCCAGCCCTGTTTGTTTGAACCGCGAGCGGCATCAAATCTCACGCTACTCCACAACCTACACTCACCTAAAGGATTATTAGGAACACCTGTTCAATTTCTCATTAATGCAATTATCTAATCAACCAATCACATGGCAGTTGCTTCAATGCATTTAGGGGTGTGGTCCTGGTCAAGACAATCTCCTGAACTCCAAACTGAATGTCAGAATGGGAAAGAAAGGTGATTTAAGCAATTTTGAGCGTGGCATGGTTGTTGGTGCCAGACGGGCCGGTCTGAGTATTTCACAATCTGCTCAGTTACTGGGATTTTCACGCACAACCATTTCTAGGGTTTACAAAGAATGGTGTGAAAAGGGAAAAACATCCAGTATGAGGCAGTCCTGTGGGCGAAAATGCCTTGTTGATGCTAGAGGTCAGAGGAGAATGGGCCGACTGATTTAAGCTGATAGAAGAGCAACTTTGACTGAAATAACCACTCGTTACAACCGAGGTATGCAGCAAAGCATTTGTGAAGCCACAACACGCACAACCTTGAGGCGGATGGGCTACAACAGCAGAAGACCCCACCAGGTACCACTCATCTCCACCACAAATAGGAAAAATAGGCTACAATTTGCACGAGCTCACCAAAATTGGACAGTTGAAGACTGGAAAAATGTTGCCTGGTCTGATGAGTCTCGATTTCTGTTGAGACATTCAGATGGTAGAGTCAGAATTTGGCGTAAACAGAATGAGAACATGGATCCATCATGCTTTGTTACCACTGTGCAGGCTAGTGGTGGTGGTGTAATGGTGTAGGGGATGTTTTCTTGGCACACTTTAGGCCCCTTAGTGCCAATTGGGCATTGTTTAAATGCCACGGCCTACCTGAGCATTGTTTCTGGCCATGTCCATCCCTTTATGACCACCATGTACCCATCCTCTGATGGCTACTTCCAGCAGGATAATGCACCATGTCACAAAGCTCGAATCATTTCAAATTGGTTTCTTGAACATGACAATGAGTTCACTGTACTAAAATGGCCCCCACAGTCACCAGATCTCAACCCAATAGAGCATCTTTGGGATGTGGTGGAACGGGAGTTTCGTGCCCTGGATGTGCATCCCACAAATCTCCATCAACTGCAAGATGCTATCCTATCAATATGGGCCAACATTTCTAAAGAATGCTTTCAGCACCTTGTTGAATCAATCCCACGTAGAATTAAGGCAGTTCTGAAGGCGAAAGGGGTCACATCGCATCGCTTCACTTCACAAGGCCTTTATTAACCCCCAGGGCCGTGTCGAGGACTTTTATCATGGATGGATGCACTTTTATGGACTTCCAAAGACATACTCCCATTATAATATATTTTTTTAAATAACTATTTATAAATATTCGTCTGTAAGAAGAATGTCATTTACATCTAGGATGGCTTGAGGATGAGTAAATCATGGGCTAATTTTCATTTTTGGGTTAACAATCCCTTTAAGATCTCTAATAAATGCTTGCAAATCTGAGCACATTTTTAAACATTGTTGAGACACGTGAGATCACTGGGGTCTTTTCCTCAAGAGAAACATCTAAAAAGCAGCAGACTTTAAACTCAGTCTCACTGCTAAGAGAAAAAAAAACTGAGAAAGAGATCTCATTTATAAGTTTTCTCTGGGTTGGTTGGCATGAGACCCAAAATATATATTTCAGCCTGATTTTCAATGTTGTTGACATGACAAATTAGTGCTGGCAACTGACAGTGTAAAGGAGCAGTTTCACCCAGAGTTTGTGAGCAGCTCGACATGTTAGCAGTCTGCAGTTTGAGCGCCTGCATGTCGCCGCAGGGCCGCTGTTATCAGCGCCGGCTCATTCCTGAGCGGAGTGAGATAATCAGAGACGAGCAGAAGGAATGAGATAAGAGGACACACATGTGCTGAGGTTGCTGCAGTGTTTCTCCAGCAGGTACATCAGTGCTCGCTTATGTAAGCTGCCAAACACTGCTGAGCGTGAGGTATCGGATTACAGCCTGAGCTCCTGATGCTCAATGCTACTCTGTGTTCCTGTGGGCAACAGTTAAACATGTTTAACCTTGGGTTCACTGCTAAACTCAAGGACTATTCAATGGCCTAAACGTACTTTTGTGGACAATACTGTGTGAAATGCTAATAACTCTTATCCCATCCCAAAATCAAAAGAAAGAAATAAGAAATTATATTTATTAAAGAAAGTGCCTATTTTTTTGTACTGTGAAATTATTTATAATATATATATAAAACCCTAACCCATTATATGTAAAATGCTTATAACACGTTCATATCCCATCCCAAAATCAAAAGAAAGAAATAAGAATTTAGATTTAGATTAAAGAAAATGCCTATTATTTCCCCAATGCGCAATTTTTTCCCCATAAAATTCTCATTACTGCAATATATATCAGTCATAAATAAATATATAACCTATATAATTTATGAGAGTGTTGTGTCTGTGTGTATGTATATATATATATATATATATATATATATATATATATACATATACACACAACTCTCTCTCTCTCTCTCTCTCTCTATATATATATATATATATATATATATAATTTATCATTTTTATCAAGCTTGTATATTTAAGTTAAATAATTTCACTTAGATATATATATATATATATATATATATATATAATATTTAAGAGAGTGTTGTATATATATATATATATATATGTGTGTGTGTGTGTGTGTTACTTAAATCAGTGTTAGTTTAGCATCATTGAGATACTATTATAGTTTTGATTATTTTGAATGAGTTTTTATGATAATATTTTCTGTTTTCATTTTCATTTTCATTTTAGTGAAAGGTTTAGTAGTTTCCTCCTAACAGAGATTTAAGGCTCATCATGGGCGTATGAAGCAGGCGGGACACACAAGCTGATCAAGTCCATCAACATTATTTCTTAATAGTCAGAGTACAGTCATCTGTAAAGTCGCAGGTGTTAAACAATAGTTGGGCTGTGGAAAGGGTGGAGACGAGGGAAACTAACAATCATCTCTTCCACACGCACGCCTAAACACACCAGCGGCAAATGTGTGTGAGATCTGAGTGACCATTATCAAAAACGCAACAGAAAGTAAACAGACAACGCTTGTGTTTGTTTAGCAGAGGAGAGGACAATAAATCTTCACTGTCAGCACTGTAAAGCATGATTATACCAGGAAACCCTTCAACAATACGATGTCTGTGTGCATTACACACCACGGCCCGGTTGCATAAACTGGATAAAGGCCTGCATAAAGGTTAGTCATTACATTTTCTTTCTTTAAAGGGACAGTTCACCAAAAAATGAAAATTCTGTCATCATTAACGCAACCTCAAGTGTTTCAAACCTGTACGAATTTCTTTCTTCTGCTGAACACAAAAGAAGATATTTTGAAGAATGACGATAACCAGATGAACCCCATTGACTTCCATAGTAGGAAAAAAAATAATACTAAAATACTAATTTCGACAGTTCAGAATCAATTCTTTCTTTTAGGAGACAATAATTTCATTTGTCAAACTTTTTGATCTTTAAAATGTTGCAGACCAGCGGTATTATTACGTACACTACATTAAAGGTAGGCTAATATTCGAAAAAGCTTATTAGGGGCACTTTAAAATTCAATAAAAGACAGAAATGTTATCCATAATTGTAATAATCCAGTAATCCCATTATTATGTCTTCTAGGTGACGTATCACAAATAAACCCTCCAATAGAATATACTTCACTTCTATCGTTGTCTCTAGCTATTCCAAGAAAACAATTTTGATCATTTTGAAAAAATATAAATATAATCACAACCACACATTTGCTACAGTTATTAATAGACCATATTAACAAAGAAAATCAGACGGCTATTTCAATCAGAAAATACCCAAATGTAAACAAATATTTAGCACCATTGCTGACTCTCTAAACATTAGCACTATACTCTCTGTAACACTTTACAATAAGGTTCATTAGTAAACATCAGTTAATGTATTTACTGACATACCATGAGCAATACATTTGTCTCAGTATTTATTCATCTTTATTAATGTTAGTTAATAAAAATACAGCTGTTCATTGTTTGTTCATGTTAGTTCACGGTGCTTTAACTAATGTTAACAAATACAACCTTTGATTTTAATAACGTATTGGTAAATGTTGAAATTAATATGAACTAAGATTAATAAATGCTGAAGAAGTATTGTTAAGTCTTAGTTCATGTTAACTAATGAACCTTATTGTAAAGTGTTCCCAAATGTGTTTATGCTATTTTTCCTTTATTTGTCTGGTATTTTACTCTCCAGGTCTATAGTTGCTTCTTTTTTTTGGATTTGTCTGTATCGCTTTGTCACAGTTTTTTTTTTTTCTATGGTAGGGTCTCCCAAGGCAGACAGGTCCTAGGTGACGGGTCAGACTAAGAACGGTTCAAAAACCCTTTATGATGGATTTAAAATCGAGGACTGTGACGTCGCCCAGCATGGCGCAGCCGGGGCCCCACCTTGGAGCCAGGCCCGGGGTTGGGGCTCGTATGCGAGCGCCTGGTGGCCGGGCCTCCCCCCATGGGGTCCGGCCAGGCTCAGCCCGAAGGAGTGACGTGGGGCCGCCCGCCCGTGGGCTCACCACCTGCAGGAGGGACCGTAAGGGGCCGGTGCTTAGTGGATCGGGCGGCAGTCGAAGGCGGGGGCCTCAACAACCCGATCCCTGGACACGGAAACTAGCTCTAGGGACGTGGAACGTCACCTCTCTGGCGGGGAAGGAGCCTGAGATTGTGCATGAGGTTGAGAGGTACCGACTCGAGATAGTCCACGCACGGCTTGGGCTCTGGAACCACACTCCTGGAGAGAGGATGGACTCTTTACCAGTCTAGAGTTGCCCATGGTGAGAGGCGGCGGGCTGGTGTGGGTTTGCTTATAGCCCCCCAGCTCAGCCGCCATGTGTTGGAATGTGTCTGAACGAGAGGGTCGCTTCCCTGCGCCTTCGGGTCGGGGATAGGTCTCTCACTGTCGTGTGCAATGTTCTGAAAAGTGAAGGAGTTTAATAGTCTTTTGAAGAATCTGAAGGTCTTGGGAAATGTTTACTATACCCACATTTGCAGTAGTTTATATTGTCCTCTGTATTTATATTTCAGTATTTATTCAAGAACTGCCTTTCAACATGTTCTCACTGGCTTATTCTGCTCTGTGTGTGAGCTATTCCAACACTCTAAAAAATGCTGGGTTGTTTCAACCCCAACTTTGGGTTAAACAAGGACAAACCCAGCCGTTGGGTTACATTTTTTAATTAAATTTTTTAACTCAACGGCTGGGTTTGTCCATATTTGACCTATTATAGCCATATTCATCTATATTATACCAATTATATTTTACCTATTATCTATCATAACATGTTTGCATACAATTTTAACCCAACGGCTGGGTTCGTCCATATTTGACCCAAAGTTGGGTTGAAACGAATCAAGTGAAGTGAAGTGAAGGAATCAAATCATTAATAATTAATAATTCGTTACATTTATATAGCGCTTTTCTAGGCACTCAAAGCGCTTTACAAGGAAGGGGGAATCTCCTCAACCACCACCGATGTGCAGCATCCACTTGGATGATGCGACGGCAGCCATATTGCGCCAGAACGCCCACCACACACCAGCTTACTGGTGGAGAGGAGACAGTGATGAAGCCAATCAGTATATGGGGATGATTAGGAGGCCATGATGGACAGAGGCCAAGGGGCAAATTTGGCCAGGATGCCGGGGTTACACCCCTACTCTTTTTCGAAGGACATCCTGGGATTTTTAATGACCACAGAGAGTCAGGACCTCGGTTTAACGTCTCATCCGAAGGACGGTGCTCTTTTTGACAGTATAGTGTCCCGATCACTACACTGGGGCATTAGGTCCCACACAGACCACAGGGTGAGCACCCCCTGCTGGCCTCACTAACACCTCTTCCAGCAGCAACCTGTTTTTTCCCAGGAGGTCTCCCATCCAGGTACTGACCAGGCTCAGCCCTGCTTAGCTTCAGTGGGCAACCAGTCTTGGGCTACAGGGTGATATGGCTGCTGGCCGATATATTAATGGGAAGGAATTAACACCTACCCCACACATGGAGGAGGAAGTTACGATGCTAATGGCGCGAGAGAGTGAAGCTCAGCGATTTGCACGGATTAGATGTCTTAATTGCATGGTAAATGTAAATTTAATGGTAAATCGAACAGTAATCGATTGTCGAGTTCACGCGCATAGGTTTAGTACCTATGATCACGCGTGTGAACTCGACAATCGACTACTGTGGACTTCGACCGAAAACAGGATGTAAATACAGGTATGTGCGCTGGCTGAATAAACATCATTTTTATTAATATCTTTCACGTCTACTGCAGTCAGATTCACCCGCGTTCACTCCGAAGGAATCACTCACATGACCTGTGCACTTGTAATGACACATCAAGGATGTTAAGAGGCTAAAAGCAGGTTTAAAACTTGCCCCATTGAAGTCAACAGGGTGCAAATTTTAAAAAGAGGATAACACCGATTTTTGTCTTTGTTCTCTGTACTGACAGCACTCCAAATGTACAAAAAAATGAGCTCAATGTTAAAATTGACCGGAGTTCTCCTTTAAATACATGATTCTGTTTCTGTCATAAGATGAAAGAGAAAAGAGGAAACGACCTAAACCAGGAGAGGAAGCAGCTGATGACACCAGTGGCGTGAAGAAGAAAGTGAAGGACAAAAGTTGAACATCTGCGTCTCTCTCAACCAATAATGCCTTTAGTTTTCTTCCTATACATTTAATAAACTCTGCATAGTAGAACTGTGAAAGTGGTATATAATTTAAATCCTGTGTCTGGAGGCCCACCGTCCTTCTGGGTTTAGTTCCAGTACAAAAAAAAGTGTGATGTTCAACTGCACTTTTTTGTCCCTTTAATAAGAGATTTATTCTAAATCCATGTGAATGTCAGTCTTAAACGGGCCATTTGCTCCGCCAACTCCGGGCTACAGAGAAATAACACCTTAAATGACCACTTCCAAACGCAGTGACCGCTCTGGACACAGAGATTACACAGCACGATTGTAGATGTCAGGTGCATTCATTTTTATTGGGCAATTGTAATCTATTATAACATTTGCTTCTGTGATGCACATTTATTAGCTGTTGAATTGTAATTGTATGAAATTGTAAAGAGTTTAAAATTGCAGGAGAAAAAAAATCATTTGGTGCATTTGATTTTACAAAGTGTAGTTTTATGGTTACATTCACATCACATTATTAGCACTACTAGAGAAATACTTTTTATAAGGTTGACTAAATTGTTCAATACTGTTTATTATAAACTTTTCTTTTCTAGCATATACTGGGATATATTGAGGTTTATACAGTAGGCATGAAAGTAGAACATCATTTAATTTTGGGCTTACACAAAAATAAAACTCAAAGCACTTATAATTGATGTGAAGATTGAAGCTTGAGCCACTGATGCTGATGCAATTACAGACATGGCTAGAGCTTCTCCTTCAGCCACGGGTTCTAGAACTTCTCCCCATTTCTGCACTCCTGCTCTCCATCCAAATCTAGGTGCACCTGGTTTACTATTTATTGAAAGAGGTTGTTGAGGTTTCATTTTTCCTAATGGTTCAGAAAACTCATCTGGAACGGGTTCAAAATGAATCGGCTGACCCTCCTCGTTAACATCAAACGCCGCATAATCATATCTTTTCACTATATATACTCTACCATTTCTTTTAGTGACATCATAAATATCCATTTTGTTCTCACTTCTGTATAACATTTTCTGATTAGAAAATTTAATCTTAAAATCCTTTGAAATTCTGTAGTCTGAATTAAAAATTTTATTTGGCATGAAGGATTGTTTTGGTGGTATATTGTTGTTATTATTTACAGTCCTTCTATATTCTGATGCAGCATCATATGTTTTACTCCATCTACTATGTGCTTATAATAAAAATCCCCAAATGTTGGAGTACGTTTGTGTCTGATGTGTAATTTAGTGCAAATGCACAAAAATTCTGATTTATAGTTTATAGGAATGTTTGCATAGAATCCTCCAGGAAAATGCTGGCTTTGCTGGTCTTGTGTAAACACCATAAAACTGCAGGCTTTTTCCACCTAAAAATAAAAAAAATTAAAATAATGGTAACACCTTACAATCAGGTTTCATTTAGTCAACATGAACTAAGAATGAACAATACTACTACAGCATTTATTAATCTTAGTTATTGATAATTTCAACTTATAAAATAGTTCCGGCCCTTGATTCTGATTGGTTGAGCCCATAGACTGTAAAAAATATGGACAAAGCGCCTGTGACGTCACCCATAGACTTTCTGAAGAACGGTTTTGAGGCCGTTTATGGGGGGTATGGGTGGCCCCATCTTAGAAAATCTTATAGCAGAGCAACCCATTTTATGTACGATATTTCAATACAAATGTTCAGAAAGGATACAGAGGTGGTATGATGTGTTGTGTCAGATCATGGCCGAGACGTCAAATTTCAGGAATTCCACTTGGCGCAGCCTATGCTCATTATCAGCTGTCAATCAAGCTCATAATTTATATCTAAATACGATCTAAACTAACGAGTGAGAAAAAAATTCACCCCCCTCACAGTTGTCAGGCACTCGGAACCTATCGAAAAATACAATAAAAGTCCATGGGACCAACCTGTAAAAACTTGAATTTATGCTGTGAAAACGGACATTTTAACATGGGGGTCTATGGACATTTGCTCCCTTTTGGGACCTGCCCCTAGCGGATTTTCGATGTATTGTAGTTTTTCGCACTTCCGGGTAGGCTTCATTTTTCAGATTAGAATGTTGCCCCTTGGTTGAGCCGTGTTCCAAGCCATTGTAAATTACTCAACAAACTCACACCTGTGACTGCATTACATCAGTATTACCAGAGAATGTCTAATAGGAAGAGAATTGGCACTCTCTGCTTACTTCCGGGTTCTGTATTGGTTGCAGTAACACGTCTCTGTCCATGCGGGGGCGCTCGCTCGCGAGTGCAGAATGAATGGAGGTCTATGGCGAAAAACCCTCAAAATCCACTTTTCTCAGGATATAATTTTTTGTCTAGTAATTTGAATGTTGTATTCGAAAGGAGATGCAAAGAAATTACACATTGCTGGGTGTTAGATTTTTTAGAGCCACTTATTTGGTTTAAAAAGTCTTTTAAAATGTCAATGACGTCAGAATGCTGACGTCATTAGCAGAATGCTAGCGTGTTATGGGCAACAACAACTCAACCTGTAAGAAATCGAAAAGAAATAAGTACTCGTTCATTCAACTTTCGACCTATAACCTATGTTGAACTTGCAAAGCCTACAATAAAATCTGAGATTTCTCAACGGCAATCGGGTGAAAGAGACACATTTAGCCGTATAGCCCCATTGACTCCCATTCAGTCTGCACTCGCTCGCGATCACCTCCAGTGGAATTCTAATGGAACTGCAACCAAAATCAATACAATGGGGCTGAATAGGGAGTGCCAAGGCTCTCCGTAGACGGGCTCTGGTATTACTGCGGAACTGCTGTTTGTGATTGTTTGTTGCTGCATGTGTTGCTTAGCAACCTCTTTGGAACTACATTGCTTGGCGGAAGAACAAATGTGTTATAACGTTATATTTTTGGTTGCTGGTGTTCATTTTATGAATAAAATAAATATTAAAATTTATATTTTTATGGAGTATTTTTAGTTTTATAAAAGCAATAAGCCCCTTGAAGCCGTGTTTTACAGTGAATTTAGAACCTTTTAGAAATTTAGAAGGCTCCGCTCCTTGTCGTGCCTAACAACGCCTCTTAGCTGTTCTAAATTCACTGTAAAACACGGCTTCATGAGGCTTATTGCTTTAATTTACTAATAAATTATTCAAATCAAAAGTTGTATTGTTAATATTAGATAATGCACCGTGAACAAACATGAACAAACAATAATCGACTGTATTTAAAATAACTAAAATGAACAAATATTAATAAATACTGTAATAAATGCATTGCTCATTGTTAGTTCATGTTAGCTAATGCATTAACTAATGTTAACAAACGAAACCTTATCGTAAAGTGTTACCGATTGAACGATTCAACTCATGAGACCAGGCATCTTACGAACAAACGTAAAATCATTAATAAAAAACTCTTTACTCAAAATGTCTCTTTATCAGGGTTTTGCTGAAAAAGTTATTACATTGCTGTAATCGTCAATGCACATTCAAAATTTCACCTTTTTGAGAAAAACACTGTAAATTAGAAATATCGTGTATGACCATGGAGGCAGCTGAAGGGTTGTAACACCACTTTCCATATAGAAAAAATATTATTTAGTAAACATGCATCTTAAAACCTCACCTTCAGTGACAGACTCTCCAGATGCCATTTTTCAGGATTCAGCGGCACATTTTCACTCACTGACAGGTTTACATCAGGGCAGGGCAACTTGGTCTGCAGTTGCAGCGTTGCACAAAGTTTCCCTGATTCCTGCTGGGGACTCTCATTCAGAAATGGAGGAGAACAAGTGAGGGGCGCCCCAACAGAGAGGGGACAGAACGCCAAAAAGAAGCAAAGGAGGATGACTGGTGTCGTTATTTTGGCTGCAAACTCATCAGCTGTGTGAAAAATCCATGCAAAGCACCAATATAAAGGCCATCTGGTCAATAAATAACCATGCAGATTGTGTTATGTTTTTACAGGTCATCGGCACCAGATAAGGTGTGTCAATATTGTTGTTTTCATAGTCCTTTTACCGCAATTACTAAACTGTATTTGATTTAGAAACATGCACAGATAAGGGCAGAACTTACGCTATATCATTGATCTTTGATTGTGACAATCTATGATCATACTTCTGCTGATGTCACCAATATCTCAATGACTGGTAATATTTTGTAACTGTGTGTATAAGTGTATAAATAACAGTCCAATTGCCACCTTAAAACAATTAATTTTTCAGCGTGAGTGAGTGACTGTTCCATGATTCCATCAAAATGGTTTTGACGTCACACAGCCCAAATGGAACTGGATTAAATATTTTGAAAGTTCCAATCACAATTTGACTTCTGACCTATAATGCTGCCTGAATCATAATAATACACTGTTCGTTCATTGGCCAGAGGAGAACTGGCCCCCTGACTGAGCCTGGCTTCTCCCAAGGTTTGTATCTTCTTCTCCATTCTATCACATAATGGAGTTTGGGTTTTCTTGCCACTGTCGCCTTTGGTTTGCTAAGTTGGGAACACTTATTATTCTTTATCATATTGATCTGCCGGCTTTGAGAACATTGTATGAGAACTGAACTGAGCTGGACGATGACATCACTGTTTTCTTCAGGGCTGCTGTCTCGATAAATGCACAAAGGCGACAACGTCACACGACAACAATGTCCTAAAAACGGAAACGTTTTTTTTTCCTCTGTACAGATGACAACGTTATCAAAATGATTCCCATTCAAGCAGATCCGTGGAAACGACTAAAAATGCTGTTTTCTACATGCCAGGCAAGTAATTGCCGATTACACGTACTACGCATGTGCACGCTGTCACCGTTTTCACAGATTTACAATTTTGAAGTAACGGTATCATTTCCAAAACTCGTTTTCAAAAAACTTGCACTTTAAAACCTATTTAAGTTTGCGTTCTCAGGCCACCAAAATGTCGATGTCGTGTAAATGAATGCTCAGAACACACAAAAAGTTTTCTGTTTTCAGTTTAAAACTGTGTTGTGTAAAAGGCCCCTAAATTAATAACTAGTGATTCTTACAATGGAAATGAATCAATGCTGAACTTACTTAAACTGGACAATGACTTTCTTCTAGATCTGCTTTACAGCCAAAACAATCTTGTTGTATTATATTCCTGTTATCACTATAAAGCTGCTTTGAAACAATCTGTTTTGTAAAAAGCGCAATATAAATAAGGGTGACTTAACTTAACTTGACAGTCAACATGAAAACCTCCGTATTCATGAGAGATCGGAAGGTGAACGCAAATCAACGTACTATTGCTATGGATGCAGAGTAAAACTTTGGCTAAAAAGAAAGTTAAATGCATCCATTTCCTAGGCTAAGTTGAAACTCTCTTTTAATTAAAGAGATTTGGACAATTTATAAACATTTTTGAATTTCAAGGTCAAGAGATCTAAAAGTTTCAAGGTTTGAAGTAAAAGGTTATGTAAGATTTGATAACTATAGGTTAAACATATTTACTTTATTGAGTGTTTGCATGGTACAGAGAACTAAGATGTCAACGTTGGGTTGTATTTACTGGATTTGTGACGGTCATGCATAGTTAGGTGTTTAACTGTGTGGTGTTGGGCAGTTTACAGTCTCCTTTTGAGGAGGTATCAGCCATAGATATCATATAAAGGCTAAATGTCTCATGCGCGCTGCTGGCCAATGGAGGTCGACGTCCACACACGGCGGCCATCTTACCACAGGGAGCTCGCTCACTCGTAACATGGTGCATGTAGTTTTAAATAACCATAACTTGCTCAATTTTCTACCGATTTTCAAACGGTTTGGTTTGTTATAAACGTCAGAGATGTAGCTATGAAACTGCATACATATGAATAATTATACAAATGGACTTCCATATGAAAGAATTATAGCCACGTTAATGACGTTTGTAAGAAACCAAACCGTTTGTAAATCCGTCCAGATTTCAGCGAGATAAGAGGATTTGTGTGCGTGCTGCTCACTCACCTTAATTCACAGCTTCCCTGTGGTAAGATGGCCGCCGGTGATGCCGGAAGTGACTCCGCCTTAAGACATCTAGCCTTTATATGATATCTATGGTATCAGCGCTCGTAAACCAGATTGGGAGCACCTGCGCTATAGAGCCAGATGCCGGAAGTGACTCCGCCTTAAGACATCTAGCCTTTATATGATATCTATGGTATCAGCGCTCGTAAACCAGATTGGGAGCACCTGCGCTATAGAGCCAGATTGGGAACACCTGGGCTAGACGCTGTGGGGAGGATAAATACTCCGGCTCTTTTAATCTCGTGCTCTCTCTGATTTGGTTCCACTCCTGCCAGCAACAGCAACACATCTTGGTTTTGTTATATTATGTGTTGCTACCGCTTCTCAACACCAAAACGTCACTCTAGTCACTCATCCACATTTACACCACTGATGCCACTGACTAACACACTCTACATTGTTAATTGTTAGTTTATTGTTTAAGTTGTTATAATAAATATGTTTACTTTTGGCAATCCTCCGTGTCCTCTTCGCATTTGTCATGACCTTTGAGCAGGGTTATGACAGATTTCACTTTCAATTTGAGCATGGTTTACAGGAAAGAGGGCAATTATTAGCCAGCATATATGCATCTGCACACGTATGAGCAGTGGAAATTTTAATGTTAGTGGAACGTTTTTTTAAGGTTAGTATGATGAACTTCATTTTAATTAACTCAACACTCTAGGAACATTGGTTTTTAACACTGCAAGAACATAAAAATGCCCTAAAAATGTAAACAAAAAAAAGTTTCTGTAAAGTTAATAGAACATAATTTAGTATGAAACATTTTTCATATACATAACAGAATATACAACAGCATCTTTCAACATTATAGAAAGCAAAATCAAAAAGTTAATAATTAGCAATGTGGTATACAGCAACACCATCAGTGTTATGAACACTACTCAATGTCTACATCAGAGATCTAGTCAAGACCAGGGGTCTCATTTATAAAACTGTGCGTAGGAACCTTACTAAAAGTGTACGTGCGCCTGAAAGCTAAAAATGGCGTACGCAAAAAAATATTCAGACTTATAAAACTGTTCGTACGCCAGAACCTGCGCAGAATTCACTTTTTAAATCCCAATCAGCGGAAGATTGTGCGCACATGCGTCTCCACCCCGAAATAACCATATATGGAGCTTACAACGCCTAGTTTTGCTATGCAGATCCTAATCTGCATATCATTTGCATATGATTATTAATCCACGTGATAACGTTTAACGGTACAAGACACATTACATTATTAAAAATCAAGTAGTTGCCTATATCTTGCCTTGTTTCTGAATACATAAATCAAAATCTCAATTTTTTCCACTGGCCGAATTGTATTTTTAATTGATTTATATTTTTAATGGAAACAGATAGGGCCTTGGGCATTATTTGCACAAAACTATTTTCTCAGACAATCTGGTATTATCGTGATAAGCACTTATCTCTGTGGTTAAAACATTTAAACACAGCACGCCACAGGAAAAGTGTTCAAAAACATCGCAACAAATATTTCTATAGATTGAATATAAAAAAATGTTGTAACTTCTCAGTAATGTTTAAGTTGTTGAAGTGTTTAAGTGTTTAACTCCATTAATTTGAATGGCATATTTAATCTAAATGTTTATATCAGAAGTAAAACTGTTTAAACTGTTATTTGCGTCAGTTTCACTAAACGGCCCAACGCGCTCGCTGCCGCGGACATTTAAGAAGGGATGGATATTTGCTTCAAGTGATAGGCTTGGTGAGTGAAATTATATTTTGTATCATCTTTCTGTATATGTCTTTAGATTTTCTGTCTAAAAGTGGCCAAAAAGACATTTAACTCCAGCTCACCATCGGTGTCGCCAAACTACTCCATCTCCAAAACGTTCATACACATGGGTCAGAGTTTGCGTGCAGATGCGCATTGCCCGTCAAGTTTGTTTTTATAAATCACAACTTATGCGTCGGAAGTGGCGTACGCCTCTTTCAGGGGCTGTTTTGTGTGTACGCAACGGTTATAAATGAGGCCCCAGACCTCCAAGACCATGACCATTCAAGAGCCACACAGCAAAATCCAGTGTTAATGAAATAATTAAATGATTAATCAAGCGATGATTGAGCGTGATGAACACCTGCTGTTAACAAGCAGAATCACAGACGGAAAGAGAAACAAGAACAGAAAAAAGAGAAACACAGCTGACTTCAGCCACTGAATTAGATGAAATCAACAGAAGATAAAAGAAGACATTAAATCTCTCAAGGTCTCAGCAGAGGAGGATTAAACAACTCCACAAAAAGCTTTACCAGCTTCACTAACCAGACTTACTTTATTTCTGTCAGACGTCTACAGAAGTTCTTATTGAGAACCACTATGATGATCAGTGTTTGCTTTAGTTGGGCTCTTGACCCTTTTTAACATTAGTTACATTAGCTCTAGCTGCTTTAACTGTGTTTATGAAGCACATTTGTTATGGCAAGAGAAACCAAGAGAAAATATGATCAGATGTTAATGGCTATGTATTGATAACCCAGATAGCAAAATTGGTGTGGCCCAGATCTGGCCCACACTTGACACTTTCATCTGGCCCACATACCGGAATGATGGCACTTGGGCGGTCCGCTCCTGTTTGCCGGATATGGGCCACAATTAAGCCATAGCAATGCCGCATGTCAGCCGTAAACAAAACAAATGAAGCAGAACTGGCCCATATCTGGCCCAGACACCAAAGTTGCTGTGGCCCAGATCCGGCCCACACTTGACACTTTCATCTGGCCCACATACCGCGCGGAATGATGGCACTTGGGCGGTCAGCTCCCGTTTGCCAGATTTGGGCCACAATTAAGCCATAGCAATGCCGCATGTCAGCCGTAAACAAAACAAATGAAGCCGAATTGGCCCACATCAGGCCCACACTTGACTGTGGCCCATATCCGGCAAACAGGAGCGGACCGCCCAAGTGCCATTATTCCACGCGGTATGTGGGCCAGATGAAAGTGTCAAGTGTGGGCCGGATTTGGGCCACAGCAACTTTGGTGTCTGGGCCAGATATGGGCCAGTTCTGCTTCATTTGTTTTGTTTACGGCTGACATGCGGCATTGCTATGGCTTAATTGTGGCCCACATCTGGCAAACAGGAGCGGACCGCCCAAGTGCCATCACTCCACGCGGTATGTGGGCCAGATGAAAGTGTCAAGTGTGGGCCGGATCTGGGCCACAGCAGCTTTGGTGTCTGGGCCAGATATGGGCCAGTTCTGCTTCATTTGTTTTGTTTACGGCTGACATGCGGCATTGCTATGGCTTAATTGTGGCCCATATCCGGCAAACAGGAGCGGACCGCCCAAGTGCCATCATTCCGCGCGGTATGTGGGCCAGATGAAAGTGTCAAGTGTGGGCCGGATCTGGGCCACAGCAACTTTGGTGTCTGGGCCAGATATGGGCCAGTTCTGCTTCATTTGTTTTGTTTACGGCTGACATGCGGCATTGCTATGGCTTAATTGTGGCCCATATCCGGCAAACAGGAGCGGACCACCCAAGTGCCATCATTCCACGCGGTATGTGGGCCAGATGAAAATGATGGCACTTGGGCGGTCCGCTCCTGTTTGCCAGATTTGGGCCACAATTAAACCATAGCAATGCCACATGTCAGCCATAAACAAAACAAATGAAGCAGAACTGGCACAAATCTGAGCCACAGTTCATTTTAATTCGGGCCCAGATTCGACACCTTGTATGTATACCTGAAAAGATGGCACTTGGGTGGTCCACTCCTGTTTACCAGATCTGGGCCACAAGCAGGCCATTTGTTCAGCCACATATTAGCCAAGAATTAACTAAATAAGCCTTAAATGTGTGTTTTTGTGTGTGCATGCTGTGCCATTTAAACTTTGGGAAACTCAGTGACTGAATATCACTGACACTAAGTGAACTCTGCATCAACAATATCCAACATACAGAAAAGAGAAATGTAAAAATGGCCCCTCTATGTTAAGAAGTTACAACAGATGATTCAAACACATTTCTGAAAACATTTGCATAATTTATTCATATTGCCAAAGAACAACCCACTGCAAGTTTACATTTTCAAAACTGGAAAGCAATCTAAACAAAAAAACAAACCAAAAAAAACCCCAACAATAAACAAACAAAATATATGCATAGAAAGCATAGTAAAAACTAAATAAAAACAAAACATGTTTCCAGTAGCCTTGGTCATCCAAAAAAAACAAAAAAACAGACAACACAGAAGTTAACACACTACAAAACCTTGGCAAATGGAACCATCCAAAATGATAGAATTTGACCTCCTTGACTGGGCCCTTCTGCATCATGGCAATCTTGCAAGCCTTTATTGGATACACAAATTAAAAAAAAAAACTGTTGAATCAGTAACAGAACGCTGATAATACAATAGTGTTGAAGTACAAAACAAACACACACACAACTACTTAGAAGCCAAATTAAATAAAAAAGCCCTAAACAAAATATAATAAAAAAATAAAAAAAATAAATACAAAACAAAACAAAAAAAGCAGGCACTGTAGTGAGAGATGCGTTCAGGAATTACCTGCGTCTATACACCGTCTATTTACTAATAGTGAAGCTGCAAGTTTTAAAAACTTTAAAAACGGCTGTCTCTGCGCTTTAATCAAAGCAGCACATTAATACTGAATGGTGAATAAATGGACTGGAACTACCAGTGCATTAAACGGTTTGGTAACACTGTAAGGTCTTATTTGTTAACATTAGTTAATGTATTAACTAGTAACTAACATTAACTACATTATTTATTAAGCTTTCTTAAAGTTACAGTCAATCATTGTTTGATCATGTTAGTTCACAGTGCATTAACTAATGTTAACAAATACAACTTTTGATTTTAGTAATGCATTAGTAAGCATCACAATTAGCATTAATTACGATTAATAAATACTAGGGGTGAAACGGTACACAGAAGTCATGGTTTGGTTCATGCCTCGGTTCGGACATCACGGTTCGGTACGAGTTCTGTACAATGGAGGGAAAAGCAAAACAAAAATGTAGAAGGCAAATTTTTTTTTTCTTGTGCATGTCTGTAGGCTGTACCACCAAAGGAAAATAAATGTCTTAAAGGAGAACTCCGGTCAATTTTAACATTGAGCTCATTTTTTTGTAAATTTGGAGTGCAGTCAGTACAGAGAACAATGGCAAAAATCGGTGTTGCCTACACCGTGTTATCCTCTTTTTAAAACTTGCACCCTGTTGACTTCAATGGGGCAAGTTTTAAACCTGCTTTTTTAAGTTTTAATAATAAAGTAAAGGCATAGAACCAGATTATTTGTAGTGCATTGACAATAGTTTTATATAATTAGTTTATTAATTAAATTAATAAAAATACAAAAAGACCTTGAGATGTGTTTTGTAATTGTACCTGAATGAATTTAAAATAAATTTGCTACATTTCAGATCAATATATTTGTTTTCCTTAAAATTTTAATGAACACTAACTTTATTCTCATGTTAATTATACATAATTTATTTCTGTATAAAATAATACTACCATTAAAAACACATTTGATTTTCTTTTTTAATCAATGTAGAATGTGTAACTTAAAAATAAACAAATTAGTGCTCTGTTTATTTTTAGGATAAGAAATGAAAACCAATGCAATATGATGAATGTCCAAAAGATGGCACCCACAGACTGTTTTTAAATGGGGTTGGATAAATATTTGTTGCTTTTAAACAGTGTGTGTGTGTGTGTGTGAGAGAGAGAGAGAGAGATTTTGGTTGGGTGACAGTTGTAGGTTACAGTTTGACAAGAGTTTACAGTTTGACAAAAGCACAATGTTGTGTTTTATTGCAAGTGTACACAAATATAAGTAAACACTTTGCAGTTTGAATGATGTCCTGTATGAACAAAATGATGGAGCATGTTTTTATGTTTCCACTGTTCGATCGCGCCCGCGCCTCGATCTCTCTCTCACACACGCACGCACACAACATATTCCAGCATTGCAATCTTGACATCGCAGCCTGTTCATTATAGACACAGAGCTTCAGAGCTAAGGCGGAGCTACAGATTAGGTGTCCCTAAAGAACCTGCGTATTTAACAGTAGTCCCGCTTTACATTAATTAATTTGCACGCAAGTTTTATTTATTTTTATACCGTGTATTCTCCGTGTATATTCATGCACCGAACCGTGACGCCTGTACCGTTTCGGTTCAATACGAATACAGTGCTATGCATAAGTTTAGACACCCATACTAAAGTTGACTAAAAAGAGGAATAAAAAATCATCTTTTGGAAACTGAACATAATGCCTTAATTTAAAAAATTAGGAAAAATCCAACCTTTAAGGACACCAATTTTCTTTGTGAATGAATAATGTATCGTAAATAAATAAATAAATGTTCTTCCTTAAAATACAGGGTGCATAAGTTTGGACACCCCTATGTTAAATTCCCATAGAGGCAGGCAGATTTTCATTTTTAAGTATTAAAAAAAAAAAAAAAAAATAGGATACTATGCATCCTGATAAAGTTCCCTTGGCCTTTGGAATTAAAATAGCCCCACATCATCACATAGCCTTCACCATACCTAGAGATTGGCATGGTTTTATTTCAGTTAGCCTAATAGCTAGTTTGATTTGCATTGAGAGATGATCTTATGGAAAGTACCCCATGCCAATCTCTAGGTATGGTGAAGGCTATGTGATGATGTGGGGCTTTTTTAATTCCAAAGGCCAAGGGAACTTTATCAGGATGCATAGTATCCTAAAAAAAATAAAATAAATAAAAACTTAAAAATAAAAATCTGCCTGCCTCTATGGGAATTTAACATAGGGGTGTCCAAACTTATGCACCCTGTATTTTAAGGAAGAACATTTATTTATTTACGATACATTATTCATTCACAAAGAAAATTGGTGTCCTTAAAGGTTGGATTTTTCCTAATTTTTTAAATTAAGGCATTAAGTTCAATTTCCAAAAGATGATTTTTTTATTCCTCTTTTTAGTCAACTTTAGCATGGGTGTCTAAACTTATGCATAGCACTGTACATGTACCGTTCCACCCCTAATAAATACTGAAGAAGAATTGTTCATGCCACATGTTAACTAAAGTAGTTAAACTTGTAAAGTGTTACAAATGGCTAGGCTACACCTTGCAGCCAATCAGAATAAAGTATTCAGACAGACCATGGTATTATACACATCTAGCAAAAACGCAATGTAACTGACTTACTGGTGTCTTGGACCCTCCTCCGTTTCTCTTTCTCTTCTCCCTCCGTCTCGGTCACTTGCAAGATGAAGCCATTTTTTAATAAATGATTCGATCTCTTGATCGGTGGTCGCAGCTGTCAGTCTGTTGTTTCTGACAGTTCCTAAAAAAATATAACATTGTAAATGCAAGGATGGACTACACAACTTTTAAAATCTTAGGACCCAATTAGGTAACACAAGCATTAGCGCATAGTTAATGCATAGTTAGCCAGCGCCAATGTAAAGAACATTTTGGCCATGGCCAAGGACACTCTTTGCTTCCAGATGCCCAAAAGGAACAAGTTTGATGCCTGCTAGGAAGATCGGACTGCGTCAAAAAATGGAAATCACATTATGAAATAAATGTTTATCTCCAAAACACATTGGCCACAATTATTGGCACCTCTAGATTTTGTTTACGAGTAAAATATCTCAGAAGTATATTCCCATTAATATTTATCTTTTTTAGCACACCAGGGTGACTAGGAACATGAAATTGTCCAGCTATGACTTCTTGTTTCACAGGAGTTTAAATATGAGGAAACACAAAGGCCAAATTCCCTGAATCATCCATCACAATGAGTAAAACCAAAGAATATAGTTCTGATGTGCAGCAAAAGATTGTTGAACATCACAAAATAGAAAGTGCCTCTAAGAAAATAGCTAAAGAATTGAAAATCTCCATTCTGACCATCAGGGCAATAATTAAGAAGTTATAATCAACTATGTTACGAATCTGCCAGGAAGAGGATGTGTGTCTATATTGTCTTAATGGACGGTGAGGAGGAAAGTTTGAGTGGCCAAAGACTCTCCAAGGATCACAGATGGAGAATTGCAGAGATTACTGGAGTCTTGGGGTCAGAAAGCCTAAAAAAAAAAAAAAAAACCTACATCTCCACATGTTGTTTGGGAGGGTTCAAGAAAAATCCTCCTCGCTCCGCTAAAATTAAACTCCAGCATATTCAGTTGTCAGACACGACTGGAACTTCAAAAGGGACCAGATTCTATGGTCAGATGAAACAAAAAAAAAGGGGCTTTTTGGCAGCAAACACACTAGATGTGTTTTAAACTGTAGGCTATTTTATTCCCACCAGCAGTTTTCTGTAGCAAATCACATTGACACGTGTTATTAAGGTGAAAACATCCTGACTCAAAAAAAAAAAAAAAAAAAAAAAAAAAAAAAAACATAAAGCAGGCCACCTAATGTTAATTTTATAATTACTAGGGTATAATAAAAATGTGAAATACATAGAGGAATAGCCTAATACCTGACCCAACTTTTAAATAGTCTACCTGAACCCAAAACATCTATTATTGTTACTTTGTAATCATCTCATAAAAGCTTTTATTGTAAGAAAAAGCATGTCGTTTTTTTTTTATTTATTTGTGCATTATTCCTAGGGTTAATGAAACATTGCTGTCACAAAGTAATACAACTAGTGCAGTATTATGTCCAATGTATATAAACATGAATGTCAAATTGCACTATATTATTTTTTTTTTTTTCATTGTTGTGCCAAAATAAGACACGAGTTAAATACTTTAACCGTGCAGAACTGACTAAAGGTTGGGAGAGTGATAGGGAGCAACATGAGCAAATCTAAATGTAACGTTAATGGCGCGCCGAGCAATCGATACTTGTTCATTTAGCATTCGTGACAACCATAATAGATCTAGCTTAGAGTTGAACTGCCAAAATAATGTAACTTCGAATAGAAATTATTCCATCGACTCTATATAACACAACATGCAGACTCCAACTTGATATAACGAAGCAATCGCTAACAAAAAGAAACATTTATCGATTATGTCTTACCTTGACTTTTTGCAGTACCGGTATCCGTCCTCCGTCCTCCTGACAATCCTCTGACGTTTTGGTTTTGAGCGCCTTTTTCGCGCTTTCCGGCAACTTTTAAATTTAAAGGGCCATGAACTGGAAAATCGTCAGTTAGATTTTTTTTTTCTTCACAGACAACTACAAATGCAGTAAATATTATATTTAAACATAATAGATCTTATCTCTAATCAGCAAAAAAGTGGGAACATTTTGTCATGAATGCAGGGCTTTGAAAAAGTATTCAAGAAAACATATCAAAATAATATTTTCTCATAGCAGGTTCTGCTGATTTGTCATCTTCATTTAATTGTATTTCATCAATTATAGTGTCAATTAGTATTATAATTTTTTAATCTTTAATAAAGATTGTTTATAGCCTAAAGATGACAGTTGTGTAAATGTCAATTATATTTAGCCAGAAATGTAAGAAAAATTTAAGGTTTATTTAGAATAAAATATTGTTTATATATATATATATATATATATATATATATATATATATATATATATATATATATATATATATAATATTTTACATATTTAAATATTTTAAGGGAGTTTAAAATATTACCCTTTGTGGGGTCACTTTGACCCACCTAGGAACAGTGAATCGCAACCTTTTTGACTTCAATGTCCCCTTATATTCTCCACAACAAATCCTGTACATTTGTTATAAAAATAGCCAAATAATGAGAAATATCTTGATTTTTGGTGGATTTAGTTTTGTCATAATTTTAAGTCATCTTGAGGCCCCAGTGGAAGTTTGTTCAGGTCTGCTCTAGAAGTTGGATGACACTGCTAGCAAGATAAGCAAGGTTACACCGAGTAGGCTACAACATGTTCCTGGCTCAACATCTTTGTTGATCCTGGAACAGTATTCGACCAATTAGATTTGAAGTTTGCAGTTGTGTCAAGTTTAGGCTTACAACCATGCTTTTAGATCAATGTTATTATAATTTCCCTCTGATTGTAGGTTTAGGGTTAGGGTTAGGGTTAGGGTTAGGGTTAGGGTTAGGACTATTTTTATGTACAGGAATGTTGTTCCAAGATCAACAAAATATATTGATACAGGAGCATGTACTTGGCAAAATCACTGTGCCCCAAGCTTTGCACAAACAGCAACTAAAGTATCTTCTTGCACATCCCAAAACCATAAAAAGTCTTCATAAGTTTGAACCTAGACACTTGAACTTTTCTAGACACTGTACCTACAAAACATATGTTAGCAATAGCATATATGTCATAGATGTAAGTACATGTAGCCTCACATCCAGCCTAAGTGTCTACTCCATCCATACCAAAAAATAATTGTTAAATGTTGTTAATTTTTTTTTTTTTTAAATATTCAGGCCATTACAGTTTCAATCTTTGTCCCTTTTAAGCTAAATTAGCCATTTTCAGAAGTGTGGCATCCAATCCAGAAATGGACTTACCACGTAGGTTTTAATTTTGGGGAAACACAAAGAATATTTGCCACGTCGAATGTGAGCCAAGTTAGACTTACACCCTGCAATGCTGACTGTGCCGTATATATTTCCCAAACGTGGCCCAAATTGTAATTAATTATTTGGGCAATATTTGCCATGTCAAATGGGGGCCACTTTTGCCTCACATCGAGATGAGATAGTGCTCACTGAGCCATATCTTTGCCAAAACTGGCCCAGATATGTTTTAAAATAACTGGGCCACATTTGGAGCATCATATGTGGGCCACTTTTGGCTCACACCCAGATGAGCCAGTGCTCACTGAGCCATATCTTTGCCAAATCTGGCCCAGATATGTTTTAAGAAAACTGGGCCACATTTGCTGAAACATATGTGGGCCATTTTTGGTTTACATCCAGATCAGTAATTGTCGATTGTGCCACGTTTTTGCCATAGGTGGCCCACATTTGGCTTGTGATATTTGGGCCATATTCATTATTTATCATATGGGCCACTTTAGGCTCACATCCATATGAGCCAGTGCTCACTGAGCCATATATTTGCCCAAACTGGCCCAGATATGTTTTAAGATAACTGGGCCACATTTGGAGCATCATATGTGGGCCACTTTTGGCTCAAATCCAGATGAGCCAGTGCTCACTGAGCCATATCTTTGCCCAAACTGGCCCAGATATGTTTTAAGATAACTGGGCCACATTTGGATCATCATATGTGGGCCACTTTTGGCTCACACCCAGATGAGCAAGTGCTCACTGAGCCATATCTTTGCCAAAACTGGCCCAGATGTGTTTTAAGATAACTGGGCCACATTTGCTGAAACATATGTGGGCCACTTTTGGTTCACACCCAGATGAGCCAGAGCTCACTGAGCCATATCATTGCCAAAACTGGCCCAGATGTGTTTTAAGATAACTGGGCCACATTTGGATCATCATATGTGGGCCACTTTTGGCTCACATCCAGATGAGCCAGTGCTCACTGAGCCATATCTTTGCCAAAACTGGCCCAGATGTGTTTTAAAATAACTGGGCCACATTTGGATCATCATATATGGGCCACTTTTGGCTCACACCCAGATGAGCAAGTGCTCACTGAGTCATATCATTGCCAAAACTGGCCCAGATGTGTTTTAAGATAACTGGGCCACATTTGCAACATTATATGTGGGCCACTTTGGGCTCACATCCAGATGAGACAGTGCCACTGAGCCATATCTTTGCCAAAACTGGCCCAGATGTGTTTTAAGATAACCGGGCCACATTTGCTGAAACATATGTGGGCCGATTTTTGGCTCACACCCAAATGAGCCAGTGCTCATTGAGCCATATCTTTGCCAAAACTGGCCCAGATGTGTTTTAAGATAACTGGGCCACATTTGCAACATTATATGTGGGCCCCTTCTGGCTCACATCCAGATGAGACAGTGCCACTGAGCCATATCTTTGCCAAAACTGGCCCAGATGTGTTTTAAGATAACTGGGCCACATTTGCTGAAACATATGTGGGCCACTTTTGGCTCACACCCAAATGAGCCAGTGCTCACTGAGCCATATCTTTGCCAAAACTGGCCCAGATGTGATTTAAGATAACTGGGCCACATTTGCAGCATCATATGTGGGCCACTTTTGGTTCACACCCAGATGAGACAGTGCCACTGAGCCATATCTTTGCAAAAACTGGCCCAGATGTGTTTTAAGATAACTGGGCCACATTTGCTGAAACATATGTGGGCCAGTTTTGGTTCACAGCCAGATGAGCAAGAGCTCACTGAGCCATATCTTTGCCAAAACTGGCCCAGATGTGTTTTAAGATAACTGGGCCACATTTGGATCATCATATGTGGGCCACTTTTGGCTCACACCCAGATGAGCAAGTGCTCACTGAGCCATATCTTTGCCAAAACTGGCCCAGATGTGTTTTAAGATAACTGGGCCACATTTGCAGCATCATATGTGGGCCACTTTTGGCTCACATCCAGATGAGCAAGTGCTCATTGAGCCATATCTTTGCCAAAACTGGCCCAGATGTGTTTTAAGATAACTGGGCCACATTTGCAGCAATTATATGTGGGCCACTTTTGGTTCACATCCAAATGAGACAGTGCCACTGAGCCATATCTTTGCCAAAACTGGCCCAGATGTGTTTTAAGATAACTGGGCCACATTTGCTGAAACATATGTGGGCCACTTTTGGCTCACACCCAAATGAGCCAGTGCTCACTGAGCCATATCATTGCCAAAACTGGCCCAGATGTGTTTTAAGATAACTGGGCCACATTTGCAGCATTATATGTGGGCCACTTTTGGTTCACATCCAAATGAGACAGTGCCACTGAGCCATATCTTTGCCAAAACTGGCCCAGATGTGTTTTAAGATAACTGGGCCACATTTGCTGAAACATATGTGGGCCACTTTTGGCTCACACCCAAATGAGCCAGTGCTCACTGAGCCATATCATTGCCAAAACTGGCCCAGATGTGATTTAAGATAACTGGGCCACATTTGCAGCATTATATGTGGGCCACTTTTGGTTCACATCCAAATGAGACAGTGCCACTGAGCCATATCTTTGCCAAAACTGGCCCAGATGTGTTTTAAGATAACTGGGCCACATTTGCTGAAACATATGTGGGCCACTTTTGGCTCACACCCAAATGAGCCAGTGCTCACTGAGCCATATCATTGCCAAAACTGGCCCAGATGTGTTTTAAGATAACTGGGCCACATTTGCAGCATTATATGTGGGCCACTTTTGGCTCACACCCAGATGAGACAGTGCCACTGTGCCATATCTTTGCCAAAACTGGCCCAGATATGTTTTCAGAAAACTGGGCCACATTTGCTGAAACATATGCGGGCCATTTTTGGTTTACATCCAGATTAGTCATTGTTGATTGTGCCACGTTTTTGCCATAGGTGGCCCACATTTGGTTTGTGATATTTGGGCCATATTCATTATTTATCATAGGGGCCACTTTAGGCTCACATTCAGATTACACATTGCCATAAGTGCCGCATCTTTGCCTAAAAAGGCCCACATGTGATTTAAAATATTTGGGCCATATTTGCCATTTTACATGTGGGCCACTTCAGGCTCAGACACATTTGGTCCGGGCCATAAGTAGGCCTGAAGTGCTGCATCATTGCCTGAAGTGGCCCACATCCGTCTGCTATCTGGGAATGATGTAATCAGTGATCTCATACAGAGTCTAACGCTTTGATACGGTTGATGTATCATTTTATGGTAATTGATTATAGTAACCATGTGATTCCACAGCTTGAGGTCCAGCATCTACCATGGTTTTTTGGATATATACCGTGATTTAGTACCTTAGAGTACCATTTGAATACCATGGTATATAATCCAAGCACTTTTTTTACTATAATTATGTATCATGGTATTTACATGGTTCTCTACAGCGGTGTTTATTTTAACTAAAACTATTAAAAACAGTTTTTGTTCATTTAAATAAAGCTGAAATAAAATGCAAATATTGTATGAAAAACTTACTTGAAAAACTTAAATGAAAACTAACAACTAACAGAAATAAAATAAGTTGAAGTACTAAAATGACTTAAAACTTAAATAAATGTAAGTTAAAACTAAATAGAAATATTTAAAACACTTAATAGAAATAACAAAACCACATTAAATTACTAAAACCTTGATCAAATTAATATAAAAACTGAAAATATGTTTTAAAATAAGCTAAATCAAAATATGAATAAGTATACATACTATTAAAATAGCACTTGTTTTAAGGAACTTCAAAGAATACTGCCCAAAATACTGTGGTAATATTTATCTTAAATGAAAAGTCATGTTAATATTTATTGTATTTTAATGACATATAAAAATTATAATATTCATGATTTCAGTGATATTCAAAGGTGTTTCAAACAATAACAGCGTATTAGCCAGGCACATGCCCAGAAAACATTATAAAAGTACAGTGGTATCATTTGATATTAGTTCATGTTCTGTGTTCAAGAACATCACTTAGGATCGTTTCAGGCCTCATAAACACAGACACACCCTTAAACGTTCAGATCAAAATTATCTCTCATATATTGTTGGCCTTGATGATTTGTTAAAACTCTCTCTGTAATCAGTCTATCTTCTTTATCTCCTCATGAACACAGAGGCAGTTGTAACTGTTTTCTTTTCACTCCTTTACAGTGTGTGTGTGTGTGTGTGTGTGTGTGTGTGTGTGTGTGTGTGTGTGTGTGTGTGTGTGTGTGTGTGTGTTTTTTTGTTTATATTACATTGTGGGAACCAAATGTCCCCACAAGGATAGTAAAACCTGAGATCACCTCCATTGTGGGGACCAGCCAGCGGTCCCCATGAGGGGAATGGGTAAAAAATAAACATACTAAATTATATTTTTTTGAAAATGTAAAAATGCAGAAAGTGTTCTGTGATGGGTAGGTTTAGGGGTAGGGTTAGTGTAAGGGGACAGAATATACAGTTTGTACAGTATAAAAACCATTACGTCTATGGAGAGTCCCCACAAAGATGTGTGCGCCTGTTTGTGTGTGTGTGTGTGTGTGTGTGTGTGTGTGTGTGTGTGTGTGTGTCTCAGATGCAGGGTTATTACTGTTAACTCAAATTAAACCTGTTAACTCCAATTACTAAAATGTTTACTAAAATTAAAGTGTAAACAGAAACAAATTTAAAAATAAAATCTAATTTAAAATATTAACAAAAAAAATATATAATAGTAAACCAATGATATTAAAATAACACAGGTCAGATGATCTAAACCACTTTATGCTGTCAAAATCAGTGGTCCTTTTCTAACTTTTTGTGTCTAAATTAATATTAATTAGAATTAAAATAAATACATTTCAGGATTCAAGTTTTTAAGAGCTTAATGATCTTCAGGGATCACAATAATTTTAGTCAATGAATTTACCAGTGATTTACTGGACTGGCTATTAGGAATAAAAAAAATAAAAAAAATTTAATCACAATTTCTCCCTGATAAATTATTTCAGAGCTTGGGATAAATATATATTCATTATAAAATACATGTTTATTTTCAGTTGTTTTAGCTCATTTTAAAGTTTTGTCTTATTTGAAATGATTTTAAATCATCTTTGAGGTTCGCCGAGCCCTTGTTTTGGGCCCCGGGCCCCTGTTTGAGAACCGCTGGTCTACATGAATTCAAGAGGTTTGTTCAAAGTATGATCAATACTTAATTTAGCAAGCACAACTAGTGACTTTTAAAACAAGGTGGAATCCAGTTGCAAGCATCCGTCAGTAGATGGCGCTGTTGCTCTGAAAGCCTGTCATGAATGTGTGTGTGTCTGTCTTCATGAACTCTCTGTGGATCTGTTAACCCTCTTAACCTACATCTGACACCTCTGACCCACAGTCGCCAGAGAGACTCCCTGACGTCCACTCGCTCAAATCATGTCTGCTACTAAACATCACACGTGAGATCTCCGCTGCTTCTCTGACAGAGCAAACGGGGAGTTATCCTGATGTTTCCTTTGAGAAAAAGACACCAGTTATCCCATATTTCAAGTAACTTGAGTTAAGTAATCAGATTACTTTTTCAAGTAACTAGTTATTTAAAAGTAATGCATTACTTTTTCAATTTACAACAAAATATCTAAATTACTTTTTCAAATAAGTAACGCTATCACTGTTAGAAAAATCTGTAGAAATTACAGTATTACTGGCAGCTACTTGCCAGTAACTTACTGTAGATTTAAATTGATGTTATTTACTGGCAACAATTTGTTCAAAATTAAATGAACATTAAACATTAACAAGTCTTTATCTTTACAGAATAAAACTAAAATAACATCCTCATGCAAAGCATTCTGGGAACCAAAATCTGAAGGAAAAAAACAGAAAAAGGTTGATGAAGATTTCTGGTTCCCAGAATGCTTTGCATTAGATTGTTATTTTATAATTTTATTCTTTAAAGACAAAGACTTGTTAATGTTTAATGTTCATTTAACTTTGAACAAACTGTTGCCAGTAAATAAAATAAATTTAAATCTACAGTAAGTTACTGGCAAACAGCTGCAAAACTACAGCAAAATTTTTTACAGTAGTTACTTTTCCACATTTATTGACTGACAGCTCTCCGGTCCCCATGTTGAGAGAAATAAAGTGTGTGCGATTTGTGTGAACATGATGGTTATTGTAGCTTTAGACAAAATGTGAAAATGCATCTAAAAAAAGTTGGGACAAGGCCATGTTTATGTGTGGCACCCCCTCTTCTTTTTATAACGTCTGAGGACTGAAGAGACAAGTTGCTCAAGTTTAGGAATAGGAATGCTGTCCCATTCTTGTCTAATACAGGCTTCTAGTTGCTCAACTGTCTTAGGTCTTCTTTGCAGCATCTTCCTCTTTATGATGCACCAAATGTTTCTATGGGTGAAAGATCTGGACTGCAGACTGGCCATTTCAGTACCCGGATCCTTCTTCTACGCAGCCATGATATTGTAATTTATGCAGTATGTGGTCTGGCATTGTCATGTTGGAAAATGCAAGGTCTTCCCTGAAAGAGACGACGTCTGGATGGGAGCATATGTTGTTCTAGAACTTGGATATACCTTTCAGCATTGATGGTACTTTTCCAGATGTGTAGGCTGCCCATGCCACACGCACTCATGCAACCCCATACCATCAGAGATGCAGGCTTCTGAACTGAGCGCTGATAACAACTTGGGTTGTCCTTGTCCTCTTTAGTCCGGATGACATGGTGTCCCAGTTTTCCAAAAAGAACTTCAAATTTTGATTCGTCTGACCACAGAACAGTTTTCCACTTTGCCACAGTCCATTTTAAATGAGCCTTGGCCCAAATAAAACGCCTGCGCTTCTAGATCCTGTTTAGATATGGCTTCTTTTTTGACCTATCGAGTTTTAGCCGGCAACGACGAATGGCACGGTGGATTGTGTTCACCGACAATGTTTTCTGCACAGCAAAAACTCCAGTGTTAAATTAACACTCCTGGGAGTGTATATGAGTCCACACTCAAAAGTGTAAAGTGTTAAAATATGAGTGTTAAATTAACACTCAAGAGTGTTAAAGGTAATGAGATAATTAAGTGATTAATTGAGTGATGATTGAGCATTATTGAAGACACCTGATGTTAACAAGCAGAATCACTGAAGGAGGAAATCACTAATTGTAAGTTACCATTAAGGTGATGGGTGTTTGCTTTAGTTGGGCTCTTGACACTTATATGTTTACTTTAAATTTTGCTTGTCTGCTGTTATTGATTTATAACAGTCAGATGAACAAAGAGACAATGTGATTTGATGGTGTTGGTTATGTTTTGACATAATCATGTTGTGATCTGTAAAACAAAACTTATTGAGATGGCTTAACTTGTTAGTTACAGCAGCTCTGTAATTCTACAGCACATGATTTTCAGTATTTTTCATATAATTCAAAAATATTTCATAACCATTGTTCTGCTCAAAAGACTTTCAAATGAATTTATTTAGAAACACAGACATCAATAATCAGCCTGTGAATCTCAACAATGGTGACAATAATAAAGCATGTTGCAGTCGCTGCCACCAATCACAACTCATTAATGGCTCCCATCATGCATTGCGGTATGAATAAATTATGATCTGAATTGTCTGTGTAATTTACTTTTCCTAATTGAATATTCTGCTCGTCACCATTGTTGAGATGCATATGTAGCAGATTGGGAATTTCTCTTTGTTTCTCCCCCTGGTGGAGAACTGAATTATCTGCCCAGTGAATTTAGTGGTGTCAGGTAACCGTCTGGTGATTAATTACCATGATTGCACTCTAAATAAAAATGCAGCATTCAAATGGCTGGGGATGTTACTTTTTGCATCCTGGTTGCCTGTTCCTAGTGGAGTCGTGTGGTTCGGGGCATTTAGTCTGCTCATTGCGTGATCAGTCACTACACAATTTGAGTGCAGCGAGAACCTGTGCAGTCGTGTTAGAATCATTGAAAATGCAGTTGGAAGGAACGTGCATAACAGGCTTGCTTCCAGCTCTGAGCGGTGTAAGCTTATCTTTAATGGCAAGACGCACGGCCCTGGATTACGCTGCTGTTTTGTTTCTATTTTGAATGTTTTATTTTAATTTATGTCTTTGTTTTGTGGTATTTTCTTTTATTAGTAATTGTTATAATCTGTATGATTTTGATTTCCTTTCTTTGTTTATATAATTTGTAATTAATGTAAGCGCTCGGGTCTCCTGTGGCCAATGGTAGAAAGGGTACTTTGCCCACCTCTCTTTTTGGGGGTATTGTGTTTAACACTTGAGTGTGAGTTTCTTATTCCCTTTCTAGTGTGCAACACCAGTGTGAGTGGTTGGTTGTAGTGAGCGATTACTGTTTGAGGTGGGGCAGGATTCTCTTTCCCTGTTAGTGTCTTTTGACGACCCAAGTGCTGCCCGTAATGTTTAAATCTTTATTTTTCTTTTCTTTATTTTAAGTACCTTTTTCTTGTATGTGTCGGTAATGTAAAAGGTAAATGTATTGAAGGTACTTATTAGTGACTGTCATGTGCAATAAAACAAAAATTGTTTTAATTGGCAGAACTGTCTCAGTCCTCTCTGGAAAGAACGAACCTGGGGTTTAGATTTTCTGAGTCCTAGTATATCCTGGGGTGAAAGTCCCTAGGTGGCGTAGTTGGCTACAGTTAAGACTTTGAGTATCTTCACGTGAGCTTTTGCTTACCTTAGTTATAATCTTGCTCTCCGCCTCACCATCGTGCCACACATAGACTGAATCTTGACGTCTGTGTGTGCCTAAAAGAAAGATTTTTTTTTTTTTCAAAACAACTTTTAAGAAATCCTTTGTATTATATCTAAATTTCTGGATATTTATGCAGATTCACAGTTATGCTGTAATCAACAACATAAATCTAAGTCAGAAATAAGGATCTTAATGAGTTCAGTGATCAAGTTCAAATGATTATTGTCATAATATAACCAACACCATCACTTTTTCTCTTTGTTCATCAGGCAGTTATAAGATACAACAGCCAAACAAAATCTAAAGTAAATGTATAAGGGTCAAGAGCCCGACTAAAGCAAACAATGATCACCATAACGGTGGCTTACAATTTGTGATTTTCTCCTTCAGTGATTCTGCTTGTTAACATCAGGTGTCTTCAATAATGATCAATCATTACTAAATTAATCACTTAATTAGCTCATTAACTTTAACACTCTTGAGTGTTAATTTAACACTCATATTTTAACACTTTACACTCTTGAGTGTGGACTCATATACACTCCCAGGAGTGTTAATTTAACACTGGAGTTTTTGCTGTGTGGAAGTATTCCTGAGCCCATGTTGTGATTTCCATTACAGTAGCATTCCTGTATGTGACGCAGTGCCGTCTAAGGGCCCGAAGATCACGGGCATCCAGTATGGTTTTCCGGCCTTGACCCTTACTCACAGAGATTGTTCCAGATTCTCTGAATCTTTGGATGATATTATGCACTGTAGATGATGATAACTTCAAACTCTTTGCAATTTTTCTCTGAGAAACTCTGATATTGCTCCACTATTTTTCGCCGCAGCATTGGGGGAATTGGTGATCCTCTGCCCATCTTGACTTCTGAGAGACACTGCCACTCTGAGAGGCTCTTTTTATACCCAATCATGTTGCAATTGACCTAATAAGTTGCAAATTGGTCCTCCAGCTGTTCCTTTTAACTTTTCCGATCTCTTATTGCTACCTGTCCCAACTTTTTTGGAATGTGTAGCTCTCCTGAAATCCAAAATGAGCCAATATTTGGCATGACATTTCAAAATGTCTCACTTTCAATATTTGATATGTTATCTATATTCTATTGTGAATATAAGTTTATGAGATGTGTAAATTATTCCATTCCTTTTTTACTCACAATTTGTACAGTGTCCCAATTTTTTGTATACAGTGTAAGTATAATTTTTTTTGTATATCCCAGTTTGTATATACAGTGTATATGTATGTATATGTATATATGTGTGTGTGTGTGTGTGTGTTATCTCAGTGTTAGTTTAGCATCGAGATACTATTATAGATTTGATTATTTTGAATTATATTTTCTGTTTTCATTTTCATTTTAGTGAAAGGTTTAGTAGTTTCCTCCTAACAGAGATTTAAGGCTCATTATGGGCGTATGAAGCAGGCGGGACACGCATGCTAATTAAGTCCATCAACATGATTTCTTAACAGTCAGAGTACTGCCATCTGTAAAGTCTCAGGTGTTAAACAATAGTTGGGCTGTGGAAAGGGTGGAGACGAGGGAAACTAACAATCATCTCTTCCACACACACGCCTAAACACACCAGCGGCAAATGTGAGATCTGAGAGCCCATTATCAAAAACGCAACAGAAAGTAAACAGACAACGCTTGTGTTTGTTTAGCAGAGGAGAAGTCAATAAATATTTTCTGTCAGCACTGTAAAGCATGATAATACCAGGAAACCCTTCAACAATACAACGTCTGTGTATTAAACACCACGACCCAGTTGCATAAACTGCTAAGACTACTAGTCTTAAAGGTTAGTCAACACATTTTCTTTCTTTAAAGGGACAGTTCACCCAAAATTATAATTAATTATAATTATAAATATAACCTCATCACCTGATATCGGTTCACTTTAGCTTTCTTTGCTGCTGCATATCAGCTGTCATATCAGCTAAAACAGACAAAAACTAATTTAACAGTTAAGAGCCCAACTAATGGAAACACTAATCACTGTTGTGGTGACTTCAAATGAAACACATTAGAGTTAAACCTCTGTTAATTCTCAATAAAAACTTTTGTAGATGTCTGACAGAAATAAAGTCAGTCTGGTTAGTAATAAGTGAAGCTGGTAATGCTGTTTGTGGAGTTGTTTAATCCTCCTCTGCTGAGATCTTCAGAGATTTAATGTCTTCTTTTCTCTTCAGTTGATTTCATCTAAGGCTGTGTCTGAAGTCAGTTGTAGTTCTTGTGTTTCTGCTCGTCTCTTTTTCTGTTCTCTTCTTTCCTTCAGTGATTCTGCTTGTTATCAGGCTTAAAAGGATCCAGTTCTGTTTTTTTTCTTTGCTCTTGGCTGACATGTGGCATTGCTATGGCCTGCTTGTGGCCCAGATCTGGCAAACAGGAGTGGGCCACCCAAGGGCCGTCATTCCACGCTGCATGTGGGCCAGATCAGTTTTCCACAAGTGCCAGATGTGGGCCAGATCAGTTTTCCACAAGTGCCAGATGTGGGCCGGATCTGGGCCGAAACAATGTTGCTATCTGGGCAGATGAACCCCATTGACTTCCATAGAAGGAAAAAAATAATACTAAAATACTAATTTCGACAGTTCAGAATCAATTCTTTCTTTTAGGAGACAATAATTTTATTTGTCAAACTTTTTGATCTTTAAAATTTTGCAGACCTTTCAGATTCACAAACAGCGATATTATTATGTACACTACATTAAAGGTAATATTTGAAAAAAGCTTATTGGGGCACTAAAATTCAATAAAAGACAGAAATGTTCATTTTCAAATGTAATAATCCAGTAATCCCATTTCCATGTCTTCTAGGGGACTTATCACAAATAAACCCTCCAATAGCCCAGCCAGCACAGCCATGTGGGGCCCAAATGGGTTTGACCTGGGCTATCTAACTGGGGCCCAATCAGTTTTGGATGTTTTGGTTTTGGCCTACATGGAAACTGGGGGCAAAACTGGCTGGGCCACAGTTAGATAGCCCAGGTCAAACCCATTTGGGCCCCACATGGCTGTGCTGGCTGGGAGAATATACGTATCACCATATGGTGACCAAACATTTTCAATAAAACATCAACATCAACATCAACATCAAAACTTGTCAAAAATAACTTCTGCTGA
The DNA here is from genome assembly GCF_951802725.1 of Rutilus rutilus. Classification (NCBI taxonomy): domain Eukaryota; kingdom Metazoa; phylum Chordata; class Actinopteri; order Cypriniformes; family Leuciscidae; genus Rutilus; species Rutilus rutilus. Next base: position 26,849,736 of record NC_140209.1, read on the forward strand.
GATCTTTAGAGATGTATTATCTTCTTTTATTTGCAGTTAATTCAGGTCATGTGTCTTTAAGTCAGTTGTAGGTGTTGTGTTTCATTTTCTGAGAGGGCAAGCATGATGTTGATCCAACATCACATTGTAACATTGATTTTTGGATGAAATTTCAAAACAATTTCAACATTAATTGCGGGTACAAACGCGATGTTGATTCAATGCAGTTAATATTAATACATTATCACTGATTTAACATTGTTTCAATGATGGCTTGCTTTCTGGGTAGTTATTTGCATGCAACAAATTAAACATTTATTTGCCTTTGATGTTTGAGCCATGCAGTACAGGAAAAAAAGAAACTAAACAAAAACTACATCAATTATTTATAATCTGCAAGAGAGCAACATATGAACGCAGGAGAATGTAAAAGTGAATAACAGATAAACATCATGATCATTTGGGAGAGTTGATTATACATTAATAATCACTCCACACTGGACATTCTATTCGTTTACGTTTGGATGTCCCAACTTGTAATGGATATCCTGTATTTTCCATGTTGGCATGTATGACTGCGCAGATGATGATGTAGTGCTTTTCAAACTCTTCTTTCGACACTGTTAGAATGCTGAGAACAGACGTGGAGTTCTTTCGGTGGATGGGAGCACTGGTTGTGCCCTCAATGTAATTATCTACGCCCAGATTCCACATGATATAGACATCGCTTAGTTTAGAGCTTGTGACCTCACACGCCAGAGAGACTGTGTCTGTTTGGATAGTATCAGATGTGTAGATTACAACACTAGGTTTCTGTCCATCTGTATGGGAGAAAACAATAAAGATTTATTAAACAATCAAACAGAAGAATTAAACAATAATGAATAAGTTACACAAACCATGTTTTTGACAGCATTAAAAAAATAAATAAAAATAAAATAAAATTATGTCCAACCTTTCATCATCTTCACACAAAAAATATTTGGTTCTTCAGCAGTTCTTTCCCAGATAGCAACATTGTTTCGGCCCAGATCCGGCCCACATCTGGCACTTGTGGAATACTGATCTGGCCCACATGCAGCGTGGAATGACGGCACTTGGACGGACCGCTCCTGTTTGCCATATCTGGGCCACAAACAGGCCACAGCAATGCCACATGTCAGCCAAGAGCAAAGAAATAAACCAGAACTGGACCTTATCTCAGCCACAAATTCAGTGTATATTTAATATGGAGTCATCTCAGCCTTAATAAGCCTGATAACAAGCAGAATCACTGAAGGAAAGAAGAGAACAGAAAAAGAGACGAGCAGAAACACAAGAACTACAACTGACTTCAGACACAGCCTTATGAAATCAACTGAAGAGAAAAGAAGACATTAAATCTGTGAAGATCTCAGCAGAGGAGGATTAAACAACTCCACAAACAGCATTACCAGCTTCACTTATTACTAACCAGACTGACTTTATTCCTGTCAGACATCTAAAAAAGATCTTATTGAGAATAAACAGAGCATTAACTCTAATTTGTTTCATGTGAAGTCACCATAACAGTGATTAGTGTTTTCATTAGTTGGGCTGTTAACTCTTACAGTGTGATTGTCAATTACATTTGCAGCAGCAAAGGAAGCCAAAGTGAAATGAGATCAGGTGATGATGGTTTTATAATCATCATGAAGTAACCTGAATCAAATTCTCAATAAGAACTTCTGTAGACGTCTGACAGAAATAAAGTCAGTCTGGTTAGTAATAAGTGAAGCTGGTAATGTGGAGTTGTTTAATCCTCCTCTGCTGAGATCTTCACAGATTTAAAGGACAAGTTCTGTATTTTACACTTAATGCCCTGTTTACAGATCGTTTCTGATGAAATAGAATGGTTAAGATTAAAATTTGGACACATGCTGCTGTCCCGAGAATTTTAGGTTTATTTCGCTTTCCCCCCCACCTACACAATGGCAGCCTATGGGCACTGGAACAATCCTTCCTAAAACGCATTAAACTTTTGTTTACAAATACGTGAAACTCACCGAGTGGTCAGGGGTGTTCACTGATATGCTCACACAAAAATCGCTGTAAAAGATGCTTTCCAACAGGTTTTATCGTAGTTTTTGTCCAACTCCATTGACTTGTATTGGACGAGCTGTGTGAGGTACGGTATTACTCCGCCGCTTCTTCTTCTGCTTCTTCTGTGTATTCAATTCAATGCCAGTGGTTTGCTTGCAATTGGCAAAGGTGCATTATCGCCACCAACTGGGCTGGAGTGTCTATTATTCAAGCTCTCAACGGAAGAATCTACGGGTGTGAGACGTTTGGAAAAATAGATCCACAGTTTAACAACTAATGGTAAAACATCTGTTGGAAAGCATCTTTTGCAGCGATTTTTTTGTGCGCATATCAGTGAACACCCCTGACCACTCGGTGAGTTTCACGTCTTTGTAAACAAAAGTTTAATGTGTTTTATGAAGGATTGTTCCAGTGCCCATAGGCTGCCATTGTGTAGGTGGGGGGGAAAGCGAAATAAACCTAAAATTCTCGGGACAGCAGCATGTGTCCAAATTTTAATCTTAACCATTCTATTTCATCATAAATGATCTGTAAACAGGGCTTTAAGTGTAAAATACCGAACTTGTCTTTAAAGGAGAACTCCGGTCAATTTTAACATTGAGCTAATTTTTTTGTCAATTTGGAGTGCTGTCAGTACAGAGAACAACGACAAAAATCGGTGTTATCCTCTTTTTAAAATTTGCACCCTGTTGACTTCAATGGGGCAAGTTTTAAACCTGCTTTTAGCCTCTTAACATCCTTGATGTGTCATTACAAGTGCACAGGTCATGTGAGTGATTCCTTCGGAGTGAACGCGGGTGAATCTGACTGCAGTAGACGTGAAAGATATTAATAAAAATGATGTTTATTCAGCCAGCGCACATACCTGTATTTACATCCTGTTTTCGGTCGAAGTCCACAGTAGTCGATTGTCGAGTTCTCCACTGTTGCTTAGTTACCTATGATCATGCGCGTGAACTCGACAATCGACTACTATGGACTTTGACCGAAAACAGGATGTAAATACAGGTATGAGCGCTGGCCGAATCACTCACATTGGCTGTGCACTTGTAATGACACATCAAGGATGTTAAGAGGCTAAAAGCAGGTTTAAAACTTGCCCCATTTAACACGGTGTAGGCAACACCGATTTTTGTCGTTGTTCTCTGTGCTGACAGCACTCCAAATTTACAAAAAATTGAGCTCAGTGTTAAAACTGACCGGAGTTCTCCTTTAATGTATTCGTTTCTCTTCAGTTGATTTCATCTAAAGCTGTGTCTGAAGTCAGTTGTAGTTCTTGTGTTTCTGCTCGTCTCTTTTTCTGTTCTCTTCTTTCCTTCAGTGATTCTGCTTGTTAACAGGCATATTAAAGGAGAACTTGGTAACTTTTTTAACGTAATAAAACTGTCTAGAAATCATTTGGATGGTTAAACAACCTGTTCTGGTGATATTGGTGACTTTCCCCGCTCCCCCCAGCGTTCCCAGGCGGAAACCAACCTTGCAACTTGGGGACTACCGTCCCGGCAAGATAGAAATTGGAAGTCTCGTGAGAAGCGAGAACGAGAATGAGAACGAGCGCGAAACACAAATTGCTTTACGGCAATTCGACATAAACAAACACGCATGTATGATGTATTACCAGATTACCCACCTCGGTAGACATAGCTCCACACGATACAGTTGGCTTGCTCCGATCAAAACAAACGCACATGAGCAGTGCTAGAGAGGGGGAGGAGGCTGCCGCAAGTGAGTTTTTTACGACCGTGTTGTGAAATATACGCCCCCCCACAGCTGTAGGGGGAGCTTGTGGGGAAAACATGCGACAAAAAAAGGGAAAATCAGCGAAGAAGTGAGTAGAGTTCGCTAGAGTTACCGAGTTCTCCTTTAAGGCTGAGATGACTCCATATTTAATATACACAGACTTTGTGGCTCAGATAAGGTCCAGTTCTGGTTTATTTCTTTGCTCTTGGCTGACATGTGGCATTGCTATGGCCCAGATCTGGCAAACAGGAGCGGTCCGCCTAAGTGGCGTCATTCCACGCTGCATGTGGGCCAGATCATCATTCCACAAGTGCCAGATGTGGGCCGGGTCTGGGCCGAAACAATGTTGCTATCTGGGTTGGGGTGGTTGAGGTGCTATATACACATCAAAATCCCCAATGTTAAATTAACACTGCTCAGTGTTTATATAAGTCCACACTTGAGTGTTAAATGAACACTGAAGCCGTGTTGAAGTTAATGAGATAATTAAGTGATGATCGAGCATTATTAAAGACACCTGATATTAACAAGCAGAATCACTGAAGGAGAAAATAACAAATGTCAAGTCGTCATTATGGTTATCTGTGTTTGCTTTAGTTGGGCTCATGACCTTTAAATTATTAACTTTAGATTTAGTTTAGCTACTGTAATTGAGTGATAACAGCCAGATGAACAAATAGAAAATGTGATCTGATAGTGTTGGCTATGATATAACAATCGTTATTTGGTCGAACAAGTACATCAAATTGGACTGAATCGCTCAAAACAGTCACGTCTTGAGTCAGCGCTTATCCACAAGTTACTAAAGTTACTCACTTTTGGACATGCCTGACAGTCCCTCAAACTCGAAATAAAGCAATATCCCAGAGTATATGTTACTCCAGTAACTCCAACAGTTCACTGCACTGAGACATGTTGTGCTGAGAGAAGTGATGAGCACGAGCAGCGGATACTGAGCATGCGTTTACAATTGAACGTACAGGTACAGCGGTTCTCAATCACCAGTACAGAACTGAGAATTGTTTCTTTCGGAAACGTTCAACATACTGACAACCGATGAGCTGAGCATGCATGCAATTCTTTCAGAGGGACGAAATGCATGTTTCTTAAGTATTTTGTTGAACATCAGTAAGTGTAACAAAATAAAACATGTTAGAAACAAGTTTAATCCATAATTACTGTCGTGTCTGTATTATTTTAAAGATTGGAAACACAATGAATAGATTGTAATACTGTCAAACTAAACATTTATTATTATACTAAAACATTAGAACAGCTAATTTAATTTCTAAGCAAGTTTTTGCCAAGGTTTTAAGGGTGCATAGTAAATGTTTATAATGTGTTAGTCAAAACGTATTAAACATACTGGAGACATGCATCGACTTTTTAAGTTTTGTCGACAGTGTAGTAAGGTTTCATCAGTTCTCAGCTGATCACACACACTGATACAGCGGTTCTCGAGTCAATAACTAGTTGTTGCAGCAGATCTCGAATCACCAGTACAGAACCGAGAACTGTTTCAAATGTCAAATGATTTCTTTAAAGTTGTTTTATATTTTTATATATAATTCTTAAAATAATAATAATAATTAATCAGAACTATAAGAAATCATTTGGATTTCATTGAAAAGGCAAAAAACTATAATGATAACAAATAATGATTATGAAAATTATGATTTATATGAAAATAGAAAACATAACCAACACCATCAGATCACCTTTTCTATTTGTTCATCTGACTGTTATTACTCAGGTACAGCAGCCAAACAAGATCTAAAGTTAAATATTTAAGGGATCAAGAGCCCAACTAAAGATCACCATAATGGTAAAATCAAAATTTTAATTTTCCTGATATATTACACTAATATCATCAGTGTTTTTTGGTGTTCTCAGGGGTCCTCAACCCTGGACCGCAAGATCCATTTTCCTGCAGAGGATAGCTCCAACCCTAATCAAACACACCTGAACAAGCTAATCAGCGCAAACACTGACCACCACTGACTTCAGCACAATGATAACCAACTCAAATAACTCAAACAAAAATAGTGCTAAACGCTTAAATATTTAACGGTGCAAAGAGCACCGTCCTTCGGATGAGACGTTAAACCGAGGTCCTGACTCTCTGTGGTCATTAAAAATCCCATGGCATTTCTCGTAAAGAGTAGGGGTGTAACCCCGGTGTCCTGGCCACATTCCACCCATTGGCCCTTACCAATCATGGCCTCCTAATAATCCCCTTACATTGAATTGGCTCTATCACTCTCTCTCCTCTCCACCTGTAGCTGGTGTGTGGTGAGCGCACTGGCGCCGTTGTACTGTGGCTGCCGTCGCATCATCCAAGTGGATGCTGCACACTAGTGGAGGTTGAGGAGTGATCCCCTGATATGATTATATAAATGCCCTATTCTATTCTATTCTATTCTATTCTATTCTATTCTATTCTATTCTATTCTATTCTATTCTATTCTATTCTATTCTATTCTATTCTATTCTATTCTAAATAGCACTAAAATTGGTTAATTGGCTTGTAATCATAGGGGAACCACTTTAAGTGCTACATATCACCTATCTTTAAAGATGATTCACAGCATATTTGTCATATGGTGCTATGTAGAACCATAAGAGTCTTGTGTGGGGGGCCTGGAAAATTTCCTTATGTTGAGAACCACGTTATCTTCAGGAAATACACTACACTGTAAGAAAAATCCTATTTTTATAGAAAATAACTTTTTATTTTATTTTAAATTGTAGTCAAAACTCTGTAAAATTATCTCTGTCACTGGCCTCACTGTTTTAATGGATCCAGTTATCCAGCCGCTAAACACTTCCACAATAAACTCCACGAAGGTGCAATTTATGAAGTTTAATCATGAAAAGTGTGAAACTACAAAGAGAAAAATACACAAACATGAATTTCACAAAATAGATAGATCATTAAATAAATGAGCATTCTCAAGCACACAAGGCAAAGAACCAACAACAATACAGTTGAATCAACAGCATAGATTAATACTTTGCAAACTTGAGTAGGAAAAATGTAACAAACATGCTGAATTAAGTGCTACATTACATAACACAACAATAAAGAACTAAATGCTCACTTAACAAAATCAAACAGTCACTTACAGATATTGCATTTCAAAGGGCTTTGATAAGCAAGATGAAGATGGATGTCTGCAACCACATGGAGTACCTTGCACAACTAAACCACTGAAGGAATATGGCCTACTTCCTCTTTAAAACAGGAAACCATTGGAAAACTAAGGAAAACCCCAAAATAAGTATCAAAATAAAAGTCCTTGTTGAAACCGAAGTTTAAAGTCCAGCACACTCCCCGCCTGGGGTATGTAAAGACCTCACTTTGTTTTGTTTTTTTTGTACTCCAATATCTTAGGGGGAGTAAAGCAGAACCACTTCTGATATAGGGCGAATAAAGTTTTTCTGCATGCCTTCTCTGATAAATTTCAGCTCCACTTTCCTCACAAGACTATCTTTACTAGGTAGTGTTTTTGCAATGATAGCCATAGGCCACTGATTTCTCTCTGCTTGGCCATCTTTCATCAACACAATGTCTCCTTCCTTGAGACAAGACTTCTTGTCTTGCCACTTCTGCCTACTCTGTAGAGTGGTAAGATACTCACGGCGCCATCTTGTCCAAAATGTTTCTGCAAGATTTTGAACTCTTTTCCACTCAGCTTTGAAAAGATCTTTATCTGTAAACTCACCAAGAGGCGGAGGGATCGAACAGGTTTTCTGAGTCAACAGAATAGCAGGGGTGAGTATTAAAGGAACTTCAGAATCTGAAGATACTGGCACAAGAGGGCGTGCATTAATGATAGCAGAAACTTCAGCCATGAGGGTTACAAGAACGTCGTGTGTGAGATGCAGGGACTTTCTTTCAAGCAACATACAGTCAAGAATACGTCGGGCTATACCCACCATCCTTTCCCAAGCACCTCCCATATGTGACGCATGGGGAGGGTTGAATATCCATGTACAAGCATGTTGTTGTAGATACCTCTGAAGATCAGAGCCTGAAGTTTCCTTATTCATCTTGAGCTCCTGCACTGCTCCAATAAAGTTTGTGCCACAATCAGAGCGTATCTGCTTAGCAGGTCCCCTTATTGCAAAAAAACGTCTCAGAGCATTAATGAATCCGCTTGAGCTCAATGTCTCTACAACTTCAATGTGCACTGCTCTTGTGCACATACAAGAGAAAATGACTGCCCATCTTTTGGAATTGGAGCAGCCTCCTCTGGTGCGGCGAGAAACAACCTGCCATGGTCCAAATACATCGACTCCTACATATGTGAAAGGTGGAGCCACTTGAAGTCTTTCTGCGGGCAAATCTGCCATCTGTTGGAGCTCTGTAGGACGACGAAGCTTTCTACATGTCACACACTTGTTAAGTAGACTTCCAATGCATCTTTTGGCACTCATCAGCCAATATCCTGCTGCTCGTATTGCTCCCTCAGTAAAATGCCTTCCTTGATGCTTGACTGCTTGATGGTAGTGTCGAACAAGCAAAGTTGCTACGTGATGTTTCCCAGGAATGATCACAGGATTGCACTCTTCCTTCTCAAGACCTGCCTGAGCAATACGGCCTCCAACACGCAGAATACCTTTGTCATCCAGAATAGGATGAAGTTTCCGTATACTACTTTTAGGTGAGAGATTGCATCCTGCTTTTATATCACTTAGCTCTTCTGGATAGGCTACATTTTGAACGCTCTTTAGGATAACAATCCTGGCTTTTTCCAACTCTTCATTTGTAGGACTGTTACTACAGAGATGCCATCCACTACATCTTGGCTCCTTTGTTGAATGGGAGAATGACTTGGAGATGTGGCTTAAACGAGCGATCGTTCTGATTAGCTTACTCAAGCTGGAGAAGCGTTCAAAACGCTCAGGAGTCAGGAACTGATTAGACACTGCAGTTAGACATGAAATCACTTGTGGTCGGATTTCTGGATCTACTTCAAGATCAACAAGGTCATAATCCTCTTGAAGCAAGGCGTTTAAGATTGGAGATTTCAAAAGGAAATCTGGCCCTGTAAGCCAAGTTGTACTACTGAGACAATCAGCTGATACAGATCTAGACCCATGGTCTGCAGGATTGACATCTGATGGAACATAGTTCCATTGGCTAGGAGTAGATGACTGAAGAATTCGTTGGATTCTGTTGTTCACATACACATAAAAGCGTTTTGTTCGATTATGAATATACCCAAGAACAACCTTACTATCTGTGTAGAACTGGATACTATTGAACTGCAAGTCTATTTCTTCTACAACCATGTCTGCGATCTCAACTGCTAGAACTGCTGCACAGAGTTCTAATCTCGGAACAGTCAGATCTGGCTGTGGTGCCAGCTTTGTCTTTCCAAACACAAAGCCAGTATCTGCTTGGCCATTTCGAGATGTGGATCGCAGATAAGCTACAGCTGCAACAGCTTTCACGGATGCATCTGCAAATATACACAATTCCCTTGTCTGAACCTCAGAAGTAGGAAAAGATGAGTAAGTTCGTGGTATCTTTAGATCTTGCAAACTTTGTAAGGAGTTCCTCCATCTGATCCATTCTGGCTTTATGTCATCTGGTAATGGAGAATCCCAGTCTTCAGCCTGAATTGAGAGTTCCCGAAGCAACAGCCTGCCTTTGATGGTAACAGGAGCAATGAAACCACATGGATCATATAAGCTGTTTACGGTTGACAGTACACCTCGCCTTGTGAATGGCTTCTTATCGTCAATAGCTTGGAAAGTAAATGTATCTGATGCTAAGTTCCATGACACTCCTAGGCTACGCTGAACTGGAGTATCTTCAAAGAAGAGGTCAACATCTTTGATATCCACAGCCCGATCTTCAGGGTGAAATGCCTCAATCACCGCAGGTCGATTAGAGATTATTTTATGTAGCCTAAGGTTTGCTACTGCAAGCATGTCTTGAGTTTGCTTCAGAGCACTAATTGCTGTGGTTTCATTGGGGAAGGATTTCAGAGCATCATCAACATAGAAATTATGTTCAACGAACTCTTTAACTTCACTGTCAAAGTTCTTTTCTTCCTCTTTGGCCGCTCTATGCAAACCATATATGGCAACAGCAGGAGAGGGACGATTGCCGAACACATGTACACACATTCTGTATTCCACTATTTCTTTACCAGGGTCATTGTCTTGATACCAGAGAAAGCGCAGGAAATCTCTGTGATCCTTTCTGACTAAAAAACAGTGGAACATATGCTGAATGTCAGCGGTAATTGCCACCGGCTCCTTACGAAATCTTAGCAACACTCCCAGGAGGGTATTGTTGAGATCTGGCCCCTTAAGTAGGATATCATTCAATGAGACTCCATTATAAGGTGCACTGGAGTCGAAGACCACACGGATCTTGTTTGGCTTCTTCGGATGATAAACACCAAACAAAGGCAGATACCAGCACTCTTGGTCTTTCCTGAGTGGGGGAGCAATTTCCGCATGTCCGTTAGAGAACATGTTGTCCATAAACTCAAGAAAGTGAGCTTTCATCTGAGGACGTTTGTCCAAAGTATGACGAAGTGAGGATAGACGGTTGTAAGCATACTCTCTGTTATTTGGAAGCCTTCTTCTGGGAACTTGAAATGGCAAAGGAGCCACCCAGCCATTGGATTCATCCTGATAGAACTCTTTGTCCATTAAGCGTAGAAACCTGTCATCGTCCGCTGACAGTGCAAGCTTGTGATCTCTGGATGTACAAACAAAGATTGTTTGACCTAGCTTCTCGCTTGCACATGTTGCTAAAGCACTTACACCTTTTGATGCAAGATGATCTTGAAACTGAAGCTTGGTGCCATACTGCTCTTTTATATGGAACTGACTTTCACAGGGCCAGAAGAAGCTGGGGCGGCCACTTTCAAGTATGGAGGTCTTAAAAACATCAACATGAGCAGGTCGATGAGCACCTCCAAGACACACGTCTCCAATAACTACCCATCCAAGATCTAACTTTTGAGCAAATGGAGCGTTGTGTGGACCATTAATCTGTTGACGGACTTTGTGGACCCTAATAAGGTCCCTACCAAGGAGGAGGAGGATGTTAGCATCTGGATCTAGGGCTGGTATTTCATCAGCAATATCCCTGAGGTGACTGAAATGACGTGCTGCATCTGGGGTAGGAATTTCAGAACGAATGTTAGGAATCTGATTGCACTCTAGCAGTGTAGGAAGATGAAGGCTTACACTCTTATCCAATGATTCCACAATGTAGCCACTTGCTCTCCTTCCTGTTGTCTCTTTTAATCCAGCACATGTCTTGAGTGAATATGGAAAAGAAGATCCTTCGATTTGAAACTCTTCAAAGAATTCTGTTCTTGCCAATGAGCGGTTGCTCTGTTCATCCAGAATTGCATACATTCTTCTGGATTCTGATTTGTTACCCACAGGATAGATATTAACCAAACAAATCTTGGAACATGCTCTAGCACTCATTCCAGCTCCACACACTTCAGTACACTTTGATGTTACCTCTTGATTAATTAATTCACTTTCCTCCCCGCCATCTTCTAAGACAGGAGAGACGGTTTTCCTCCAGGGTGCTGGACCAGGATGTAAAGCGGACACATGACGATCACTATCACATTCAGTGCAGTGGATTTCAGCTTTGCAGTTTTTTGCCATATGTTCTATAGAAGAGCAGCACCTGAAGCATACTGAATGTTCTTTAAGAAACTGTTTGCGATCTTCAAGACTTTTCGCTCTAAAGCCTCTGCATCTTTTTAATGGATGTGGCTTGTCATGGATGAGACAATATCGTTGAGGATCAACAGTCCATATCCTGTCCGTAGCATTTCTTGTTTCAGACATGTTGACTTGGGTTTTATGAACAGCTATAGAAGCTTGCCTGAATTTATCTGATCTTTCTCGATTTTCTGGCGCTGAAGGAAAAATGGCAAAGCTGGGATCCGTTCTTGTTTTAGCTTCTGAACGAATAAAGTCAGCAAACACAGAAAATGGTGGGAAGGCCACAGAATGTTGTCTCTTGTACTTTGATCCATACGATATCCATTTTTCTTGGATATTATAAGGGAGTTTTCCTGCAATCGGGCTCACTCCATGAGCGGTGTCAAGGTAAGACAACCCAGGAAGATAGCCATCCAGCTTGGCTGCCTCCAGTTCTGCAAGCAGGTCTCCAAGATCACGCAGCCTGTACAGATCTTTACCTGATATCTTAGGGAAGCTTTCCAATTTAGAAAAGAGAGCTCTTTCAATAGCCTCTGATGAACCATACATTTCCTCTAGCCTCTCCCAAGCCATTTGTAGACCTTCAAAAGGGTGCCTAATATTAACTGATTTTAGTCTTCGTACCTGTTCAGATGATTCTCTTCCGAGATATTTGATGAGCAAATCCATCTCTTCCTCTGGCTTAAGGTCAAGGTCTGCAATAGTACTTTTGAAAGATGATCGCCAAGCCCAATAATTTACAGGTTTATCATCAAAAGAATTCAGTCCAGAAGTTACCAACTGACTGCGTGCAATGAATTTGGCCAGGCTGTAAGTGTCTGACATATGCTCAGGACTACGTTGTAAGTTACGGCTAGAAGCTTGGTCTCTTGCATATTCTGCAGTGCGTTGGAGGCTGATCTCTTTGGAAAACTCTGATGCTGATACATGGTCTACTTCCGTGAAGGCTGCTGCTAAAATTTCTGCTTCTGCTATGGCCGCATCTCTTTCTTTCTCTTCCTGCAGTGCCTCTAGTGTTGCTTGAAGTCGGGCTTGTTCCACTTTAATCTCAATTTCTTTCTTTGCATGAGCCGCTCTTGCCTTGGCTGCCTCTGCCCTCGCACGAGCTTTCGTGACGGCTAAACTGGCCGTTGAACTTCTTGATGAGGTGGAAGCTTGAGAATTTGAGCAAGCATCATCACTTTCTTTGTGCATGCGATGGCGCAGTGATGATTTAGATTCACTTGAAGACATGATCTTTGTGCAGGCTAACAAACAGAGATATTCCTTTATCTCTCTGATAGATGCAGTTGTTAGACAGGCATCCCCTCCATCTTTCCAATTTGCTGCTTATCTTTTCACTGTCACTGGCCTCACTGTTTTAATGGATCCAGTTATCCAGCCTCTAAACACTTCCACAATAAACTCCACGAAGGTGCAATTTATGAAGTTTAATCATGAAAAGTGTGAAACTACAAAGAGAAAAATACACAAACATGAATTTCACAAAATAGATAGATCATTAAATAAATGAGCATTCTCAAGCACACAAGGCAAAGAACCAACAACAATACAGTTGAATCAACAGCATAGATTAATACTTTGCAAACTTGAGTAGGAAAAATGTAACAAACATGCTGAATTAAGTGCTACATTACATAACACAACAATAAAGAACTAAATGCTCACTTAACAAAATCAAACAGTCACTTACAGATATTGCATTTCAAAGGGCTTTGATAAGCAAGATGAAGATGGATGTCTGCAACCACATGGAGTACCTTGCACAACTAAACCACTGAAGGAATATGGCCTACTTCCTCTTTAAAACAGGAAACCATTGGAAAACTAAGGAAAACCCCAAAATAAGTATCAAAATAAAAGTCCTTGTTGAAACCGAAGTTTAAAGTCCAGCACAATCTCTAAATTAACAATTCAACTTAAGTATCACGAAATAAATGATAAATTACAGTAATTCATTATTTTATACAGACAAAATATTGTATTTTTATACAGTACTTTCTGTTTTCTTAAATTACATACAAATGTATGTAAAATTACAAACATAATATCTAATTAATACAATAATAAAACAGTTAGATGATAAAACAGGAAGTAACGGCTGCCAAACAAAAACCTTAAAGGGATACTTCACTTTAAAATGAAAATTCTGTCATCATTTACTCACCCTCAAGTTGTTTCAAACCTGTATGAATTTCTTTCTTCTGCTGCACAGAAAGATAGATATTTTGAAGAATGTCAGTAACCAAACAGTTAACTGGAGCCATTGACTTCCATAGTAGGAAAAAAAAATGTACTATGGAAGTCAATGGCTCCGGTTAACTGTTTGGTTACTGACATTCTTCAAAATATCTATCTTTCTGTGCAGCAGAAGAAAGAAATTCATACAGGTTTGAAACAACTTGAGGGTGAGTAAATGATGACAGAATTTTCATTTTAAAGTGAAGTATCCCTTTAAAATTAAAGTAAAATTTCCTTATGTTAATAAGCTGAAAACACATCACATGACATTAAACATTAAACAGATCGCTCTAGATCTCAGCATCTTTACTTATTTGCATCTAGTTTGACTTTATTTCTCTCATACAAAACTTCTTATTGAGAATTAAAAGAGGTTTAGATGTTTATGTTTTATAGAAAATAATAAAGGTTATAGTCACCATTGTGGTGATATTTTTATTTTATTTATTTATTTAAGCTCTTGATCCCTGACTTTTTGACATCATTTTATCTCCGGCTGCTCATGAGATTGTGTTGGAAAAGTTGCAAGAGAAATTCTGGTCATGTGAAATTGTTACTTATTGATGGTGATACAATCATCAAGTGGCCTTATTCACTTATCTCATCTAGAGATTGATCTATGAATATGTTAACAGTTAGTATTACATTATGTAGCAGCTGTATATAATGAAGTAATGACAGCAAGAGATCATGATTCTTTTTTAAACATTCATTATATTGAGTGTTTCAATCTGGGTCTTTCAGACTCACACAAACATCAATAATCAGTGTATGAATCTCAACAATGGTGACAATCTTCAAAAACCTTTTTTGTGACGTTTATAGTTGATCTGAATGTCTCGTTCCATTGTTGAGGTTCATAAACTGATTCTTATGTATGTGTGTTTCTACATGATCCTGTTCAAATAATTTTAGCGTAATGACTTACTAATAGACTTGGCATAATATAACTATTGTAGATGACCAGTGTTGGTCAAGTTACTTGGAAAAAGTAATTAGTTACTGATTACTGATTACTTCTCCAAGAAAGTAATCCAGTTACTTTACTGATTACTTATTTTCCAAAGTAATTAGTTACTTTACTAGTTACTTTACTAGTTACTTTTCAAAAACATGATGCACAAAATTAATATGTTATAAAGCAATAGACCTTTCTGCTTAATTCTATTCTTTCTGCATATTCCATCATCTAAAATTGAATAAAATGAACACATTCTTTTTTAAAACTTGTTTTATTAGTTTCAGTATTTTAACTTTATGCACATTGCATCAATGACTCACTCATTAAGATGGTCACCTGCCGCCTCCTACTGGCGGTTTATAAATATTATTTCTATGCACAAATAATATTTCTTATTTGTACATTCAAAAAATATTTTAAATAATCTCATTACATTATTTAATGCAGTTTATTTGATTGGTAACAGCCCTTTAGCATCTTTGCTGTTCTCGCCATAACAAACAGACACAGCTGCCAGAGAAAAAACTCATGTTAAAAAGTCAAGAGCCTGACTAAAGCACACACTGATCGCCACAATAGTAACATCAAATCAAACTATTACTTTAATAAGTAATCAACATCTAAACCTCTGTTAATTCTCAATAAGAAATTCTGTAGACGTCTGACAGAAATAAAGTCAATCTGGTTACTAATAAGATAAGCTGGTAATGCTGTTTGTGGAGTTGTTTAATCCGATCTTGAGAGATGTAATGTATTTTATCTTCAGTTGATTTCATCCAAGGCTGTGGCTGGAAGTAGGCCTAGTTCTTGTGTTTCTCTTTCCTTCACTGATTATGCTTGTTAACAGCAGGTGTTCATCAATAATGCACTATCATTATTCAATCACCTAATTATCTCATTACCTCCAACACTGATTCAGTGTTACATTAAACAGCCTGTACTGTGCACACTAAGCAGTGTTCATTTCATCTGGGCAAACCCATGTGGGGCCTACATGGAAACCGAGGACAAAACTGGCTGGGTCCCAGTTAGATAGCCCAGGTCAAACCCATTTGGGCCCCACATGGCTGTGCTGGCTGGATCGTTCATGAACAAACGGTGCGTGTTGACGCGTCAAAATTCACGCGTTTCGTTTACAGACTTTTGAACGCGATCGCTTGCCATAGTGTTTACCACTGACTTTGCGGCGCTCATGTCATTGTCACTCACGAGTCACGGCTCACGTCGCGAGACTGTCTCGCAGTATAACGCAGTAACGCAGCCTGCTTACGGGGAAGTAACAGTAATCTAATTACTGTTTTTGCAATTGTAATCCCTTACTTTACTCGTTACTTGAAAAAAGTTATCGGATTACAGTAACGCGTTACTTCTAACGCGTTACTGCCCATCAGTGTAGATGACTTAATGACTTAGAACTAAATATGCAGAACTATTGTAGAGCTAAAAAAATGTGAAATTAATTAATCTAAATAATTTCTAATCTAAATACTATGTAATCTGTTATTTTCTGTAAAATTAGGATTTTTTTTTACAGAGTATTTCCTGAAGATAACATGGTTCTCAACATTTTTGGCCCCAAAGCCCCCTATAAGGAAATATTCCAGGCCCCCCACACAAGACTCTTATGGTTCTACATTGCACCATTTAACAAAGATGCTGTGAATCACCTTGAGATAGGTGCCAAACAGCACTTAAAGTGGTTCCCCTATGATTCCAAGCCAATTCACCACTTTTAGTGTTATTTAGCACATTTGCACATTTTATTTTTGTTTAGAATGTATGAATGCACATAAAGCCACAACATTGATTATTTGGATAAGCTTTATATTGACTTACCTCCTTTATCAAAACTGATTTCCTGTTTGATGTCTCTGTTATTATTTGTGTCATGAATACTGCAGGTGACCATTTCACCATCAAACCATTTCTTTCTATCAATAGTGATGTTGTGGATTCTTATAAACTGTGAATTGTCTTGAGAAAAGTTTATATTTCCTGTTACACTGCTTACAGGTTCATTCTTCACTTTGCACAACACTGAAGCCTCTTGCACTGCATTTAATACATCTCCAGAAACAACAGCTTCCAAGACAACTTTATTATTGACAAATAATTCTCCCACAATTGGTGGCTTCAGCGTCAGTGTGAATTTAGCTACAAAAAGAGTAAGAAAATATTATTTAATGTGTAAATGTGGATTTATAGAAGTGAGAGAATGAGCTAGAGAGAGCAAGTCAACATTAGACGACTTACCTTTGAAGTTCTTCTTCACACTAATCGTTTTTCCTTGGTGTGTGACCTCACAGGTATAGTAGGTATTTGAATTCCATGTCTCACTGCTGACTTTATAAAGACTGTGTGCTTTATTAAGACCTTCAGCGTTCAGCTTGTACTGCAATCTCCAGATGCTGATATCATTTACTTTCCATTGTACAGTGAGGTCCTTGGGGTAGAAATCCTCAATAACACACTTGACAAATGTACTTTTCTGAGTTATTACAGGAACCAAGCTCACTGTTGGTGTTTGTGGATTCACTGAAATAAAAAAAAAAAATTGGTTTATATCCTACACAGCAAAAAGTCCAGTGTTAAATTAACTCTCCTGGGAGTTTATATGGCTCCAGAGTCAGTGTTAAAATATGAGTGTTAAATTAACACTCAAGAGTGTTAAATGTAATGAGCTCATTAAGTGATTCATTGAGTGATAATTGACCAATATTGAAGACACCTGATGTTAGCGAGCAGAATCACCAAAGGAGAAAATCACATTTTTTAAGACACCGTTATGGTGATGAGTGTTTGTTTTAGTTGGGCTCTTGACCCTTAAAGCATTAACTTCAAATTTTGTTTGGCTGTTGTATCTGAGTTATAACTCTCAGATGAACAAAGAGAAAAGGTGATCAGGTGGTGTTGGTTATGATTTGATAATCATAATTTGACCTGAATATCAAATCTCATTTAGAGAGTCAGATTTACCTTGTTGATTACAGCAGTCTGTGATTTAACAGCAAATGATTTTTATCAATATAATCCAAAATATTTCTTAAAAATTGTTCTGATAAAAAAAATACATAGAAAATTACTTTATTTAGACACACTGACATCAATAATCAGCCTGTGAATCTCAACAATGGTGACAATAATAAAGCATGTTGCAGTGCATTCTGGGTGCCACCAATCAAAACTCATTCATGGCTCCCATCATGCATTGCGGTATGAATAAATTATGATCTGAATTGTCTTACTAATTTCCTTTTCCTAAATGAATATTCTGTTTGTCACCATAGTTGAGATCAATACACTGATTCTTGATGTCTGTGTGTGCCTAAAATAAAGATTTTGTTTTATCAGAAAAGCTTTTAAGAAATCCTTAAAACTAGGTAGAAAAAAAGATCTTATGCTGTAGAATCACAGTGATGCTGTAATCAACAATATACATTTAAGTCAGAGATTACACTCTAAATGAGATCAGTGATTCAGGTGAAATTATGATTATGTCAAAACATAACCAATAAAACCTGATCAACTTTCTCTTTGTTCATCTGGCAGTTATAACTCAGATACAACAGCCAAAGATAATCTAATGTTTACAGTTTATGGGTCAAGAGCCCAACTAAAGCAAACACTGATCTCCATAACGGTGTCTTAATTTTTTTTATTTTCTCCTTTGGTGATTCTGCTTGTTATCATCAGGTGTCTTCAATAATGCTCAATCATCACTCAATTAATCACTTAATGAGCTCATTAAGTTTAACACTCTTGAGTGTTAATTTAACACTCATATTTTAACACTGACTCTGGAGCCATATAAACTCCCAGGAGAGTTAATTTAACACTGGACTTTTTGCTGTGTAGGTTGAAGACATCTGAAATTTTGCAACAACAACTGTTATTGTCTGTCATTATCTTTTCTGAATGGTTGTCTAATAGGGGTGTGACAAGACACTTATCTCACGAGACGAGACGAGATTTTTGCACAATATTTTAGTAATCCTCAATGACAAAATTCATGGCTGGAAAAATAGTATGCAGGTGCATTTTGAGATGTTTTAACTAATAACCTTCTAATGCATGTCATTTCAGGTCTAATTTATGAGTGTGAATTATCAAATGCATTGAAAGCTGTGTAAAACGTTTTTGCTGACTGGCTTTTCTCCTGTATGATTTCACACAAGTCTCTTCAGACCTTACTGTACATTTATGTACAGATTCCTGTTGCACTGATTGCGTCGGGAACTCGTGCTGGATGAGCAAAGCAGACTTTTACATTCGTTTATAATGTTGTTTTTATTTTAGGAAAACAGCTAAACATCAGTTGAGGCGAATGTCAGTGTAGCGGAATGTTCTTTGCTTATTTCACCCTCGCGTTCCATCATGCCGATACCCCTATTGTCTAACTAACTATGCCCTATTGATGCTACACAAGTTATATTGATTTTATTTAATTTCACTTAAATATTCATACGGATGACTTTAAATGACTTGTCTCCAGATTTTGCTTTTGGGCAGGAAGCTCCTGAAGACCTTCTGTCCTGCAGTGTTAAAGCAGAACTCGGCAACTCTAGCGAACTCTAATCACTTCTTCGCTGATTTTCCCTTTTGTTGTCACATGTTTTCCCCACGAGCTCCCCCTACAGCTGTGGGGCGTATATTTCACAACACTGTCGTAAAGAACTCACTTGCGGCGGCCTCCTCCCCCTCCCCCTCCCTACCGCTGCTCATGTGCGTTTTGTTATGATCGGAGCAAGCCAACTGTATCGTGTAGAGCTATGTCTACCAAGTTGGTTAAGGGTAATACATCATACACATTATCATTGAACATTGACATGACGTAAAGCAATTCGTGTTTCGTGCTCGTTCTCGTTCTCGCTTCTCACGAGACTTCCAATTTCTATCTTGCCGGGACGGTAGTCCCGAAGTTGCATTGTTGGTTTTCCACCTGGGAACGCTGGGGGGAGCAGGGAAAGTCACCAATATCACCAGAACAGGTTGTTTAACCATCCAAATGATTTCTAGACAGTTTTATTAAGTTTAAAAAGTTACCAAGTTCTGCTTTAAGCTCCAACCACAATCAAACACACCTGAACCCCACAGTGCCCCCAGTGTCAAATTAGGGGCCGTTTACACGACACTGTTATCAACTAAAAACGGAAAACTTTTTATGTTTTAGCAGTTAATTCAACAAGCTTTGGGGGTAGGCTATTCTTGATCTGTTCATTTGACAGTGAAATTTGTGAAAACAGTGACGCATACACATGCGTATTACGTGTTTAGTCTAGACGTGTCTTTGGAGTGAATGCTCTGTAAAAAAAAAGTATGTTGTATATGTTGAATATGTTGCAGAGCGTCTTTATTTATGTAGCGGGAAATTTCACTACAATGTAGGGGTGGCTTAAGTATAATATTTTGGACCCTAGGTCCAATCAAATTCAATCAATTCATAATCAAATGACAGTAGTAGAAGTCCCCACTCCTAGTACGATAAATCTCTGTACTTATTATTTTAAGAATGTTTTAATCAATGCTTATAAATTCGCGCGTACGGTATCTTTGTAGAACTTCAAAAAAAGAAACAAATTATGCTGCAGCCAATGACGACTCAACCTCCATGGACAGTTTGTCTCATCAGAAAATAACTACTCAAGATTTTGCTTTAGTATAATTTTTGGGACAATTAAGGCTGGATTCGGAACAACAGCTTAGATTTCGGGATTTTCCCAAATTTTTCAGGGCGTCTGGTCACACTAATTTGAGCCAATGCAGATGAACGAGCAAAGTTATTTGAGGGCAAGACCACCCTGATTGTAAAGTCTAACGTGATTGGTTGTAGCGAGAATGTGGCCGTTATCTGATTGGCTTGAGGAAACGGTGGGTGGAGTCCACTTATTTGTGGATTTGTCTACAATTCTAAGCTAGAAGTGTTTCAAAATCCACAGATGTGTGAGGGGATTTACAAATACACAAGAAGCATTCACAAATAAATTCCAGGCAGACTTGTGTTTGTGACATAAAACACATACTATTGTAAATATTATTTTTAATTTTCAAATCTCATTTTATTTATTTGTGAGTTTTATACATTTTTGTGAAACTCTTTACATTTATTTGTGGATATTAAACTATTTATCTGTGAATTTTATACATTTTTGGGTGGAATGGTACACAGAAGTCATGGTTTGGTTCATACCTCGATTCAGACATCACGGTTTGGTACGAGTTCGGTACAATGGAGGGAAAAGCAAAACAAAAATGTAGAAGGCAAATTTTTTTTATTGTGCATGTCTCAGGTTGTACCACCAAAGGAAAATAAATGTATTTTTTAAATAAGTTTTATTAATAAAGGCATATAACCAGTTTATTTGTAGTGCATTGACAATAGTTTTATATAATTTGTTTATTAATTAAATTAATAAAAAGACAGAAAGACCTTGAGATATGTTTGGTAATTGTACCTGAATGAATTTAAAATTAATTTGCTATATTTCATATATTTGTTTTCATTAAAATTTTAATTAACACTAACTTTATTCTCATCTGAATAATAAATAATTTATTTCTGTATAAAATAATACTAACAGTTGTAATACTAACAGTTGTAATAATAACAGTTGTAGGTTTGTTTGTTTGTTTGTTTGTACAGTTTGAAAAGAGTTTACAATTTGCCAAAAGCACAATGTTGTGTTTTATTGCGAGTGTACACAAATATAAGTAAACACTTTGCAGTTTGAATGATGTCCTGTATGAACAATCGCGTCCGCGCCTCTCTCTCGCTCTCTCTCACACACACACACACACACACACACACACACACACACACACACACACACACACACACACACACACACACACACACACACACACACACACACACACACACACACACACACATCATATTCCAGCATTGCAATCTTGACATCACAGCCTGTTCATTATAGCCACGGAGCTTCAGAGCTAAGGTGGGGCTACGGATTAGGTGTCCCTAAAGAATCCGGGTATCTAACAGTAGTTCCGCATTACATTAAATAATTTGCACGCAAGTTTTATTTATTTTTATACAGTGTATTCTCCGTGTATATTCATGCACCGAACCCTGACGCCCATACCGTTTCGGTTCAATAGGAATACATGTATCATTCCACCCCTACTCTTTACATTTGTTTGTGAATCTCAATCTATTTATTTGAAATAATGCAACAATTCTAACCCCATAGAAAAATATTATTTCCACAAACGTTCTCGCTAGACAAGACAGTCCCTTGGAAAAAAAAAAACCGAAATGCGGATTCACTCAATCGTGCAAACTCAATTGCCAGTTCACAAGTCCATGCAAGTGTCCATCCAAGAAGAATTTCAAAGTTGTTAAACAAACATTCTGCAAAGTGTCCAAAACAAATGAATTATAAAGAAAATATAGAAAGAAGGAAAAATAATTCCCAGGGCAATGACTGAATACTCAAAATAGGGAGTAAAAAACAAACAAAAGAATTTCAAAGAGTTTGCAATATCGCTTGTGTCCACAGAGTGGCGCTAATGTATCAAAAAGAGCCAATGAGCTAGCATTGCTACCACCACTCGAGGAAGCAGTCGCCGCACACCATTGCCCGCCCACTGCTGCTGGCTGGAGAGCTAGAGCGGTGCACCCCTCAAAGCCTTGCCGAAACACTTCAGCCCTCGCTGGACGCGCGTTTTCCGCTTTCCGGTCAGGCTGCATCGGCCCTACACACCATGGCGGTGTTGCAAGTGTTTCAGGCCAAACTTCTCCAAGCTATGGATGAGTCTGGCCAGAACCTTGAATCGTTCCGTGACCTGCGCAGTGCTACGGATTTAGCTTTTCGCGCTACCAATGCTACTGCACATGCTGTCGGCAGAGGGATGGCTAACCTTGTCGTGCTCGAGCGCCACCTGTGGCTGAACCTCACAGACATTAAGGAACCAAACAAGACGGCGTTCCTCGATTCCCCGATCTCAAGCACCGGTCTCTTCGGCCTGGCTGTGAAGGGGTTCTCTGAAAGGTTCACCGAAGCACAGAAGTCTTTACATGCTATGAGGCACTTTTCTTGCCGAGATGCTCCAGATCTGCCTCAAGCCACCACAAGAGTGCGTCGCCTTCTTGACCAGTGAAACCGGCGCCTCAGGTTCCTCAACCCCACCCTGCGGCTGATACCCGCCATTGTTCTAGGTTGACTAAGTGCTACCCACCACTTCAGTGTCAGGCTCCCCGAACCCGCATCATGCTGAACTCCGAGCCGCCGAAGCCCTCCTAGCCAGCAGAGGAAAAAGAGAGGTTTCGAGTCCCGCTCTAGCCGGACCGCCCTCGAAAAGACCGCATCTGGATCTCACAGCTACCTGTTCAGCTCAGGCGGCTGGAGATCTTCATATTGTAGTCAATGGGCCCGTTGCACTGCACGCGTCCCTACAAACAAACGCTGTTGTAGCAAGACTCAAGGGTTCTGGGAAGGAAGAGGACAGGGTCGGCTTGCGGAGACTGCGGGTCTTTATTGGAACAACGTAAATAGACAAAACGAAGTCGGGCACTTAGCACTGTGTTCTCAAAAACTCAGTCCACCAGTGTCAGCAATCATTCAATATGTTCCTCGCGCTCTCTCAGCACTCTTTTCCGCTGTCTACAGCTTGTCACGCGACCGCACACAGATCTCCGCTGGTCTCTCTTCTCTCATACTGTTTCCACGTGGCTTTTTGTCTCTCCACGCCAGTCACTGTAACAAGACACAGGTGTTCGTTATTTGCCCTTGACCCACTTACGTCGCACCTGTCTCCCAATCTTCTCTCCCGTCACGGGCTCCGCTAGACCATGCCCCCCTTGCCACAGCTTTTTTCATAGCAAACCCAATAAAGCACAAAAAGAGTATAAAAAGGGGTCACTTGCGCTTCAGCCTGGTTGGTGCTCACGGAACAGGACGCAAAAATAAAAAGAGGAGACCCAAGGTCTAGCTAGGACCAAGGAACAGGACCGGAGCAAATAACTTTTTAAATGATTTGTTATTGGTACAAAACGACTAACGTTTCGACGCCCATGCGTCTTATTCAGAGTCAAACAGTCAATGACAATGATGTACAGATTTTAAAGAATCAAAGTTCAAGGCATTGGCCACTTGCCTAGATGGGTGTGGTACATCAATTAACCAATCCTATACAAGCACTCAGGTGTAGACCAAAAAGAGAGAGCAAAAAAGAAAAATAATAATTTAAATAAATAAATACATAAAAAAATAAAAAATAATAATAATGTGTATACATATAAATTAAACACACACACAAAAAAAGAGTACACATATAAATATAAAGGTATACATACAGACCCACTAGCAACATGTATACAAGTGCCTCAAAATGTGAACTATAAAAAACATGAGAGACCCAGTTCCTCATTAAGACCATTAGGTTCCACTGTGTTAAGAGTGAGAATCCAGAAAGCCTCTCTTTGTAGTAAGGACTTCACTATATCACCTCCTCGTTGGGAGGGTAGAATTTTTGCAATACCCCAAAATTTCAAAGACACATTGGAACCATGATTAGCTTGTACATAGTGCCTCGCAATTGCAGGAGGTCTAGAAACATCGATCTATCGCAAACCTCTTAGCAGAAATACCCTCCTCAGAGCAGATAGCCATCATCCAAAACAACTTATTAAAAATATTCCCATTGGCCAGTTTTTACGGCTTGGAAGAAACTGTAGTAGTGATGCCGAGATTGAGCGCGGGGCAGTAGAAATAACAGAGTGCTTTCGTAATAGGAGCTATGCTGAAAGCGACATCTCCGCAGCCTATGAACGAGCCAGATCGACGCAACGATCACACCTCCTGATTAAAACCAAACGCGCCTCAAAGCAAAGACTCTGCTTCTCCACAGATTTCTCTCATATTGGCGGAGAAATAAAGCATGTAATTAAGAAACACTGGCACATCTTGCAGAGCGATCCAGCTCTTAAAGGGATACTCCACTTTAAAATGAAAATTCTGTCATCATTATACTCACCCTCATATTGTTTCAATCCTTTATGAATTTATTTCTTCTGCTGAACAGAAAGGAAGATATTTAGAAGAATATCAGTAACCAGACAGTTTCTGGTCTCATTGACTTCCATAGTATATTTTTTTCAGGCCTTTGGATGCATAAGCTGACGCGATAGCATCCACTATCCATCTGGACAGGGTCTGTTTCGAGATGGCTAGCCCTTTGACGCGGCCACCGAATGAAACGAAAAGCTGCTCCATTTGCCTAAAGGCGGCGGAGCGCTCCACATAAATCCTTAAAGCCCTTACCGGGCAGAGGAAGTTAACCCCGGCCTCACTGTCAGAGCCGAAAGGGAGATAACTTGCGCTCTGAAGGGAGTCGCAAGCACTTTTGGGACGTAACCGTGCCTTGGTTTGAGGACGACCTTAGAGTCATTCGGCCCAAATTCCAAGCACGTACAAATGGGTCGCCTCTCAAGGACCGTGGAAAGGTCCCAAACCGGAACCGAGGGTGGCCGAGGAGGATTCAGCCTCCTAGCACCCCTGAGAAAACGGATTATGAGGTCGTTCTTTCCCAGTGACTGACTGCTACGTACACTTTGAGCGTGGAAGGGGTTCTCCCACTATCCAACAGCTCTTGTAGGAAAGAAAGATCCACCGTTACCTCACCTTTTAGCGGGTTTAAATCATGAGCTGAGCACCATTCAGCGAACACTGACCATTTGGATGTGTAGAGCCGTCTAGTAGACGGAGCTCTAGCCTCTGTGATCGTGTTCAGCACTCCCTCCGGGAGGTGCAATGGTGATAATTGATCGCCCATACATGTAGGGCCCACAGCTTGGGGTATGGGTGCCAAATTGCGCCCTGGGCCTGGGACAACAGGTCCTTCCTCAGCGGAATCAGCCATGGAACCGTGTTCCAGAGTTCCATCAGTTCTGGGAACCAGACTTGGTTCTCCCATAGAGGAGCTATCAGGAGTATCGAGCATTTACTCTCCCTGACTCGCTTGATTACCTGTGGTAGCAAGGGGAAACGCATAGAGAGGGCGCCTGGGCCAGTTTAGGGCCTGCGCATCCCTTTCTTTCGAAAAGAACATTGGGCAGTGAGCGTTGGTTTGCGACGCGAACAGGTCTACCTCTGCTCTGCCGAAAATGTCCCAGATATTTCGCACCATCAGGGGGTGCAGGAAACCACTATCCTGGGGAAAGTTTTGCCCTGCATAGCATATCTGGGCCCACGTTCAGGACGCCCGACACATGCGCCTCTCTCAGTGAGCGCAGATTGTGCTGGCCCCATATGAGGAGGCGTTTTGCTATTGCAAGAAGGTTCCGGGACCTGAGGCCGCCCTGGCGATTTATGTAGGACACCACCGACGTGTTGTCCGTTCTGACTAGAACGTGGTGGTTCCTTAGTGCAGGGAGGAAGAACTGAAGGGCATTTTCGACCGCTTTTATCTCTAGACAGTTTATGTGTAGACGCTTCTCCTCGTCTAACCACAGGCCCATTGAAGGTCTCCCTTCGTATAGGGCGCCCCAACCCGCGTTGGAAGCATCTGTCGAGACTACTTTGATTCGTGAGGTGATGCCCAGGTTCACGCCGGACTGGTACCAGCCGGGTCTCATCCATGGTTTCAGAGCGGCAACGCATGTCTGATTCAGTCTGATGTCCCCGCTCGTGCTGGTACCCGCCGTCTCAACCACAGTTGAAAAGGGCGCATATTCAGCAGACCCAGCTGCAGTACTGTCGAGGTTGAGGCCATAAGACCCATCATCCTTTGAAACACTACAGTGAATGTCGCCGCTAGGCGCTGGATCACTGCCGCGTGTTCTTGCGTCAGGCGCGCCACCATAGAGCTGGAGTCCAATTCTATCCTCAGAAAGGAAATTTTCTGGCTGGGGAGTAGAATGCTTTTGGCCCAGTTGACTCTGAGGCCCAGCTGCTTGAGATGGTACTAAGAAGTAGGCTGTAAAACCCCGACTCGCTTTCTGCCGAGGGGACGGTTTCCACAGCCCCTTTTCCCAGTAAATTCGCTATCTCGGTGCGAAGTAGGTGTGCTACTTCCTGATTCACCGAAGTTTCGACCTGTTTCACTATTTTTAACACCCATTTCAAAGCAGAAAGAAATCTGGGTTCCGGTCGCTCAGATTCAGGGACCTGGAGACCCAGCCATGATGATGTACTTCGTTCATCATGCTCATTTCGAGTGGGGCAGACAGCGTTTCGCGCGGTATTTCTGTAACTGGCACTCCGGCCGTGTGAGTGGGGAGATGCTTTATTACAGGCGCAGCTCTGTGGGCTCGCGGCGCTGCGAGAGGCAGACACGTGATCTGCACTCACCACACTGCCAGCGCGAGCTGGGCTCATACGCTGAGGCGTTATTTGTGTGCGTAGCGCAGATACAGTCATATTCACAGGCAGGGGTGGGAGCTGTACAGCGGGCACATTTCCTACACTTAAAATATGAACGGCATGAGCCGGTTTGACTGATATGGACCCTGTGGTGGTGTGGGACACTGCATGGGTAGTGCTTGTGTGTAGGGGTGAACACTGGGAAGTGGGCACTTTTCCTACACTTAGCGGTCGAGCGGCTTGAGCCAGCTTTATTGTTTTCGACATTGGATGAGTGTGACACACAGTAAGGGTAGTGTATTTGTGCAGGGGTGGGCACTGGGCAGTGGGCACCTGTCCTACATTTAAAACACCTTCGCCCTGAGCCGGAATATGACCAGAAATAATAGTCATTTCGATGACCATCGGCACCTTCCTAGGGTGCCTAGGAAGACTTGGGAGGCTCAAAGCTCGGCGCGAGCTTGTGCCTGGCCCCCCGGGTGGGAGGCGGTCTGCGGCTGCTGGTAGAGCGCGAGCGCTGACGTGCATCCCAAGCCTGGCGATGTTGTGAGGCGGGTGGAGGAGGTGGTGGGGGCGCTGTTTTCCGAGCGGGCGGCTGCTTTCTGGCGCGGCCTGCTGCGGAACTGGAATGCCGCGGCAAAAAGTGTCTCATAGCCTGAGACGTTTGCTGCACCTCTGTGTATCGCTCCGCGAAGCCCTTCACCGAGGGACCGAAGAGACCCGTTGGTGACACGGGGGCGTCAAGGAAGGTGGCGCGGTCAGACATGTCGGACAGTGTTAGCCACAGGTGACGCTCAGTGACGGTGAGAACGGCCATGTTGCGGCCGATAGCTTGGGCGGCGGTCTTGGTAGCTCTGAGAGCTAAGTCCGTCGCGCTTCTCAAGTCCGTCACGCTCTCCGCAGATGGGCCAGCCTCATCCAGTGAACGGAGAAGGTTGGCGGATGCAGCTTGACCGGCGGCGGCGTAGGCGCGACCGATCAGCGTCGAAGTCGTCCGGCAGGCTTTAGTGGGCAGACTCAGCTTGGACCGTCATCCCGCAGAGGGCTTGGTTCAGCTTCTCGTCACGCTTGAAACATATGACAGCACAAGCTCGGTTCAGCTCCTTGTCAGTTCACCTCGACACTTGTCAACTGCTGTCCACGTAAAAAGCAAATAAATCACTAGAAAACTGCTTTTCACCCCCATCTTTCACTCACGCTTTACTCGCGCTCCGATCGTCTCACTCGCGCTATCCTTCGTTCGCGGTTGCCGTATTTTTTAAAGAAAAACTTTCAAAGTAAAAGTCCTTGAATACCTCCACATTTACAAAGTGACATTTCTAACTGGCATGCATAATACAACATTATTAATTGAACGGGATAGTTTTGATATCGTTGTCATCTGTACATTTCAATCAAAACATTTCTGTTTTTATTACATCGTTGTCATGTAAACGTATCTTTAACAAGTCAAGTAATGATTGAGCATAAGTGACAACACCTGCACATAAAACATAAATAAATAAATAAATAAATAAAATATCTGCTCTGATTTTATTTTATTTGAGTCCTCAGTCAAAACAAAGAATAACGAAGCACACTGTAATATGTCAGAACTATGATAAGATAAAGCAAGATCTTTTTTTATGCTACTGGGAATACACTGACACACTTAGACATCAACACTGACTCAACAATGGTGAAAATCAACAAACTATTCAAATAAACAGATCAACTCCGAACATCACAAAACAAGCTTCACAGTCAACAAAAACAGCTAAATAAAAAGCAAATAATAAGAATAAAGGAAAATACTAAGAATGTCCATCTTTATAATGTATTCTTGGTGGTACCAATCATGCACTGCAGAATCAAGCCTTTTATTGATTGTCACTATTTTTGACATTGTTGATGTCTGTGTGTGTGTGTCTAAAAATATAGCACTCCCAAATTTATCTACAACTTATGTTTAATCTTTCTGGTGTTAATCTTTCTGGTGTTAAATACAAAATTTCAGTTTTGTTAATCATTATGTTCAGGGTTACTGGCAGGTGTGTTGAAGCAGGGTCTGAGCTGAACATTGCTGGTCAAGTCAAGTAATTTCCTCTCTGATCCATCCATTTGAAATCAAGAGAATAAGGTGAAAACCCAAATAGCCTAATATTATTATATAATGTTTTAATAAGATATTATTGTAAATGATGGTAGACCCCAGTGTTAAAATAATTACAAAAGGGTCAATTTTTTTGTAGGTTTGGCATAATACAATATAAACATATATACATAAAATAAATATATTATTCTCTTTAGCTACAGTGTTGACAGACATTGAGTAAAATTTAAATACTATGAGTACTCACCTCTGGTTTTTGGGATGTTCAGCTGCTGCATGTCATTAGAGCACAAATGGTTAACCTCACAGGTAAATACAGCATATGTATGCCATATTTCGATTGGAACTTTCAAAATACTTTGTATACTTTGAAGCCCATTGGCATGATCAACAGGATTTTTTATGGAAGAATTTACATCTGGATTGGGAATGTTTATGTGTTGTTTCCACTGGATAGAGAAATCGCTGACATTTTGACCAAGAACCAAACAGGTAAAATACACAAGGTTGCCAGATTTAACATAATTAAGGAAAGGACCCAGCACATAGACATCTGCCTGCTGACTGCAAGGTGCGTTCACTGTTGGACATTGAAAACATTTGTTTAGATTCACTGTTATACCTTGCTGTTAAAAAAAATGGCTCCATTTTGACAGTATCATGCCATTTTCCATTAAAACAGTAATATACCATAGAATCAATACATTCTGGGTAATATTTGTCAGTTCGAGAAAATAGCCTACAGGAAAATACCGTGAATTAACAGCACTCAAAGTTGACACTCCAAATAACACCCTATACCATCATTTACTATTCCATACATTAGTTCACTAATATAGTCCATTAGACAGAGTGAATGGAAAGAAGAGAGTGAATTCAACAACTGACTGAAAGTCAGTTGTTGAATTCACTCTCTTCTTGAAACCAGTTTAAAATTATTTCTTTCATACATGTACAAAATTACTTGAGAATTAACAGAGATTTAGCTGTTGATGTTGTAAGAATTGAGAAATTAGAAAATGCCGGACAGTCTGGTTGAAGACAGGACCTTGCTGGAAATTACCATTTGAACTCACCATTTGAGATGCAAAGTCTCACCTCAGAACACATCTCTCCCCCTCTTTCCCACTCCCCCTCTCTCATGTTGAGACCACATGTAAATCACCCAAAAATCCATATGGTTTAATGTGAATAATTATCATACAGTATTACACATGTTTGGTATCATTTGAAATGTCTCAGTGCGACTGGTACAAAGGTCTCATTTCCAAATAAGTAAAACAAAAGGTAATAAGGTTTTAAAGGAACACTCCACCGTTTTTTGAAATAGGGCTTATTCACCTTCTTTCCTACATTAAGATAGGTGGGCAAATGTATTTTTGTCTCAGTGCATGCATTGTTTTAGTTTGACAGGGTCGGCGCTAGCTTAGCTTAGCTTAATGAATGGAATCCTCTTTTGCCACCTAGCATGTCCTGTGTAAAAGTGATCAAAAAAAACAACAACAACAACAACAAAAAAAAAAACAGCTAATTACTTCTTGTGGCCTGCGTATTCACAACAAGTACAAATGAAGAGTTCAGAGGCAAAAGCCTCTAAGTGCCATCTGAAATTTTCTTCTAGAATGATAATTTTTATCAAGTTTGTATATTTAAGTTCAGTAATTTCACTTAAATGACAATTAATAGGTCATTTTCATTGGCTTTTAAGTGAAATTACTGAACTTAAATATACGAGCTTGATAAAAATGATAATTTTAGAAGAAAATTTCAGATGGCACTTAGAGGCTTTTGCATATGAACTCTTCAAATAGCGATGCAGATTAACACTAGGTGATTTCCTAGGCCGATATTGACTTGGGACTATATTAGGGGGAAGCACAGGCGAAGCACTGCTACTTGGGCGCAGAGATATCACGCAACACATGAAATCCCACAACTTGTGAATACAGGTATAATATGGGTCGATCTATACATGCGTCATGTTTAAAATAATCACTTATTCTGTGGACAGCTGTCCATTTGGTCCATTCCCACGACTTCCGTCAACATACCGGCGTGAATAGTAGCTGGCTATTTTTCCTACAGTACATGAATGGCGATGAACATGGCTGATTTTGTGAGAGACGAAGAGGGTGACTTCTCAGACAGTCAAGATCCAGAACCATACCTCTATGAACCAGAGTTTTCAGAAGATGAGCTGCGTGCTTTGGAAATAGAATGACAGGAGGAGGAGGTTGCTATCGCTCAACAGCCTGAGGACGTGAGGATGAGAGCCAACATGAACTGGTGGTGTGAATGTGGGGGAATATGCCAATCTATGCTGACTGAAATAGAGTGTCTGTGCTGTGGCGAGTGGGACAAGTTACTGCCATCGGACCAGGCTCAACGCGTCAGATCAAGATGAGCGTGCCCGCAGTTGTGTCACAGCTACCGAGGATTTCACGGCGTTGATCCATCCTGCAGTACTCGATTTTTTTTTTTTCGGTGTGATAAAGTGAACTGGAAAAAACGCCCCACACCGAATGGACCAAATGGACAGCTGTCCACAGAATAAGTGATTATTTTAAACATGACGCATGTATAGATCGACCCATATTATACCTGTATTCACAAGTTGTGGGATTTCATGTGTTGCGTGATATCTCTGCGCTCAAGTAGCAGTGCTTCGCCTGTGCTTCACCCTAATATAGTTCCAAGTCAATATCTGCCTAGGAAATCGCCTAGTGTTAATCTGCATCACTATTTGTACTCATTGTGAATACGCAGGCCTCAAGAAGTAATTTTTTTTTATTTTTTTTATCACTTTTACTCAGGACATGCTAGCTGGCAATAAAGGATTCCATTCATTATGCTAAGCTAAGCTTGCGCCTACCCTGTCAAACTAAAACAATCCATGCTCTGAGACAAAAAACGCATTTGCTAAATGTAGGAAAGAAGGTGAATAAGCCCTATTTCAAAAAACGCTGGAGTGTTCCTTTAAGAGTTTAGAGATAGCTGGCACACAAAGGAAGGTGTTCTCTAGACAAATGGTCTCCCACCCCCAAAAGGTGTCAACTCTGAATGTTAATTCCCATTGTTAGCAGGTGTTTCCATGTGAAAGAAGTTTCTGGCTATATAATGAAATGCAACAAGAAGATCGGCGCCTTCTGTTACTCAGATGAGCTCATGATGTTGAAGGACCTCAAAGAATTCAGCATCATGTATTTTAATGCTGGGTTCGCATCTCTTCTCTTTATTCCAGAGAGCATTTGATGTTTTGTATAGATTATCTTTGTATTGATTATGAAATTGGCATGATACATTTACCTGACATAATAAATTGTTACATTTGATTATTCTAACTGTCTTTGACATTATTTACATTGAAGAGTTAAAAAGAATAGTCAAACATTTGTTCACATTTAATGATGCACAGATATCATTAAAACGTTTTCATCTATGGAGTCAGATGAAATAACGAGATAATACATATTCAAATGTATTGCATTTAATCAAAAAATACTTTGCCTCGAGAAAAAGACAGTAACACGCAAAGACTTTCCGCACTGGTCGGATGCCGGCTTTGGGCCGATCGAGCGTGAGCTTACAATGTTTTATAGAAAATAATAAAGTTTATTTATTTATTTTTAATAAAGTTTATTTATTTATTTTTATTCAGTTTGCTTTAGTTGGACAGTTGACTTTATAATATTAGTTTCTCTCTGGCTGTTGTAACTGTGAGTTTATAAAGGACATTTATTATATCAAGAAAAAGCCAAAAGGAGGTTGATCAGGTGTTTTGGGATGTTGTGGCGATGCCATAATCATTCTGGATTTGTCAGATCCTTTGATCTCATCCTGTGTATAATCTTTGAATTTATGGTTATTTAATATATGTTAATATTTATAAATAATTTATAAATATATATTTGTTCATATTATCTCTCTGAATCTACAGCATGAGATCCAGCAATGTTACAGTTATTTTGAAGGATACTGGAATCATATAGTGCAGCAAAAAATGTTGAACTCCTGGTTAAAATCAAAAGGTTTATATCGCAATGCATGCTGGGTGCCAGTATAGTATAAACTCCCAGCATGCCCTGCAGCATGTATAATTTATTTATTTTTTTCTATTTTTTGTATTGCCACCATGTGTGAATTTTGATACCTGTGTGTTTCTTAAAGGTAGCATAGCTCTGTTTTTTTTTTTTTTTTTTTTTTTTTTTTTTTTTGTGAATATGTGTTTAAAAAATTCATCATTGTATCTGAATGCTGTTGGAACTCTTGCTGTAGTTTCACAGTGGAAAATTTGTACCACTTTTGATGTACCACTCAAAATGTCCTTGTTATTCCAAAAACTGCTTTTATTGAAACCAAGGACAGAGAACGTCAAGATCTAAAAAGTGGAGACTTATGACCAGTGCCGGCCCGTGGGGTTGTGGGGCCCTAGGCAAGATCATGAAAATTGGCCCCACTGGAGTAAAAAACTCTCATAACAATTTTATGAAGGAAGAGAAAGCACATGATACTACAATTTCAATATTTAAGTTTGTAAATGTGTATTAAGTGTAGCATTTAAAAATGAATATATATATATATATATATATATATATATATATGTACATGACAATTTCAGACCCCTCCGCTATTTTGCAAGTTCTCCCACTTAGAAATCATGGAGGGGGCTGAAATTGTCATCGTAGGTGCATGTCCACTGTGAGAGACATAATCAAAAAAAAAAATCCAGAAATCACAATGTATGATTTTTTAACTATTTATTTGTATGATACAGCTGCAAATAAGTATTTGAACACCTGAGAAAATCAATGTTAATATTTGGTACAGTAGCCTTTGTTTGCAATTACAGAGGTCAAACGTTTCCTGTAGTTTTTCACCAGGTTTGCACACACTGCAGGAGGGATTTTGGCCCACTCCTCCACACAGATCTTCTCTAGATCAGTCAGGTTTCTGGGCTGTCGCTGAGAAACACGGAGTTTGAGCTCCCTCCAAAGATTATCTATTGGGTTTAGGTCTGGAGACTGGCTAGGCCACGCCAGAACCTTGATATGCTTCTTACAGAGCCACTCCTTGGTTATCCTGGCTGTGTGCTTCGGGTCATTGTCATGTTGGAAGACCCAGCCTCGACCCAT
Source organism: Rutilus rutilus (assembly GCF_951802725.1). Classification (NCBI taxonomy): domain Eukaryota; kingdom Metazoa; phylum Chordata; class Actinopteri; order Cypriniformes; family Leuciscidae; genus Rutilus; species Rutilus rutilus. The sequence goes on from NC_140209.1 coordinate 26,883,984, forward strand.
CTTCAATGCTCTAACTGAGGGAAGGAAGTTGTTCCCCAAAATCTCGCAATACATGGCCCCGGTCATCCTCTCCTTAATACAGTGCAGTCGCCCTGTCCCATGTGCAGAAATACACCCCCAAAACATGATGCTACCACCCCCATGCTTCACAGTAGGGATGGTGTTCTTGGGATGGTACTCATCATTCTTCTTCCTCCAAACACGTTTAGTGGAATTATGACCAAAAAGTTCTATTTTGGTCTCATCTGACCACATGACTTTCTCCCATGACTCCTCTGGATCATCCAAATGGTCATTGGCAAACTTAAGACGGGCCTTGACATGTGCTAGTTTAAGCAGGGGAACCTTCCGTGCCATGCATGATTTCAAACCATGACGTCTTAGTGTATTACCAACAGTAACCTTGGAAACGGTGGTCCCAGCTCTCTTCAGGTCATTGACCAGCTCCTCCCGTATAGTTCTGGGCTGATTTCTCACCTTTCTTAGGATCATTGAGACCCCACGAGGTGAGATCTTGCATGGAGCCCCAGTCCGAGGGAGATTGACAGTCATGTTTAGCTTCTTCCATTTTCTAATGATTGCTCCAACAGTGGACCTTTTTTCACCAAGCTGCTTGGCAATTTCCCCGTAGCCCTTTCCAGCCTTGTGGAGGTGTACAATTTTGTCTCTAGTGTCTTTGGACAGCTCTTTGGTCTTGGCCATGTTAGTAGTTGGATTCTTACTGATTGTATGGGGTGGACAGGTGTCTTTATGCAGCTAACGACCTCAAACAGGTGCATCTAATTTAGGATAATAAATGGAGTGGAGGTGGACATTTTAAAGGCAGACTAACAGGTCTTTGAGGGTCAGAATTCTAGCTGATAGACAGTTGTTCAAATACTTATTTGCAGCTGTATCATACAAATAAATAGTTAAAAAATCATATATTGTGATTTCTGGATTTCCTGGATTTCTGGATTTCATGATTTCCAAGTGGGAGAACTTGCAAAATAGCAGGGTGTTCAAATACTTATTTTCCTCACTGTATATATATATTATATAAAAAAATAGGCTATAGATTGCTCAATATTTAAATTTATAAAAGTGTAACATTCAACATACATATGAAAAAACACTAAGAAACTAAGAGATTTCAGCATACCCCCTAGTACATAAAAGACAGAAAGCACACATATAAAAAATAAAGCATATAAAATTAAGCATCAATTAAAGGTGTTTTTGTAAATGCATAAGATACTGTCACAATTATGCATAATGACTAGAAATCTTTTTAGCGGGGAGGGAGAATGGGTGGGGTGGGTTAGGACTGCATGATAATACTGAAACTGATAATCGCTATTATTTTGCTCAAAATTATAATAGTGATTATTAATGACCATTATTCTCAGTTGAGAAATTGCAGAGAAAGAGACAGTTAACGTAAATTAATTGCATAATTAGCCTATCAAAAGGGGTAAAACGGCCATTTTGCATGCTCTTTACACCTAGGCCTGAGATGGTCCACCTTAATTTAAACAAATAACGTTACGATAGCTTCATCAGAGGGTAAAAATCTATACAAAATGCATGGGTAGATAATTCTTAACACGCTGAATGTGGCCCAATTTTTCCATGTCTGTCTGTCTGCGATCATGGGCATTGTTACATTTATTATTAAAACTAATAATACAGCAATAAATAAAGCACTATTTATAGAAGTCAGAAGAACATACTTTACTTTGAGCTTGTCTTTATTCCTCAACCATTCTCCTCTTCCTTTTTTCAGCTCCAGAAAGATGGCGTTTGGATGCCATTTCTACCACAGTTTAACATCTATTATTATTTCAATTAACTAAAAATAGCATTGCTGTAGTGTATGACTACGACTCCGACGAGACTTCGTGACGTTATGACAGACAAGAGGCAATCCAAATATGTGATGTATATTATCATATATATATATTATCATAGAGATTATAATATTTGGTATTTTATTTTTGACAGCACATTTTCTGTCATGCAAAATTCCCCATATAGGCCTAAGAAATTAAGCATTACTAAAGAGTAAGAGCGCCACAAATAAAAAATAAATTGTCCCTTGTTTCTAAAACGTGAGCATTTTGGAGAGAAGTGTGGTGGAATCCGTGTGTGTGAATACTGTGATAATTACGGTACTCGAGGTCTCCCACTATATCGCGGGCGGTATTATGCAAATTAGCATGTGACGCGCTATTGGGATCGCTCTAGTCGCGGATCAAAAAACCACTCTTCCGTTCCGATTACCACAACAAATCGATTTGCCCCGCTCAGTGAAACACCCACTGAGAATTCTGTTGATTGTGCCCTAGTAATTGGTGATTCGATCACACGGAACGTGAAAATAGAGACACCAGCGAACATAGTCACATGTTTGCCGGGAGCCAGAGCGCCTGACATCAAAGCAAATTTAAAAGTGCTGGCTAATGCTAATCGTAAATTCTCTAAGATCATTATTCATGTCGGCACTAATGATGTTCGACTCCGCCAGTCGGAGATCACCAAAATTAATATTAAAGAGGTGTGTGAACTTGCAAGTACGATGTCAGGCACTGTAATCTGCTCTGGCCCCCTTCCTGTTCGCAGGAGTGATGAGATAGTTAGTAGATTGTGTTCACTGAATCGCTGGCTGTCTGAGTGGTGTCCGTGTCCGTGTAATAATATAGAATTCATAGACAATTGGAAAAGTTTTTGGGGCAAACCTGACCTGTTGAAAAGAGATGGTATTCATCCCTCCTGGGATGGTGCTGCTCTTCTATCTAGTAATATGGCTCATAGTCTTAGAGCTCAAACATGACAAATTGGGCACCAGGTCAGGAAGCAGACAGACTGGCTAAACCAAACGTCTGCTAGCGGCCTCGCGTCACCCAGGTCAGATAAATCCCATCACATAGAGCCTCTTTCACCTAGCTATCATCATATAGAGACTGTGTCTGTTCCCCGAATTTGGAAATCCAAAAAATGTTTTAACCTATCTAATGTTAAAAATTTAATTGATGTTCAACAAATAAAAAACAGCTATAATACAGATGAGCAAATGCTAAAGCTTGGGTTGCTGAATATTCGATCGCTTACTTCAAAAGCACTCATTGTTAATGATATGATTTCAGATAATAACCTAGATGTGCTGTGTTTGACAGAAACCTGGCTAAAACCAAGCGATTACATTACTTTAAATGAGTCCACCCCGCAAGATTACTGTTATAAACATGAACCTCGTCTTAAACGCAAAGGGGGTGGTGTTGCTGTAATTTTTAGTAATATTTTCAAAACCACTAAGAAATCAAGTTTCAAATATAATTCTTTTGAAGTGTTAGTGCTTAATGTAAAAATATATAGTATAAATGATAAATCATGTTTGAGATTTGTGCTGGCTACTGTATACAGGCCACCAGGGCACCATACAGACTTTTTCAAAGAATTTGCGGACTTTCTATCAGAGTTAGTATTGGCTGCAGATAAAGTACTAATTGTTGGTGATTTTAATATACACATCGATAATGAAAAAGATGCATTGGGTTTGGCATTTAAAGACATTGTAAACTCAATTGGAGTTAGACAACACGTGTCAGGACCTACTCATCGTCGTAATCATACTCTAGATCTAATATTATCACATGGAATAGATGTTGATGCCGTTAAAATTCTGCAGCAGAGCGATGACATCTCAGATCATTATCTAGTCTCGTGTAAATTACATTTAGCCAAGGCTGCAAAGCCGACTCCGTGTTACAAATATGTTAGACCTATCACTTCTGCTACTAAAGATTGCTTTATTAATAATCTTCCTGATCAGTTTCATCATTTTAGCATCCCGGATAGCTTAGAAAAACTTGATATTGCAACAGAAATTTTTAACTCTCTCTTTTCCAGCACTTTAGACACAGTTGCTCCTTTGCGCTTAAAGAAGATTAAAGAAAATAATCCAACGCCGTGGTACAACGAGCACACTCAGGCCCTTAAGAGGGCAGCCAGAAAAATGGAGCGCAACTGGAAGAAAACAAAACTAGAGGTATTTCGCATTTCATGGAAGGAGAGCTCGATTGCTTACAGAGAGGCTTTAAAAGCTGCTAGATCTGCTTATTTTTCAAACCTATTAGAAGAAAATAAACATAATCCTAGGTATTTATTTGAAACAGTGGCTAAACTAACGAAAAAGAAAGCTTCAAACACAGAAGGTTCCAAGCAGCACAGCAGTAATGACTTTATGAACTTCTTCACTTATAAGATTGATAATATCAGAGATAAAATTATAACTATGCAACCGTCTACTACAGTATCGCATCAGGCAGTGCATTGTAGTCTTCCTGAGGAAAAATTTGATTCATTCGTTGCTATAGGAGAGGAAGAATTTACTAAACTCGTTAAATCATCTAAATCTACAACATGTATGTTAGACCCTTTACCGACTAAGCTACTGAAAGAGATGCTTCCAGAGGTCATAGATCCTCTTCTTAATATCATTAATTCGTCTTTGTCTCTAGGATACGTACCAAAAAACTTTAAGCTGGCTATGATTAAACCGCTTGTTAAAAAAATGCAACTTGATCCTTCAGAATTAGTCAATTACAGGCCGATCTCGAATCTACCTTTTCTGTCAAAGATATTAGAAAAGGCAGTATCTTCACAACTATGTTCCTTTCTAGAAAGAAATGATATCTGCGAGGATTTTCAGTCCGGATTTAGACCATACCATAGTACTGAGACTGCTCTCGTTAGAGTAACAAATGATTTGCTCTTATCATCCGATCGTGGTTGTGTCTCTCTATTAGTGTTACTTGATCTTAGTGCTGCGTTTGACACCATTGACCACAACATTCTTTTAAATAGACTAGAAAACTATGTTGGCATTAGTGGAATTGCACTAGCATGGTTTAAATCATACTTATCTGACCGTTATCAGTTTGTAGCAGTAAATGAAGAGATGTCTTATCAATCACAAGTTCAGTATGGCGTACCACAAGGCTCAGTACTAGGACCGCTGCTGTTCACTCTGTACATGCTACCATTAGGAGATATCATTAGGAAACATGGAATTAGCTTCCACTGTTATGCCGACGATTAGGGCTGCACGATATTGGAAAAAAATTACATTGCAATATTTTTTTCCCAACGATATATATCGCGATATTGCGAGCCATCAATCCAGGCTAAAGTCAATAATTACCATTCCATGTTATTAATAATTTCACTAATAAGCAAGCTTCATTACAAGTAAAAAAAAGGCCACTTAATATTTTATTCCAGAAACATATTTCTCTCAGAATTCGGTGAACGTTCTTCAGGTTCTAGGACCCGAAAAATTATGTTTTCTGTGCTGATTCAGTGACGCGTTCACGTAAACGGCACCTATAACCAGCAAAAGTAATGATTAATAATATGTAAAATATTGCGATGTGACATTTTAATTGTTTATTCATAAACAAGTGTTTTCTGTAAAGATTAAGTTGACAATACTGACTCGCGATCTTCACAGCAGTGATCGGGAGAAATGCACTTTTCATACAGATTAGGCTATTATTATTATTTTTTTAATGGTTCTGTTTAAAAGTAGAGATTTCTGTAGATAATAGTAATATTTCTATTTTATTATTATTATTATTATTATTATTATTATTAAGTGTGTGAGGCGAGTAGGCTACCTTTTATGCTGAGTTGCGGTTCATGGATGATAGCTTATAATCTCCAGTTCAGGCGCTGGCTGCTAAAGGCTATTTAATATTTATTTATTAAATCCAGGAAATTGGATAATGAAATACTGATTAAAAATTAAGATACAATTAATACGAAACGAAATTCGTTTTAAAGAAAGGCTTTGTGCTTTCTGTTTGAGGTATCTGTGAAAGTTTTAAAGCAGTCTTTTACTGCCGCTTTCATAACGGTCGCGTCCTTAATAACATTGTTTTTTCCTCATAAATGCGAACACGAAAAATAAACGACTTTAAAAAAAAAAAAACATCCACAACTTTATAACACTCCAGCAAAGTAGCCTACCTCTTTTTGGTCAACATCCTCCTTTTTGTAGACGAAATAGGCTAGTCCCAAATAGCTGATTTTGACTTTTTTGCGGCGGATCCTCTTCGTAGGGCATTTTTAACGAAACTTACCAATTCACTAAATTAACAGAATGCATAGCTGATATAAAAAATTGGATGACTCGTAATTTCCTACTTCTAAATTCTGAAAAAACAGAGATTCTAATTATTGGACAAAAAACTTCCTCACGTAATAACCTAGAATACTGTCTAACACTTGATGGCTGCTCTGTTAAGTCTTCGTCGTCGGTTAGGAACCTGGGTGTGCTCTTTGATACCAATCTTTCATTTGAAAGTCACGTGTCTAGTATCTGTAAAACCGCATTTTTCCATCTTAAAAATATATCTAAATTACGTCATATGCTCTCATTGACAAATGCGGAACAATTAGTTCATGCGTTCATGACATCAAGGCTAGATTATTGTAATGCTCTACTGGGTAGTTGCCCTGCACGCTTAATAAACAAACTACAGCTGGTTCAAAACGCAGCAGCTCGAGTTCTTACCAGAACCATGAAGTATGACCATATTAGCCCAGTTCTGTCAAAACTGCACTGGCTCCCTATTAAACATCAATTTTAAAATATTGCTGATTACTTACAAAGCACTAAATGGTTTAGCTCCGCAGTACTTGAGCGAGCTCTTAACGCATTATACTCCTTCACGTCTATTGCGATCTCAAAATTCCGGCCAGTTGATAATACCTAGAATATCAAAATCAACTGCTGGCGGTAGATCCTTTTCCTATTTAGCACCAAAACTTTGGAACAGCCTTCCTACCATTGTCCGGGAAGCAGACACACTCTGTCAGTTCAAATCTAGATTAAAGACACATCTCTTTGACATAGCGTTCACATAATACATTATAGACTTCTATAATTCAATATTAGGCTGCATAGATTAGGTCAGCTGGAACCGGGAACACTTCCCATAAATCCTGATGTACTTGTTACATCATGAGAAGAATGGCATCTACGCTAATTTTAGTGTCTTTGTTTATCCCAAGGTTTTCCCGCAGCCTGCCGGATCCAGGCCGTTTCCAGATCTGATGATGGACCTTCGCCTGGACCCGATGTCAACGCAGTGCTGAAGTGCCAACTAGTCTCTCCCTATGGAGGATCCCTTTCCCACTCTACAGATAAAGCTTCGTCGGGAAAACTCAATTTGCGTATCTACCCCGAATTGATAAAATAAAATAAAATTCTGAATCAAAACTATAAGGAAACACCAGTAATTTGTTTAGGCTTGGTTTGTAGGGAATTCCAAACCTGCACACATATATTCAAACGCACATAACTATAGAACCCGTTCTTAATGCGCATATGAGCGCCATCAGCGTTTCTCACAGGTTCGCGTTTAAAGTCAAGTCAAGTCAAGTCATCTTCATTTATATAGCGCTTTTAACAATGTAGATTGTCTCAAAGCAGCTTCACAGAGATAAATGTATAATATAACGTAAGATTGTTTTGGCTTTATAGCGGTTCTTTAATAAAGTTATTTTCCAGCTAAAGTTAGTTTTGATTGATTCGCTTCCGTCGCAACGATCATTTGTTTTTAAATTAGGGCCGCCAAGACGACACCATTCTCTCTACACAGACTTTAAACGCGAACCTGTGAGAAACGCTGATGGCGTTCAGATGCGCATTAAGAACGGGTTCTATAGTTATGTGCGTTTGAATATATGTGTGCAGGTTTGGAATTCCCTGCAAACCAAGCCTAAACAAATTACTGGTGTTTCCTTATAGTTTTGATTCAGAATTTTATTTTATTTTATCAATTCGGGGTAGATACGCAAATTGAGTTTTCCCGACGACGCGTTATCTGTAGAGTAAAGTCTGTGTAGAGAGAATGGTGTCGTCTTGGCGGCCCTAATTTAAAAACAAATGATCGTTGCGACGGAAGTGAATCAATCAAAACTAACTTTAGCTGGAAAATAACTTTATTAAAGAACCACTATAAAGCCAAACAATCTTACGTTAAATTATACATTTATCTCTGTAAAGCTGCTTTGAGACAATCTACATTGTTAAAAGCGCTATATAAATGAAGATGACTTGACTTGACTTGACTACTGTGTATATTTCTTATGTTTTCGTATTTTATTCATTCTATTGTTATGTATTTATTATCTTTTTTCGGAAATTTGTCATGTTTTAACTATACAGAGCTATCCTTTTTATGTATGTTGTAGGTCTGGGTAATATATTAGATACTCACCGTCTTTGTGAACTGTATCATGTTTAGTCAGGTCCATGCAATGCTTCGTTAATAAGTTGTAGAAGTCAAGATGCGAACACCCGAATTCTCATTAATATAATTAATCAACGAATTATAAATTATAGTATTTGTGAGGTTCAGGGGCCCCCTCTGGCAAGGCGGGGCCCTAGGCGACCGTCTATATCGCCTAATGGACGGGCTGGCTCTGCTTATGACGTCACGGATCAGCGAAAGACCGCCTTTACACAAGAATATCAACACCTACATCTACATCACGTGTTTGGCCCCCGTCCACTGGAGCATTAGTGACATGAGAACGAGTAAAGATCGACACAGGATTAATTATACCATTATACCATATGGCGACATACTCTCCTATCTTTCCATGTGTGTAGATTTGCTTAGACTATATGTGTTCTTAGCCACTCAAAAACTGCAACCTGAAGCAAGGACGTAGCTTAGACCTTGGTGAAGGGTATAACTGTGATATTTGTAACTGTAAGTGGGGCGGCCTGCAAACTCCTGTGCGAGTCTTGAAGTCCAGACTTCTGCTGATGAAACTGCAAACTATCTTCAGTAAAACTTTTCTTCAATTTTTTATTCAATTATCCAAACATCTTGGATCCTAAACTGTTAACCCCCAACAACCTTATAAAGCAGCCTATCAATTGTGACAGCCTGAAGCTTCACAGTTTCTAAAATGTTTTCATTCTCTCTCTCTCTCTCTCTCTCTCTCTCTCTCTCTCTCTCTCTCTCTCTCTCTCTCTCTCTCTCTCTCTCTCTCTCTCTCTCTCTCTCTCTCTCTCTCTCTCGATAGGCCTATGTGGTGATTTTCTCACAGATACAACTAAAGGAATTATTGAACATTTCACATGTGTGAGATGACTTGTGACACTTCAAATTTTGAATTATTTTACATATACCCCTGATAAATAAAAATATATAAGTTCAAGTCAAGTTTTTCCACAGACCATCGATGTAGAATATTTGTTTTTATTAAGACTTTAAATAATTCATTGAATTTCATTTAAAACATCTTTTATTTTTTAAAAGATCTAATATAAATGTTAAAGATTTAATTAAAACTTTTAAGATTATTCTTTGAAATAAGATTGACACTAATCAAACATATGCAATGTCTCATCCTGATCACTGAACACACACTCCCCTCTGGCTCAGAGACTGGCAGACGGTGGTGTGAGAGGGAAACACTTCAGGAAATCACTCTGGGATCTTTTGTATTTCAACTTTAAACTTACTGCATTTTGCAATCCCATTCATACGTTGTATGGACATCTATGTTTTAGGAGCTACTTCTTCAACTCTCTAAAAAATGTAAGATGATGTTATTTATTTTTTTGTTTGTTTATCTAAAACTAAAATAATTGTTTCAGAAGATTTTTAGTAAGATGTTTATTTTATAATCATTTCATTTATATTATTTCAAAGAACAGAATGTTTTTCAACTTTTTCAACTTTAGTTAGTGTGAAATATATACGTCATTATTAGAAAACTTATTTTTTCTCAGTTATAGAAAAATAGGTTATAGAAAAAAATAATAATCTCCATCATGGGTACTACAAACTTTATTATATTCAATAAAACATCAACAACTAAATATCTGTTCATTCTCAACAAGTAAATTTATAATAATGGTAAACTGTTTTGTAAACTGGTTTCACACTCAGTGTAGATGGAAGTCAGTTGTAGTTCTTGTGTTTCTCTGTTTTTCAGTGATTTTTCTTGTCCGGTTCGGTTAGGGTTAAGGTTACAGTCAGTGTCTGAATTCACTCTCTTCTTTCCATTCACTCTGTCAAGTGGACTATATTAGTGAACTAATGTAGGTAATAGTAAATTATGGTATAGGGTGTGATTTGGAACTCTGCGTGTCGACTTTGAACGTTGTTAATTCAAAGTATATTCCTGTAGGCTACTTTCTCGAAAATGACAAATATAACCCAGAATGCATTGTTTTCTGTGGTATATTACTGTTTTAATGGAAAACGTCTCAGGTTACAACTGTAACCCTAGTTCTCTGAGTAGGAAACAAGACGATGCGTCAATGACACTTTGGGAATGCCCCTGCGTGATTGCGTCTGAAGCACTAGTCCAATGGCGAGAGTGAGCATCACGGGTGTGTGACGACATGATCAGAAAAGGATAAAAGCACATCCAGTTTAGAACCGCGCTAGCTTCAAAAAAGGCTGAAGCAATTCAATCACAGGGATGTAGGAAGTATGGCAAAGTGACGCATCATCTCACTCCCTACTCAGGGAACTAGGGTTACAGTCATATCCTGAGACGTTCCCTTTCGAGGGAACTCGCGATGTGTCAATGATGCTTTGGGAACGAGAATGCCCAATACGCCATATGAACCAGAGCCTGTCTGTGTGAATACTGAGAGCACAACTAAGACAAGAGCACCTGTGAACCTGGGGTAGCACCCAGGTCGAAGTTGTAAAACCTTACGAATGTGAGCGGAGAGGACCAGCCTGCCGCATACCACATCCTACAGGGATATCTACTTATATAATAAGGCTTCTAAGCCACCATACTCCTGTCCTGGTCTAAAAGCACCACAGAGGAAATGACCAAAGGTCGCCCCCAAATGTGCTCCACCACCTCGGTGTGGATCCTCAGCCCCTGCTTCAACAGGATGTCTGCTTCTACATTCTGATGCCCCAGAATATAAACTGCTCTCAGGGAGAGCGGCTTCCTTAGGGACCACAAGAAAATCTGGTGCACCAGTTGCATAGTAGACGTGAACGCCAACCCCCCCGATGATTTATGTAAAAAAAAAATACTGTTTAGTGTTATTTTTTTGTTAAATTTTTTCTTTATTCATTTTCTTTATAATTTCATTATGTATTTTGTGAAGTCAGACTTTGTTTGTACTTGTGTCCTAAGCAGAGAGCTGGTAGAGTTATATTTTGCTTAGAGGTATGCAATGTTCACTTAGCAGAGATGTTCCAATGATGATGATACTTCAAATGTGTACAGTTGGTATGCTCTTTGCAAGAAAAGGAATGTTTCAACTGATGCAAATGTACCATATGTATACCACTAATGTATTAATGTATACACTGAGAAATAGTTTCTTAATGTGGAACGTGGATTGTACCATGTGAAAGCATTGCACTGTAAAACCTAACAGTAAAATTAACTAAATACAATTGAGTTCACAGCACTCAAATATTACCGAAACTTGAATGACTGAAACAGAACTCAAATTGAATGAGTTATAGAACATTTCTAGATCCCAGAATGATAATTGTATAATTAAGTGATTAATTAAGTGATGATTGAGCATTAGTGATGAGCACCTGCTGTTAACAAGCAGAATCACTGAAGGAAAGAGAAACACAAGAACTACAACTGACTTCCAGCCACAGCAAAATCAACTGGAGATAAAAGAAGACATTAAATATCTCAAGATCTCAGCAGAGGAGGATTAAACAACTCCACAAACAGCATTACAAGCTTCACTTATTACTAACCAGTTTGACTTTATTACTGCCATTCGTCTACAGAAGTTCTTATTAGAATTAACAAAGGTTTAGATCTTGATTATTTGTTTCATTTAAGGTCACCATGATGGAGATCAGCGTTTGCTTTAGTTGAGCTCTTGACCCTTGACTTTTGCACTTAAGATTTTCTTTGGCTGCTGTAATTGAGTGTTTATAAAACATATTTGTTATGGCACAAAAGGCAAAGAGAAGTCTGATTGGGTGTTGATGGTGAAGGACTGATGGTGACAATCATCATTTAATGACTTGATTCACTGATGTCGTTCAGAGTCTGATCTCTGATTAAAAGTGCAACGTATTAGTTTTACTCAAAACTGTGATTCTACAGCATAAGAGCTAGCCATGTTGTGTCCATCAGATAATATGAAGGATTTTACAAAGAGTTGTGCACAAAAAGGTATTGCATTATTAAGACTCACACAGACATCAAGAATCAGCATATGAATCTCAACAATGGTGACCATTAAAAAATGTTTCATGCTGCAATGCATGCTGGGTACTAGCATAATACAAAACTTATCCATGGCTCCCAGCATGCATTGTGGCATAAATCATTTTTTAATGGTCACCATTGTTGAGATTCATATGCTGATTTTTGATTACTGTGTAAGTCAGCATGATACCATAGAGGTTTTTAAAATCTGATTGTCACAACAATGGGCCTTACAGCAGAATCAGTTCTATTATAATGATTAATACAAGTAATACATCATCTGTCTAATCAGAGATTAGGCTCTGGAAATGATCAGAGAATCAAGTCACTAAATGATGATTTTTATTATCTTAGCACAACCACATGCTCATATTTTCTTTTGGCGTAGGCCCTATGTGCCATAACAAATGTGTTTTATAAACACTCAGTTACAGCAGCCAGAGGAAAAACTGGTGTTATAAAGTCAAGGGTCAAGAGCCCAACTAAAGCAAACACTGATCACTATCATGGTGTCTTTAAATGAAACTCAATAAATCATTAGCATCTAACCCTCTGTTCATTCTCAATAACAACTTCTGTAGACGCATGACAAAAGTCAAACTGTTTAGTAATAAGTGAAGCTGGTAATGCTGTTTGTGTAGTGGTTTAATCCTCCTCTGCTGAGATCTTTAGAGATTTAAACGTCTTTTATCTTGAGGTGATTTCATCTAAGGCTGTGGTTGGAAGTCAGTTGTAGTTCTTGTGTTTCTCTTTCCTTCATTGATTCTGCTCGTTAACAGCAGGTGTTAATCACTAATGCTCAATAATCACTTAATTAATCACTTAATTTATTGACTGCAATGTATATCTACTTTTAGTAAACTCAACTGAAATAAGTTCAGAGTACTCATAACTATTGGTTTTATAAACTTAATTGAATTGAGGCAATCAGTTTCCTCAAATGAAATGAGTTAGCTTAACTTGTTGGGTTTTACAGTGAATTAAGGCAAGCGGTGTCCTCAAATGTAATAAGTTAGCTTAACTTATTGAATTTGACTTTGTATTATTGTTTTAGTGGATTCGATTAAAATAAGTTCAGAGTACTCATAACTATTGTTTTTAATAAACTTAATTTAATTAAGGCAATCAGTTTCCTCAAATGAAATGAGTTGGCTTAACTTGTTGGGTTTTACAGTGTGGGTAAATTCCATTTTTAAACATAAGCATTAGGTGTTTTGCTACCTTACAAGGAAGTGTAAGTCTCTCTGTAATGTATATAAGCTCAATCTTACTGTACCATCTCAGAGAAACATAAAGGCATAAGGGCGTGAGAGGAAACTTAGAGATGATGGGGTAAGGATCCCTCTAAAGCCCAGAGAAACCATTTACAGCTACTATTATGGGGTGAGAATATAGAGAAATGGGGAACAGAGAAATCTGGATTGAAGACCACTCTCATGTAGCCTTATTCGTTTATGCCTGTTTCTCTCTGTCTGACACATGATACATAAATAGAGATCTCTTGGCAAAAGTAACTGGTGTAGCTTCAGTGATTCAACCATAATGGGGGAAGCATGATGATTTTTAAATCTACACCACCGATGTGTTGTCTGTATGGACGAGCACATGATGGTCCCTCAGATCTGGGAGGAAATGTCTCAATGCATTGAAGACTGCCATCATCTCCAGGAAGTTTATGTGCCAAGAAAGATGATGACTCCTCCACAGACCCTGGGCTGAGTGGCCTTCCATTACCGCTCCCCAGCCGGTGAGGGAAGCATCTATCGAGATAACTCAATGGCAAAGAGCTCCCAACACCGGACCCTGGGATAGGAACCAGTGTTTCCTCCATATAACAGAGGCGTGTAGACACCGCCGCGTGATCTTAATCGTACAAAGTGGGTTTCCCCTCAGGGAGAACCCTCTGGTTCTGAGCCACCACTGCAAGGGTCTCATGTACAGTTGGCCAAAAGGTATAGCATTGGACACTGCTGCCATGAGACCCAATGGAGATATATTCAGCAGATTCTTCCACTCTGTCAGAAAATCTACTAAGGGTACCAGTCTCTCGAGACTGGCCTCTGGTGGTATTGTAACAGCTTCGGTCTGAAGCATACTGGCAGGAAACAATGGAACTGACTCTTTTTGAACCCCCATCAGAGGGTGCGAGTTTGACACAGCGTCATGGTGACACAGAGCCATGTGCTCGCTGGAGACTGCTGCGCCTCGAGGCACCAAGGGTGGCGGGGTTGGCAGAATGGCCTTCTGAGGGCACAGAGGTGGGGTGAGCACCGTATACTGAGGTGTATACCGCTCCACCCCGGTCGGGGCTGCCCCTCAGAGGTCTCACACCAGTGGCGTCAGGACCTTGGCCGAAGCCTTTTTCGCAGAAAAGGATCCATCAGATCCATCTTCTGCTTCAAAGACATCTGTTGAGAATGCCATCCTGGTCCCCAATCTTTCTGAGGGGAAGCACAGGAAATGACACTCTGTCCTGTACAATGAGTTTGTTAATGGCTGGGGCTGCTCCGCCCAGCAGTCCCCCATTTACGCCTTACCCACCAACGCCAAGTAGTTTATAACTGGCCTGGAGAGTAATGCCGAGCCTTAAGGGATGCCATAAGCCATGACAGGACTGATGGCTCGCAAGACTCTGTTCTGCCTTTTCTGCCATTGGCCATGTCCAAGCTCTTTCAATCCAATTTATACATTTTGAGAATTGAAAAACCAAGCTGAAAGGGTTGATCCGGGATCTCGAATTTTATTAGTGGGGATCGGGAAAAACTGGAAGGCCATGACTTGGAAGTTATAAACTCCAAAACTCATTGTACACAGGGGATTGAGATGGAGAATCTTCAATTCCCTTAACTCGATGCTCATCACATCCATCTCCTCGGAGGTCATGTTCGGAGGTCATCTCCTCGGAGGTCATGCTCCGTTCCAAACAAACAACACAAACATTGTGTGTATCCCCACCTGTAAAGAAAGAGGGCAGGGAGGAACACACGATCTAAGACTGTTTGTTCGCCATAATATCTATGCTTGTGACTGATATAGTGACAGACAACAATAAATAAGACAGACAGTATGTAACACAGAGCGCTTGCTGAGGCACAGAAGCTAGTGCGGTTCTAAACCAGATGTACTTTTATCCTTTCCTGGTTGTGACGTCACCCGCCCATGTCGCTCACATAAGCTATGTTTCCATCCACACATTTTTATCCGAATTAAGTGATATCGAATGAAAAATGCCTTATGGAAACAGTAAAATTCGATTGAATTTCATGAATATCGACTCATCAGATTTTATCTTAATCGATATACGTCTTATGCAATAAACGCTGATGGAAAAGTTATTTGCCGAATAAATAATGAATTGCGATTAAGTTTTAGGTCATTTTATGGTTGCAACCCGCCACAAAACATATAGAAGAAGAAGTTTTAGTTCATTTCCGCCCAGTATTTCCACTCTGTTTGCACCTCTTATATACTGTCTATGGTTTGTACACATGGTGGGTGCCAACAAAGACAGATGTAAGTGGACAAACGAGGTCAACAGGTCAAATGTTGTCTTAGTCATCTGAAAATGCTTCAACCAAAGGGTTTCCGTGAAGTGTCTCTGAACCATGATCTCCCAGAACTGTTTGGAGCGCTGTCGTTCCCACACCACAGGCCGCCTCCATTGTCATTGGGCATTTACGTGCATCTGCATCATCATAGCAATGTGTTGATAGTGTCGTTGTTGTCTTATTATAGCTTGATATGTCGCTATCAGCTGGCACATAAGCATGTGCAATAACTTGTGCAATATTGATCATTTGTTGGTAGATGGCACGATCCATTTTGTCTTGCAAAACTTTGTTCGCAAATGTTTGCTTGAATGTTGATTCACCTTAAAATGTGACCAGTCACGGAAAGTAGGGACACAAGTCGGTTCTGGGGCATTTTGAGTTATTCTGAAAGTGTAGTATTCAAGCTTTCCAACGATATGTAACACATGGAAATCTGATAATATTTGGAGAAGTTGTGGCCATTTGAAGGTAGGCACTCAAAAAAACTGAAATGGTAGAAATCTGCTTCTAAAGATTGGCAAGTTCTCGCCCTTCTGGGAATGACAATAGGGCTCATTTACATCTCATTTAGATAAGTCATACCCCCTGTAAAGCTCCCCCGTCTCCCCCTCCCCCCTGAATGTACCAATTCTACAAATTCTCTAAATAAAACATCTCCAGTTAACTGGCAGAGCATTAATTTCGTTTGTTTTTTAAATAAGATACTAGCGCTGAAATGTGTTTTTTTTAATAAAGTGATCAAAGTGCTCATTGCCGCTGCGATCAGTGGCGCAGATACAGTGTTTACTCGTGTGTAACCTACTATTTAAATCAATTGCTGGACATCGTAATGTTATTGGCGTCCATCTTCATTGAATTTTGAAATCAGATAGAGCCGGCCAGAGCGCTGCATAATAAGTAGCCACGCCGGCTTATTCAGTATGGAAATACCACCGACAATGACACGCCCCTACTGCGTGCTAGAATCTCCGAAAAACAAGCCGATTTCAACATCAAAATGTACGCTTTTAAATACACCAATACTGCTATCTCAAACATGGAGAGGCTTCTTCGTGATCTCAACTAACAGATTCTGCAAAAAAACGAAAATCACAAATTTTGAAAAAAAACCTGCTTCTTTCTCATTTTGCTCGAAAGTTCTGCTGCCGACTTGTGTCCCTGGTTTCCATGACGGGTCACAAATGTCTCAAATCAATTTGACATACCAATTTGATCGCAAAACAGCATGTGACGTCATTACGCACAGGTTTTAATTCGCTTTAAAGCCGTTGGATGGAAACACACTTTCACCAGCTTTATTCGCATGAGTTTTTTTTACCGAACTTCAGATAATCCGATTGACAAGTGGATGGAAACTTAGCTATAGACAGTAAAAGAAATGGACACAGCGACCCCATAGACTTCGACGGAGAAAAGTGAAGTCAATTAGAAGCACTCACTTCCTGATGGCTGAGCGTACTGCGCAGACTCAAACTGAGCTTGACCTAGTAGCTGTGCCAAGAGAAATATGAATCATTCCCTTCCGAAACTTGCAGAGACGGAGAGTGCGAGTAGGAGGTGTCCATGAGCTAGGAGCAGGAGAAACTTTTTCTAAGTATTCTGATAATTATTTTGTCACGTCCCCCCGATTGCCCGCGAGCTTCTCCTCCTGTCCATACGGTAATTTCTCTACTGTGCGACAGAGAGTCGCGTGGTTATGATGCAATCGTAAGCCTAATTTTACAAAAACTGCTTCTACAGGGCCATAACGTAAGATACAAGGTAATGGATGGGAGTCAATGGAATGCTAACAGCTGGTGATGGTCTGCTAATCCAGTGGTTCTCAATTCCAGTCCTCGGGACCCACTGCTCTGCACATTTTGTATGTCTCCCTTATTTAACACACCTGAACCAGATCATCAGCTCATAAGGAGAGACTCCATGAACTGAACTGAGTCAGATAAGAGAGACATGCAAAATGTGCAGAGCAGTGGGTCACGAGGACTGGAATTGAGAACCACTGTGCTAATCAATGGCGGCTCCCAGGGAAGCTTCAGTGTTTTCCGAAACATTGGCCCCCTGGACACTCACTCTCGCCATAGGCCTTTATCTCATTTCCTGGTTTCAGGACGTTCGAAATCGCCAAGCAGTGTACTCGCACTTCCGGTGGTGACTTAGTTACCTTTAGATGAAAAGTTGGTCAGTAAACTTAAAAATAAATAAAATTGCGATATAGACCAGTGTCTGTTGATATTAAACTGCATAAATACTATTTAAATAGGAATCATGCATGTTCTGCGTGTCTCTGTGAATGAATGGCACAGACACGCTGTTTCATTTACCACACACACACTGAGGCATGCATGACGCTCGCAATGTTTTCAGCCTATATGAGGACATTAATGCACTTCATCAACACAGCCGCTCAGAGAGTCACTTCAGCAGCATTTTAGCTTCATTTGAGAAAAACTATTGTCATATCATGAAACACAGAGAGACTCAAAGTTATACACGGCAACCCCTCATCAAAATAAAAAAAGTTTGGTTTAACCTTTGAAGAAAGTTTTGCTTAAATCATAAATTTTTACAGTGACGCATTGCTGCCAGATACATATTTTTTCCACTCAATTTTCTCGTAATAACAAGATCTTATGTTGTTAAAACGACATATTTTTCTCGTAATAACAAGATCTTGTGTCGTTTTAACGACATCTTTTCTCGTAATAATGAGCTCTTATATCGTTAAAATTACATCTTTTTCCATAATAACAAGATTTTATGTCGTTAAAACGCCATATTTTCTTGCCTTTATAAGGACATGTCATGTACAAAATATGCCCTTATCCACATAAAATGTATAGCCAATCATGTCTTTGTCATACTTCTACGCTCAAAAAGCTGAAGCAATAGCAGCCCACAATAGATATTCATGTTAAAAGATCAAATTCTGTACACACCTTATTAATAAAGCATGTGTAGCCTACAGATTAGCAGATGAGCCCAGAATACGAACATTGTGTTTAATTGCACATTAAGCTAAGCGTTTTCCTCCCATAGAAAACCCTTATAATAAAGAAAAAGCTTAATGTGGCTTAATAGGCTACTTCAGTGATAAAGATCAAATGCTGTACACACCTTATTAATAAACCATACTATCCTACAGAAAAGCAGATGAGCCCAGAATATGAACGCAGCGCATTTAATTACACGTTAGGCGTTTTCCTCCATATACAGTGGGGAGAACAAGTATTTGATACACTGCCGATTTTGCAGGTTTTCCCACTTACAAAGCATGTAGATGTCTGTAATTTTTTATCATAGGTACTCTTCAACTGTGAGTGATGGAATCTAAAACAAAAATCCAGAAAATCACATTGTATGATTTTTAAGTAATTAATTTGCATTTTATTGCATGACATAAGTATTTGATACATCAGAAAAGCATAACTTAATATTTGGTAAAGAAACCTTTGTTTGCATTTACAGAGATCATACGTTTCCTTTAGTTCTTGACCAGGTTTGCACACACTGCAGCAGGGATTTTGGGCCACTCCTTCTCTAGATCCTTCAGGTTTTGGGGCTGTCGCTGGGCAATACGGACTTTCAGCTCCCTCCAAAGATTTTCTATTGGGTTCAGGTCTGAAGACTGGCTAGGCCACTCCAGGTCCTTGAGATGCTTCTTACGGAGTCACTCCTTAGTTGCCCTGGCTGTGTGTTTCAGGGTCATTGTCATGCTGGAAGACCCAGCCACGACCCATCTTCAATGCTCTTACTGAGGGAAGGAGGTTGTTGGCCAAGATCTCGCGATACATGGCCCCATCGATCCTCCCCTCAATACGGTGCAGTCGTCCTGTCCCCTTTGCAGAAAGCTTCCCTAAAGAATGATGTTTCCACCTCCATGCTTCACTGTTGGGATAGTGTTCTTGGGGTTGTACTCATCCTTCTTCTTCCTTCAAACACTGCGAGTGGAGTTTAGACCAAAAAGCTCTATTTTTGTCTCATCAGACCACATGGCCTTCTCCCATTCCTCCTCTGGATCATTACGAGAGGTCTCTCATACTGCGTAATATCTTACGCTAGGGGAAAAACTCTTTTCCACGAGATATTGAAGCCAAAAATTATCCTTAATTTTGAAGTAATGTAAAACGCGTTGCTCAATGAGGGCGCTTTGTGCCCACTTCATCACGTCCCGCCGAAACGGGCGTGGCTTGGGCCTATAAATACAGCTCGACAGGCTGATAGAATCTGATTTTTCATCTCTTCAGCGAAGCTCTCGCATCGCTGGATCCCGAGAGGAAGAAGCCGCGCCGTCTGAGTAAAGCCTTCTGCGGGACGAGCCATTGCACCTGAAGCCGCTGGCCGACAATCTCGCCGCCTTCAGTTGCCGTTCCTGCTACGCTTCCGGCGTACATATCCTTTTTCTCTGCTAAGTGTGTGTTCTCCGCCGCGACTCACACTCTCTAAAAGAGCCGAGCGTCTTTTTCAAGATGCCTCGCACCTTCTGCGGCTCGTGTCGAGCCCCACTCAGCGACGAGGACCGTCATGTCATCTGCGTTTCCTGCCTGGGTGAAGAACATGCAGCTCTCGCACTCGCTGACGGCAGCTGCCCTCACTGCGAGCTGATGCCCATGGTGACTCTGAGGACTCACCTGGCATCTTTCGCCGAGACTGCTCCCCCGCCTGCTGCGGTGCCGTGCCGTAAAAAGCGTCGTGCTCAGCTGGCCCCGGAACCTCCTCCAGCCTGTGAAAGCTCGCCGGTTCGCCCGCCAGCTTCACCGCCGGTTTCCTCTGAGTTTCTCTCTGCCGGACAGTGGCTGCCGTCTGCCGCCGCTTCCATCATGGATGACGACGAAGAAGCCACATCTGTGGAGGATGACAGCTGCTCTCTCCTGGTGTCGGGCAGTGAGGATTGGTCGAGCTCTGTGGATCTCGCCCCCTCTGTTCGCAAGCCGTCTGGAAAAGGGCCAGCATTGAAGCAGAGCTGATGCGTCTGCTCACACAGGCCGTAGCAAGCCTGGGCCTCGAGTGGTCGGCACCCGCGGAACCAGCACACAACCGGCTGGACGAATTTTTCCTGCAAGAATGCATACCTCTGTCTCAGCAGCATTCTCTGTGGTGGACGGTGCCAAAGACAGAGGATACCATTCTCTTCCTCCGGTGGAAGAAGCTGTAGCGGCCCATCTTTGCCAGCCCTCTGCTGCTCGGCGGAGGGCTTAGGCCAAGGGCTCGATCTGGCATCCTCGCCCGGAGCTTTGGTCCCTACATGCGTGGGCCATCAACGGGTACCCGCTAACCTCCCGGTGGGAGTGTTAAATACGATCACGCAGGCTAGGGCCCCGTCTACTAAACGGCTCTATTCCTTGAAGTGGTCTGTCTTCTCTAGCTGGTGCACAGCCCGTGGCAAATCACCTCCAGACTGTGGGGTGACGGAGGTTCTCTCCTTCCTGCAAGAGCTACTGGATAAGGGTAGAACCCCATCCACGCTCAAGGTTTAAGTGGCGGCCATATCAGCGTTTACTACACCGACGTTTGGCCAGTCACTTGGAAGGAACGATCAGGTCACCCGCTTCCTTAAAGGAGCTAAGAGGCTGAATCCTCCCAGACCTCCCTCAGTCCCCATGTGGGACCTTTCTACGGTCTTGGAGGCCATGAAAGGTGCCCCATTCGAGCCAATCCAAACGATAGATATCAAACATTTGTCTTTCAAGACAATGTTTCTTCTGGCTCTCACTTCTGTACAGCGTATAGGGGACTTACAAGCGCTCTCTGTGAGCGCGACGTGTATGGAATTTGGGCCAAATGACTCGAAAGTCATATTCAAACCAAGGCACGGATACGTTCCTAAATCCCTCAACACACCGTTTAGGGCACAGGTGATTTCCCTGTCGATCCTGCCGGTCTCTAATGAGGATAGAGACGCGAGCTTCCTTTGCCCGTCAGGGCATCAAGGGCTTATGTGTCTCGCTCGACTGTCTTCAGACAGACGGAGCAGCTCTTTGTTTCATTCAGCGGAAGTTCTAAGGGACTGGCTGCGTCGAAACAGAGTCTATCCAGGTGGATAGTTCATGCTATAGCGCTGGCTTACACTTCTAAGGGCCTGCAGTGCCCGTTAGGTGTCAGAGCGCACTCCACAAGAGGCATGGCCTCATCGTGGGCTTGGTCGAGTGGGATTGCCTTGCAAGACATATGTATGGCGGCAGGCTGGGCCTCCCCGTCTACATTCATAAGGTTTTATAACCTAAAGGTTCCCGCTTTGCAGGCTAAGCTGCTTTCGGTCTAATAAATCGGTATTATCTGCCCCGATGCCCCAGCTCAGAATACTGAAACTGCTCGAGCACCGCTCGCTGATCGATTTAATAACTCTATGGGCATTGTGTAAGACCCATAATATTCATTAGTTTAGTCCGGGTTTTCGCCCTGGCTGTGTGGAACAATTTATATAATTCGCTCCTTATAGGATGCTATTTATTATGGGGATGATGCTATTCTAGCCCCTCCTCCCTGGACTCTCTGTGAATCCCTGATGATCATGCATTATATGAGCCCCGGGCACCTGCCCTTGGGACTTTGGTGTTGGATCTCAGCACGCACAGCGTTTTACACTGTGTTCCCCTAGTGTAAGATATTATGCAGTATGAGAGACCTCTCGTAAGAGAACGTACTCGGTTACTAACGTAACCTCGGTTCTTTCTAGAAGAGGGAACGAGTACTGCGTATCTTGCCGTGCCTGCACACGCTCTGGTTCGCTTCGGCGATGAAAAACCAGATTCTATCAACCTGTCGAGCTGTATTTATAGGCCCAAGCCACTCATTGGATCTGATGTCACGAAGGGCCTCTCTCGATAGGCTGCTGCAGTTGCCTCAGGGTAGCCAATAGGCGCGCGGGCTGTCTCGCCTATGTCTGCATACTGCTGCAATGCGTTTTACATTACTTCAAAATTAAGGATAATTTTTGGCTTCAATATCTCGTGGAAAAGAGTTTTTCCCCTAGCGTAAGATATTACGCAGTACTCGTTCCCTCTTCTACAGAGAAGCGAGGTTATGTTAGTAACCGAGTACGATTTTAATCCATGACGGCGTAGTGTGTTACTAATGGTTTTCTTTGAGACTGTGGTCCCAGCTCTCTTCAGGTCATTGACCAGGTCCTGCCGTGTAGTTCTGGGCTGATCCCTCACCTTCTTCATGATCATTGGTGCCCCACGAGGTGAGATCTTGCATGGTGCCCCAGACCGAGGGATATTGACCTTCATCTTGAACTTCTTCCATTTTCTAATAATTGCGCCAACAGTTGTTGCCTATTGTCCTGTAGCGTGCAGGTCTACAATTTTATCCCTGATGTCCTTACACAGCTCTCTGGTCTTGGCCATTGTGGAGAGGTTGGAGTCTGTTTGATTGAGTGTGTGTCCAGGTGTCTTTTATACAGGTAACAAGTTCAAACAGGTACAGTTAATACAGGTAATTAGTGGAGAACAGGAGGGCTTCTTTAAGAAAAACTAACAGGTCTGTGAGAGCCGGAATTCTTACTGGTTGGTAGGTGATCAAATACTTATGTCATGCAATAAATTGCTCTTCCGTCTCTTACAGTTGAAGTGTACCTATAATAAAAATTACAGACCTCTACATGCTTTGTAAGTAGGAAAACCTGCAAAATCGGCAGTGTATCAATTACTTGTTCTCCCCACTGTAGAAACCCTTTATTATAAAGAAAATAAAGGTGGCTCTTAACGTTTCTTTCCATGGGAGGATGGCATTGCGGTGCACAGCAAATCCTTTAAATGGTATTCAATGCAAAACAAAAATGAAAAATATAAGTAAATAATACAAATTATTTTGGCATTAATTATCCCACAAACAATATTTATTTTAAAGCCAAAACAAATTTATTTAAAGAAATTAAATAAACGCCCAGCGTTGGCGCTTTTTTAAACTGGCGCAAGAAAATGCAACAGAATTTGATTTGTTAAACATGAAGAGGACTTATCCGTCTGGCATGGCCGCTCGCTCTAATGTTAACCTATATAAATGTTCGCTATTACACTGTAAAACCTAAAGGCGGACATACACGGTGCGAGTTCGGACATTCGGGAGGTCGTGAGATATTTCACACGTTGCGAGTCAGTTTAACTGATAATCGCATCAAAGCAGCTGGTACACGGCACGACTGTCCTGCACGAATTTTATCCCGAGCCGGCAACAATCACATGAGCTTTCGCGCTAAACACAGAGACTGTCAATGTTGCATACAGGCAAAGCTTCAGATAGAAAAATGAAAGAAATGTGTGTGCAAATGTTGAAAAGCAGAGAACGTCTCGGTTACGTATGTAACCCTCGTTCCCTGAGTAGGGAAGGCGTAACTGACTAGTTACGTCGGATGACGACGAATGGGGTCCCCAGTCTAATCACGCCACCTCGGCTGTCTTCCAGTGCCCTGCGTAAGTCTGAGCTCCCTGTCGTGAGACTAGCACGGACGAAGGAGTCCTACTTAACACAGGAATACCAAAGTACACTGGGAAGCATATCTCAGAAGAAATATGCAATTATGCCCAGCCCGAAGGGGGGGACTTGGAATACACATATGACCCCGAGGGGCTGCATATGGAGTCTCAGGATCACGTAAGCGTTAGCCGGCGCAAATTCCAGGCACGCTTCGTCAACCAAAAATGCCTGCAGGTCCCCTACCCTCTTGATGGAGGCCAATGCAACCAGGAGCGCTGTCTTAATTGACAGGAACTTAAGCTCCACTGATTGCAGAGGCTCAAAGGGAGCACTCTTCAGGGCAGTTAAAACCACTGAGAGGTCCCAAGAGGGTACGAGGGGAGGACGAGGAGGATTCAGTCTCCTCACTCCCCTCAGGAACCTGATGATCAGGTCGTGCTTTCCCAGAGACTTACCATCAACTGCGTCGTGATGTGCGGCAATAGCGGCAACATACACTTTCAGGGTGGAGGGAGACAGCCTTCGCTCCAACCGATCGGGCATTTCGTGGGTTCTTGATGTTTAGAAGAACACCAGTTGACGAAGAGGTTCCACTTCAACGCATAGGCATGTCTCGTGGACGATGCTCTAGCGGAAGTGATGGTAGCCTCCACCGCTGGTGGTAGGGTACTCAAACCTGCCTTGTCCCGTCCAGGAGCCACACGTGGAGGTTCCAAAGATCGGGATGAGGGTGCCATAGGGTGCCCTGTCTCTGAGAAAGCAGGTCCTTCCTCAGAGGGATAGGCCAGGGAGGTGCTGTCGCGAGGAGTACTAGTTCTGAGAACCAGGTCCGGTTGTGCCAAATGACCTGCTCCTCGTCCTCCCTGATCTTGCGCAGACCCTGACCCCAAGGCTCACTGGGGGAAACGCATACTTGCGTAGGCCCTGCGGCCAGCTGTGCGCCAGTGCATCCGTGCCGAGCGTGCCCTCGGTCAGGGAATAATACAGGTCGCAGTGGGACGAGTCGTGGGAGGCAAACAGGTCTACCTGTGCGTCCCTGAACTGATCCCAAAACAGCTGGACCGACTTGGGATGGAGTCTCCATTCTCCAGCGAGAGGCCGAAGCCGAGACAGCTCGTCGGCCGCCTGGTTCAGGTCTCCCGGGATATAAATGGCTCGAAGCGACCTCAGATGCTTCTGACTCCATATGAGGAGGTGGCGAGCGAGTTGCGACATACGGTGGGAGCGCAGACCACCCTGATGGTTGATGTATGCTACTGTCGCGGTATTGTCTGATCGGACTAGTACGTGCTGACCCTTGAGCAACGCACGGAAGTGGTGCAGGGCGAGACGTACTGCCAGCAACTCGAGACAATTGACATGCCAAAGGCGCTGGGGTCCTGTCCAGGAGCCCGTGGCAGCATGTCCATTGCACATGGCACCCCAGCCCATGGTAGAGGCTATCTGTTACAACATATCTGCATGTTGTTGATACAACAACATGCAGATAAACTCGTTCTAAGGGCACTCCGGCCCGTAGAAAACTGAGGTTCGTCCACGTGGGTGAAGGTCTGACGGCAGGCTGGAGTCACTGGCACTCGGAGCGTGCCGTGCTGCCATGCCCACCTCGGGACTCGATCGCAAAGCCAAAGCTGAAGCGGTCTCATATGAAGCAATCCGAGCGGCGTTACTGCGGCTGCGGATGCCATATGCCCCAGGAGCCTCTGAAATAGTTTCAGTGGAACCGCGCTCTTGCCCTCGAACTGGTGAAGACAAATCAGCAGTGACTGCATGCGCTCGCTCGTAAGCTGCGCGCACATGGCGACCGAGTCGATCTCCATACCGAGAAAAGAGATCCTCTGCATGGGGCAGAGCTCTTCTCCCAGTTGACCAGTAGGCCCAGACGAGCTAGGTGCCGGAGCACTACTGCCCTACAAAGGCAAAAGACCTTAAGTCGCTAGAGTGTGGAACTGAGAAAAAATGACTTTAAAGATTTTTAGTTGTCCCGTCAAATTAATTATAGGTAGGACACTGGAAATCTGGCAAATAAATGTTTTAGTAATGGAAATTATATACATAAAAAAATCTTGAGCTCAAACTTGACTTTTGACCACTATTTTAAAGTTACTGTACTCTGCCTTTGTATTGTCAGCAAAAAGTGAGAAGTCATGCCAAGGCAAAAGGCAGTAACTTCCACATTATCAATATTTGGTTGCTGATCACCATTAGCAAAATCATTATAGTAACACCTGTATAAAATCTAGTGATTTATTTTGAATGATTTACAATTCTTTATAGCCATCTACGTATTGCTATCCTGGGCTTTGGTTGCATTCTGATGGCATTATTAATACATTTTACATGACAAAATACCTCCATAGATATATTAGTCCAGCATTGGCTCGACCGTGTTTAGGGTGGGGCTGAACGCGCCAGCGAAGTTTTGGCACTCTGCCAGCTAGATGCATGAGTGTTTCAACCAGGTCCAGTACCTGAACTGAGTGAGGCGGGGCTTTAATTCTTGCTTGTATTCATCTGATACGGCAATGTGTAACGTTTTTCTGTCAACTCTGCATAATCCTTCGCGATCGATATCGCAAGTTTGTCGATGGAGCGCGGGTTCAGACCATACTAAATGTTCTGACCGCAATTGTGCAGGACAAAGTTGTGAGGACATCAGAAGTTAGAGGAACTGATGGCAGCTGTACAAAGTACACAGGCTACACCGTAATTTTAACATTAAAACAAAGGCAGATAACCGTACAATCTGGTAGGTAGCATTATTTGATAGAACACCGGCACAGTAACTTCATATTGACGCGCGACTAAACAAAGGCAGAGCACCGTAACTCAATTTCGAGCATTCCAAAACAAAGCCAAAGAGCAGTAACTGATGTTACGGTGTTCTGCCTTTGTTTCTCATGGGCTTTTGGAAGTTACTGTTAAGACAATTCATTATTTTCTCGAAAAAAACAACGGAATTGATTCAAGATACTTATCCACATGATAAAGGAGGTCTTGAATGTGCCAAAAATATAAAAACTCATTTTCGACCAAAGACGAAGTTACGGTCTTTTGCCTTTCCCGGAGGGGAACAAGGGCTGCCTCGACGACCTTCATGAAGACGCGAGGAGACAGGGCTAGCCTGAATGGGAGAACCGCGTACTGGTATGCCTGCCCCTCGAAAGCAAACCGAAGAAAGGGTCTGTGTCGAGGTAAAATGGAGACATGGAAGTAGGCGTCCTTCAAGTCGATCGCTGCAAACCAATCCTGCGGCCGCACGCACTGGAGGATGCGTTTGGCCGTGAGCATCTTGAACGGCAGCCTGTGAAGGGAGCGGTTCAAGACGCGCAGGTCGAGGATTGGCCATAATCCACCGGATTTCTTCGGTACAATGAAGTAAGGGCTGTAGAAGCCGGACTTCATTTCGGCTGGAGGGACAGTCTCGATCGCACCCTTCGCCAGTAGGGTGGCGACCTCCGCTCTCATGACAGGGGCATTGCCACCGACCATAGTGAAGCGGACTCCCCTGAAGCGGGAAGGAGACTGCGCGAACTGAATCGCGTAGCTGAGCCTGATGGTTCTCGCGACCCAGTGGGACAGTCTGGGAAGCTCTAGCCAGGCCTCCAGAAACTGCGCCAGTGGGGTCATACGAACCACAGACGTCCGGTCGGTCAAAGCTTACTGACTTTGCACTCAACAGCGACGACACTGCAACTTATGAAACTTATGACATGTCTGATAACACTAAGAAACGACCTGCTCCCAGCACAACACAGACTCCAACACAAACTCCACATATTGATAAAAAACAAAAACAAAAAGCTTTTTCTGCTGAAGCTCGTAAGGCCAGACGTGAATCGGATGAACTTCGGGTGAAAAAACACGGCTCAACATCGGCAGGGCATTTGAATCATGGAGAAACCTTATCTACAAACCTAGAATGTACATTTCCTGAAGAAAATGTGAAGTGGTGCTTGCAGTGGCAAAATTCGGCACGGTTGATAGGGTTCCATACTTATCATGGTACGAGCATGGAGCATTAGTTCAATGTCAAGCTGATAAAAGTAGCCTATTATTGTGACGTTGCAGTGGGAGTTTACCTTAGTTTCCAGCATGTTGTGTGATGCTTTCTCCTGTGTGTTGCATCTCAGTCTGGAAGGTACCCACAGTGCTCGCTCATAAATTCGAGCACGCGCAAGAGCACGCGCTTGTAAAATTATTGGTTGCAATCTGAAACATCACCGCTAGAGGTCGCTGAAAACTACATACAGCACCTTTAAGCTTTTTGAACATAGAAGTGTGATAAAGGTGTGATAGGCTATACATTTTATTTGGATAAAGGCTACACATGACTACACATGTTCTTATAAGGCCAAGAAAATATGTTGTTTTAACGACATAACATCTCGTTATTACGAGAAAAAGATGTAGTTTTAACGACATAAGATCTCGTTATTACGAGAAAAGATGTCGTTAAAACGACATAAGATCTCGTTATTATGAGAAAATATGTTGTTTTAATGACATAAGATCTCGTTATTATGACATAATTGAGGGGAACAAATAATATGTATGTGGCAGTGATGCGTCACCGTACATTTTAAATAATTGGTTATAACAATTTAATTAAACCATTAAAATTGAATCAAGAAAACAAACAAAAAAATTTACTTTTGGGAGATGCGAGAGCGAAGTAGTCCAGTGATAATTAACAGGCAGCCATGGTGAACGTAATAACCGGAAGACGCAGTACACTGCTTCAGCAATTTTTCACAGCTACTTCCGGCGTTCTAATGTGATGCGATAAAGGCCTATTGGACTAGTTGACACAAGTGCTTCAGTTCAGACATCACGCAGGGGCATTCCCAAAGCGTCATCAATGCATCACGAGTTCCCTCGAAAGGGAACTTATTTAAACATTTATAAATAACTTAAATTCTTAAGGACTGCATTTTGTCATGATCAAATTGATCTCCAGCAATTTTACATAGTTACAATATGCAATAATACAATAAAATAAAAATAAAATAAAATAAATGAAGAAACATCATGAAATTAAACTAAAATATTGAATCTATGACGTAGCCAGAGACAAGACAGAACGCACTCACCCAGAGTGATGTTAACACTGTTGCTCCAAGGTGACCTGATAGTGTTGTTTTGGTATGAGTATTGACAGCTGTAGTTGCCCTGATGTGTGATATTTACATTAACAATGTTGAAAGTCACATTAGATGCATGTTTCTGGGAGGATATAGATGTTCCGTTTTTGAAGAGCTGGAATTCAGCATCAACACCGCACCTTGGTTTAGGTGTTGTGCATATGAACTGGATATTTTCTCCATGAGAAACAACTGAATGTGTGGAGGTCAGGGAAAGTGTGGGCATCTGCAGCTCACCTGCAAAAGAAACAAGACAATGTGATATAAAGGATGAAATTAATCAACTGTAATGGTTTAAAGTAATTTCCTCCAAAATAATGTGTTTCTAAAGATTTAGCTCACCTGAACAAACAACACCAGCATCTTCATCATGAACACAGTTATGTGTTCCTAGTCCATGGTGTGAACATTGTGTGAGGCTTCTCTCACTTTCCAAGCATTTGACCTCATCCAGCCAGATTGGCCCACTGCCTTGACCAAAGGTGGCCATAATAGGTGCACTGATGGCTGATCCACACTGTAACTGTCTGCACACCACAGCAGCATCTTCCATGTCCCAGTCATCATCGCATACTGTTCCCCACTGGCCATTATGATGGATCTCCACTCTCCCACAGCATGAATCAAACCCATTAACCAACCTTGTGTCTGATATATGGCATTAAAAATGAAAGTACAATGTGATTAAAATTTTTGATTTTTTTTGGTCTATCAGTGTATTTGTTTGTGTTTGACATTGTTAGGAGTCCCAATTGTTTTCATTCGTTTTCTATTTCTGAGAAAAACAAATATGATTTACTTTGCACACACACTGTAAGAATTAAAATTGTTTAAAAAAAAAAAAGGTCAATGACTGTCAGCTACTAGCCTGGCTAACCTCAGACCTCTTTCTCATTGAGACGTGGCCTGGGAACCACATGTTCAATTTCTCGTATTTGAGGCGTGGTTTACGAATGCCCAGAGCCGTTTATTGGGCGATACGTAGAGCGACAGAAATTCGACGAGGAAGAAGACGAAATAAACTTGCGATCTAAACTACTTAGAACACTATCTAAGGCTGCATCGAAAGGTAACTTCGCGTCTGATGCCATGTTGGATCCATAGATATAAACAAACTGCTTCGGTGTGTAGCATAGACGTCGTCATCGTCTTGCTGCTCCCTCCCCGTTCTGTGATTGGTTCCCTTTTTGAGGGGAAAATCTGGTCCATGGTGTCCAGGCTGCGTAGCAGTGTGAATAATATTGCGCTGCGCGCAGGGCAGCATGGGGAAACCCAGGCTAGTAAGCTACGGCTGCCAAACAAAAACTAATATAAGTAAAAAGTTAAATATCCTAATTTATTTAAAATACATACTAAAGTTCGTATTGAGAATTAACAGAGATTTAGATGTTGATTTTTCATTGAAAATAATAAATTTTGTCACCATGTCACCATTATGTAGGTCATTGAGCACATATTTGCTATAACAAAAGTGAAATGAAAATTATGAAACACAAATCTCTTTCCAAAAACAACCATAAAAGTATTCCATACAACTTGCAGTTGAACTTTAACCAGTTTAGGCAACTGAATCTGGACAAGAATGTGGGTTAAATGCAGGAGATTTTAGCAAATAATTACCTTTTGGTCTGTTCCTCACACAAAGCTATATTGACTTTAGGAGACATGTAATGTTGTGCACAAATCCTATGGAGTTCTTTTATGGACCATGGCAAATGTGGGGTATGATAAATTATCATTATATGGAAAAGAGCTGTGAGTAGATTCTTCAGAAAGTCTCTAAAACAGCATACAGACCAGGTTCGAAGCAACATAACATTGCTGGAGTTTCAGTTTAAAGTGAACTCTTTCTTTAACATGTTTAACCTTTAGTTTCGCAGTTCTCCTCGTCACTGCCGTCCATGCAGTCTGCATCAGCGTCACACCTCCAGCTGAACGGGAAACACTGACCGTTCTTACACTGAAACTGGTCATTATCACACTTCACGTCACAGCCGATCTGCAAAACACACAATTCATACTGCAATTAGTGTTTGCTATTCATGAGGGTCATCATTTATGACAACAAGGCTCGGCAATAAGGACTGCCCAATGGCCCGGGGCCAGTGTAAATGTCGTTCGTTCGGGACAGTTGAGGCAACTGTCACTTGTCTGATCGGGCCAGTGCTGCATCACGATGTTTTTAAACCTTGACAATTTAAATATTCAAGTGCAAGAAGACGCAAAAGAGAATTCAACTCAATAGTGTGAGAAGTTTTATGTCCACACATCCGAAGTGCGCACCCAGAATGCATATGATGCGAATGATAAATTGAGTTCTCTTTCACGTCTTATTGTGCTTGCATAGACATATTCACACAAAATCGGTATCCTAGTAAACATAGTCTGTTATATCTTAAGTGAACATAAACAGTTGAGAAATAAAACGAATGCATAACAGTATATTTGATAAGTGCAGCTCTTAAAGTGACAGCAGCCTAATAAACCTAGACAAAAAAATAAATCACTCACTGCTCTTGACTGAATAACTTTAGTAACTTTAATGAGGATTCATCTATATAAAATGTATACAGTGAAGACTATGCAGTGCTATTTAACATTTGATTATTTATTTTCTCTACCTGAAAATTACTGTTAAACTTGCCTGAAAAACATTAAAATAAAATTGTATTTGTTCTACTGTATTTGTGCCATTTCGAAAATTGATTATTAGCTTTTATTTTATTACTGAAAGTATACTTGTCTTTAACAATATTTTAAATGTATATGATTTAGTCTAGTAGTTTTTGGTGATAAAAGGTTATGGGTCAAAAACAACAAAGATAGAAACTAGGCCTATTTTATTTATTTATTACTTTTTTTTTTTTGTGGTGGGCCCTTAAAAAAATCCTCAGTGTTGAGCCCTGGAAAATCTGCTGAAATGCTTTTTCCTGCACTGAATGGTTTTTTGAAGTACCTCATCAGATCCGTCAGTGCAGTCATGGTCTCCATCACACTTCCATGTGCTATCAATACAGCGGCCACTGGTGCAGGCGAACTCACTCTCAGAGCACTTCCTGAGCACTGACACGCACACAACACAAACCTCCATAATTACTCTATAGTATCTTGTCATATTTTAGCATACAGTCAGGTGAATAACAAAAAAAAGTCAAGAACATGTCCATGTCACATTTCATTACATAATCAAAAGAAAGAAAGAACAAATTATATTTAGTATATTGTTAGTGTAAAAATAATTTTCCATTGCGACTTTATTTTTTTAATGAAAATAAAGCACATTTTCATCCTAATTCTTAGTTATAGAGCAAAAATAAATCTCATTCTCATTACAGTAATTTAAAAAAAAGATGTATTAATTGTGGAGTGTTCATACACTACTTTCCAAACGTTTTTTAAAAACAGTAATATTGTGAAATATTATTACAATTTACAATAGCTGTGTGATTATTTCTGTGATCAATACTCCAGTCTTCAGTGTCCCATGATCCTTCAGAAATCATTATAATATGCAGATTTTTATCAATGTTGAAAATATTGTTCATATTTTTGTGGAAACTGTTATATTTGTTTTCTTCAGATAAATTCTTTGAAAAATAATTCAAACGAAAGTTTAAAAGAACAGCATTTATTTGGAATAGTCACCTATTATAATATTATAAACTGATTTACTATATTGAGTAATTTCTGAAAAAAGTATTCATTTCTCTCACTGACCCCAAACTTTTGAAAGCTAGTGTACATCAAGGTAGAATTTGCTGTACAGGCTATAATTTAAAGGTGCTCTAAACGATGTCACGCGTTTTTTAGGCTGAAACATCCGCTAGCTGCCTGTCACCTGAACACACTGTAAAAAAAACGCGGCTTGACTCATTTGGATAAATATTAACAAGAGAGGCGTTCATTTTTCTCAAGAAAAAAAAAAATCTCACCTAATGCTCAAATGCTGTAAACATACAGAGAGCCCTATCAGCTGGTAGTATTATTTAAGGTTAAAAATAACTTGTTATTTATTAGAATAACAATTTTATTTAATGATATAAGTAAAAATATAATAAATATGTAATATAGTACAAAAACAACACCAAAAAATAAAAGCTAATATTTAGGGATATACAAAATAATAGGACAAATCAGCTGCATAATACATCCCAGATAGCAACATTGTTTCAGCCCAGATCCGGCCCACATCTGGCACTTGTGGAATGCGGATCTGGCCCACATGCAGCGTGGAATGATGGCACTTGGGCGGACCGCTCCTGTTTGCCAGATCTGGGCCACAAGCAGGCCATAGCAATGCCACATGTCAGCCAAGAGCAAAGAAATAAACCAGAACTGGACCTTATGGGAGCCACAAAGTCTGTGTATATTAAATATAGAGTCATCTCATCCTTAATAAGCCTGTTAACAAGCAGAATCACTGAAGGAAAGAAGAGAACAGAAAAAGAGACGAGCAGAAACACAAGAACTACAACTGACTTCAGACACAGCCTTATGAAATCAACTGAAGAGAAAAGAAGACATTAAATCTGTGAAGATCTCAGCAGAGGAGGATTATACAACTGCTTACAACCGTACATTTACAACCGCTGCATAATATCATTGCGCCTGCTGGTACGGCAGCACAATTCCTTGATTATTACGCAGGAATGAGAGTATAGTTCCTAGTCATATTGGCCTAGAAAATCGCATCTTTTCATTTTCTGTCGGTCTTAGTACACAATGTAACTTCAGAAGAGTCAAGTTTTAAATAGGAAAAATATTGAAACTCTTTGGTCATTTTTTTGAAAGAGATGCTAACGGTCTATTCCGATTCAATGATCTATGCTAAGCTATGCTAAAAGTGCTACCGCCAGACCCGGAGATCGGCTGAATAGATTCGAAAACGGTAAACCTCAACTGTTTAACTCTAGGGGAGTTGGAAAATGAGCCTATTTCCAAAAAAAAGTGGAGTGTTCCTTTAACTCTTATTATCAGTTTTGGCTGCTGTGACAGTGTGTTTGTTAGACACATTTGCAGTAACAAAAAATCTAAAGTGAAATGATTCTGCTTAGGGCCCCCAAAAGCCTCGGGCCGGCACTGGTCATTTGAATCTAACAATTGTGTTGTGCCATTAATATATGTGGGTTACAAACCCTGTGTTAATGTAGCATGAAATTCAATTAGAAGATTAACAAAAATGAGCACAAAAAAATTATCTACAATGATATGCAGACATATCTGCATTGATTGTCACCATTGTTGAAATTCATGTGCTAATTGTTATGTGTCAGCATAGGATGAGTTTTTGTACTCATGTTTGTCATTTTTTAACTGATTGTTTGCTGGATCTCATACTACAGTTGCACAGGGTTTATAATGTGAGTGTATTATTGACACAACACACACTGTAAAAAAGAATACATTGATTTTATTGATATCTAATTAATAAAAATGAGGCAACAGATTACAAGCAATATTATTAATTAAATTTAACAAATTAGAATTGAGTAATAATTAATCAAATGAATTCCTTAAAAGTTAACCATTTAAAATGAGTAAAATTTACAAAATATATTTTATTGCCAACATTGAAGACACCTGGTGTTAACAAGCAGAATCACTGAAGGAGAAAACCATAATTCAACCATAATGTGGTTGGTCACGTGATGTGGTAACAAGCGGAGCATGCAACGTCTCGTGCCCTTGCAAATGTTTGTTCGTGTCTAAAACTTTAAACCTAACTCTCTCCTAAAAAACTCATTTAAAGTGGTGAATCTAACTTACTGGACTGTATGCTGCTGAGCTGATGTGACAATGCCAAAAGCTAAAGCCGTGCAAACCGACTCAAACGCCGAGGCGGTCACTATGACGTCCCTCACCCACTTGCTTGAGTCTCATCGAACCGCCATCTCCGAGGACTTCAAGCAAACTTTTTCTGCTCTTGAGACCAAGTTGAATAGTGTCATAACTACCGTGACAGAACACGCTGAAAAAATTGAAATTCTTGAGAGTGAAGGTGATGCACGAGAGCAATGTCTGAAGGCTGCCAAGGAAGCTATCATCAAGCTCCAAACAGACCAGGCTAAACTAGCAACAAAAATCATCGATCTCGAATCACGCAGTCGGCGCAATAACATCAGGATTATCGGTGTACCTGAATCTGTGGAGGGGCCACAACCGACAGCTTTCTTCGCCAAGATGCTCGATGAGGTATTTGGAGAGGTCCTTGATTCGCCTGTGGAGTGTGAACGGGCTCACAGAGCCTTGGCTTCCAAACCTCCACTCAATCAGCGACCAAGACCGGTCATCGTTCGACTCCTTAGGTTCCAGGTAAAGGACAAGATCATCCGCCATGCACGGTCCATGAGGGGAAGGTTGAAATTCATGGACCATACTATCCTTGTATTTGAGGATTATGCTCCAGAGGTTGTGGAGCAGCGGAAAGAGTTTAAGATGGTCATGTCGGAGCTGTACGAGCGAGGATTCAAGCCGGCCCTGCTCTACCCGGCCAGGCTTTACATCAAGATGGAGTCGGGAGGTAGGAAACACTTTCCCTCGGTGGCTGAGGCTGAAGCTTTCATTGACTCATTGCCTTCGCGGAACACCTAGACTATAGTTTAAATAAATCCATACGACGAGGATGGCAGGCCACGGTTAACTATCATCTGAGTAACGTTTTAGAGTTGTATGCCGTTCTCTATTGACAGTGGACAGTGGTGATCAGTTTGCCTCTACTTCTGCGGATCATGGCCGAGACTCCTTCTATAATGACATACCTTTAATAGCCTAACGTTACTCTTTTCTAGATGGAGAGGTGAGAGACTTTTTCCTTTTCATTTTTATGAGACCATTTTATTTATTATTTTGTTCCATTTGCGAGTCGGCGCGGACGACTGCGGCGTAGCACAAATTGTTTTACACAATGTTACTGGTTACTGGTGTGTGTGTGTGTGTGTGTGTGTGTGTGTTTGTGCGTGTGTTTGGTTGCTCCGAATGTATTTGCGACTTTCACTGTGTATCCCAGAAAACTCCATGATCAAACTTTACTGGGTATTATGAGTTTTGATGATTTTAATATCGTTGGAGATTCTCAGTTTCTCATTGATATGGTTGGAAATACTACTTGTAATGTTTTTGACCCCGATGACCTAAAACCATTAAATGATATATATAATTATTCACTGTTACATTTAAATATCAGAAGCCTAAACAAACATCACTATGATTTAGTTTCCCTACTATCTGATTCAAGTTGTCACTTTGATGTAATTGGGTGTAGTGAAACCTGGCTCAATGAATTTTCCAATGTAGAGTTACTGAATCTGGATGGATACAATCTACATATTAAGAACAGACCAAATAGAACAGGTGGAGGGGTTTGCCTTTATGTTAAGAGTACTCTTCAGGTAAAAAAATGTGATTTTTTCTTAGAGGATGATTTTTGCGAGTCTTTATTCATTGAGATTAACAATTATGATAAAACATTTATTGTCGGTGTACTTTATCGTCCACCCGACTCTGCTCTTAACACATTTTTTTCTAAACTGGAGGATCTACTACATAAACTGATTAATCAAAAAAAAGATTGTATACTTCTTGGGGATTATAACATTGATATTTTTAATGAAGATAGGGCAAAACATAACTTCATGAACACACTGCATTCCTCCTCTTTTTTCCCCACCATAAATAGATTTACCAGAGTAACATCTACATCAAAGACAATTATTGACAATATCATTACTAATATTCAAAATACTAAGCTGGTGACTGGGATCGTGCAGTCTGACATCACTGATCATTTTCCCATTGTAATTTTTTTTGGTTCTGGAAAATTAGTCTCTCCTCCACTTACT
The DNA here is from genome assembly GCF_951802725.1 of Rutilus rutilus. Lineage (NCBI taxonomy): Eukaryota > Metazoa > Chordata > Actinopteri > Cypriniformes > Leuciscidae > Rutilus > Rutilus rutilus. Next base: position 26,921,160 of record NC_140209.1, read on the forward strand.
AAAATTAAAAATAAAATCATTAATGAGAGATCCTTACAGCATTTAACTGCTAACTTACAGGTCAAGTCGTGGGCCTCTGTCTATGACAGCAGGACTCCGGATGCTGCATATGACAGTCTGATAAAGATCATTCAAGATTCCATTAAGGACACAATCCCTGAGAATACTGTTAAATGTTGCACTACTCTCCAGAACCCTTGGATTACAAGGGGAATTTTGAAATCGATTAAATGTAAAAGTAGGCTTTATAAATTGTATATAAAAAATCCTTCTAGCTTAAATAAAGATAAATATATTACCTATAAAAATAAATTAACACAGATTATAAGAAAGGCTAAAAGAAATCATTACACAGAACTTTTAAAAGCTTCACAAGGGGACAGTAGGAGGTCATGGAATGTGTTAAATGAAGTTCTCAATAGGAGATATAAACAGACTGCTCTACCTGACCTGGTTGATTCTAAAGATGATCTGGCACTGAGTTTTAATAATCACTTTGCCTCAATGGGTGTAAATCTGTCGAAAAATATAAGTCAACCGAAGAGTGTCAACTTTAAGCATTTTCTCTCTGGAAATTACATTCATTCATTTTTCATGAGACCAACAGACAGTACTGAACTCCTCAAGATCATTCTTGACTTAAGGAGCTCAAACTCTACTGGTGCAGATGGAATATCTAGCAAGATTATGAAGGCCATTGCGAACATCATTGTAGAGCCAATGGCCCATTGTATTAACCTTTCTTTATCTACTGGTAATGTACCTAAAATGACAAAAATCGCTAAGATAATTCCAATTTATAAATCGGGCGACCGAAATGATATGAACAACTACCGGCCAATATCAATTCTACCCACTTTCTCTAAAGTATTGGAGAAGGTAGTATATAATAGATTAAGTGGCTATCTTGACAAATTTGATATTTTAGTTCCGTCTCAATACGGTTTCAGAAAAAAGAGTACAACTTGTATGGCGATACTTGACCTTATTGAGCAAATTAATGACTGTATTGAAGAGGGAAAATGTGGTGTTGGCATTTTTTTGGACTTATCAAAAGCATTTGATACCATTGATTTCGATATATTATTGCACAAATTGTATTACTATGGTATCAGAGGTTTAGCACTCGAATGGTTCAGAAGTTATCTATACGGAAGAAAACAGTATGTCTATGTCAATGATTGTAACTCTTCCTGTAAGCCTATAACCGTTGGGGTCCCCCAGGGCTCTATCTTGGGGCCACTCTTATTTATCTTATATATAAATGATTTTGTAAATTCATCTAAAATATTCCATAAAATCATCTTTGCAGACGATACTAATTTGTTTGCATCACATAGTAATCCAATTATTCTTCAAAATATAGTAAACTTAGAACTAATTAAAGTTGACACTTGGTTTAAATGCAATAAACTGTCATTAAATATTAGCAAAACTAATTACATAGTATTCAAATCAACCAATAATTTTCTTTTTAAAAACACTGATCTCTGTCTGATTAAAATAAATGAACAATTGATAAAAAGAGTGTTTTCCACTAAATTTCTGGGGGTCCTCATTGATGAATCTCTTACTTTTAAATGTCATATTGATCATCTTGTTACCAAACTTTCAAAGTATGTTGGCTTGTTTTATAAGATCAGACATTTTCTTCCTCTGTCTGCTCTTCTTGTGTTGTATAAAACTTTGTTTGAACCACATCTTAATTATTGTAATGTGATATGGTGCAACACCTACACAAGTCATCTTAAAAAACTTATATCATTACAAAAGAAAGCCATACGGGCTCTTTCCTGGTCAGAGATAAATTCTTCTTCATATCATCTATTTTATCGATTTGAGTTACTAAGAGTAGTTGAGCTAAATAAATATCATAATGCTTGCCTTATCTTTCAAACTGTAAATAATCTGAACTCTAGATTAAATAGTCTTATTCCTATCTACAGCCCCCAGCACACATACCAAACGAGAACTAAATCACTAATATATGGTAAATATCGTCGATATTTGCGCCCTAGTATGAGTGTTGCATGTAGGGGGCCCCAGATTTGGAACGGGATCAATGATGACATTAAGGTGTTGCCCTATATCTCCAACTTTAAAAAACAACTAAAAAATTATTATTTATCAACTTATATTTAATATATAACTGCTTTCTCATGGACCACTGGGATGTATGAGCATGAATGTATGTGTATGTAATGTATGTATGTCCTTGTGCGTTTTTCGTGTGTGCTCTGTTGTCATCTGCTGGTACCAGGTGGTGACCATGTATCTTTACCGTACCACTTTTCTCTTGTAAAATTACGGGCCCCCACCTATAAGCTTCTCTAGCTTCTTTGGGGGACCCATTCACTATACCTATTTGATTTTGTTCCAATGACTGCATTATTATACTTTTGGTATTTTGTGAATAAAAATGAAAATGAAATGAAATGAAATAATTAAAGTCACCATTGTGGAGATCAGTGTGTGTTTTAGTTGGGCTCTTGACCTTAAATTATTAACTTTAAGTTTTGTTTGGCTGCTGTACATGAGTTATAACAGCCAGATGAACAAAGAGAAAAGGTGATGTAATGGCGTTGGTTGTGTTTTAACATAATCATTATTTCACAATCATTTGACCTGAATCACTGAACTCATAGAGTCCAATTTATGAGTTAGGTGAACTATATTAATTATAGCAGCACTGGCCTTGTACGGCATAATATTTTTTAACTTTTACAATGTAAGGCAAATAATTTCTAAAAAGTTTCTCTTACATAAAAAGGAGACACACAGACATCAATAATCAGCCTGTGAATCTCAACAATGGTGACATTTATAAAGCATGTTGCAGTGCATTCTGGGTTCCACCAATCAAAACTCATTCATGGCTCCCATCATGCATTGCTGCATGAATAAATAATGAGCTTATGTTCAGAGGTGATCTGTTCGTCACCATTGCTGAAATTCATACGCAAAATCTTGATGTGTGTTTGTGCCTAAAAAAAAAAAAAGTATATATATATATATATATATTTTTTTTTTTTTATTATTGATTTGAACATTTGGATTTCATTGAAAAGGCTAAACATATTATACTGCTGTAATTAATAAAGTTAACTTAACTCATAAATTGGACTCTATATGAGGTTCAGTGATTCAGGTCTAATGATTGTGAAATAATGATTATGTTAAATCACAACCAACACCATCAGATCACCTTTTCTCTTTGTTCATCTGGCTGTTATAACTCATGTACAGCAGCCGAACAAAACTTAAAGTAAATGATTTAAGGGTCAAGAGCCCAACTAAAACACACACTGATCTCCACAATGGTGACTTTAATTATGGTTTTCTCCTTCAGTGATTCTGCTTGTTAACATCAGGTGTCTTCAATGTTGGCAATAAAATATATTTTGTACATTTTACTCATTTTAAATGGTTAACTTTTAAGGAATTCATTTGATTAATTATTACTCAATTCTAATTTGTTAAATTTAATTAATAATATTGCTTGTAATCTGTTGCCTCATTTTTATTAATTAGATATTAATAAAATCAATGTATTCTTTTTTACAGTGCACGGCCGATGGTGTTACGAGTGTAGACAAAATGCCCACTGCCCAGTGCTCATTCCTACACACAAACACAGCCCGTCACACAGGGCTCGCGCACATGAAATCGACCCAGATCGATTGCGCATTAAACGTGGTAAATGTGCCCACTGCCCAGTGCCCACAAACACTACGTTCCGCATATCTCAAGGTTTCTGTAAAAACAAAACCGTGCATTCGCTCTGCTCAGGCGGACAATGCTCTCAGTGTTGTAAATGTGCCCGCTATCCCGCACCCACATTCACACATAGACATGACAGGTCCTATGGGACTCGCCCAGCCCTCCCCCTCTCGGTTGACCACCGCAGAGGAGTCGAGCGCGGGCAATCTGCCCGCTGTTATCAGCGCGCCCTCTGCCTCGAATGTCATAAGCGCAACGCTTATGTTGCAGCACACCGATGCCCCTCTGTCGCTGAGCGACCAGAGAGCGCTCCGCATTCAGCCCCTAGCCATTCGTGCAGATGCATGGGCAAGGCTACCCGGGGGTTTTGAAGTGGGTTTTAGACATTAGGGATGGGCGATATATCGCATTACATTGTTATGCGTATCTCGTCAGTAAAGCCGGTTCCTTGATTAGTAGTAAATCGCCATCACCTGCTTTCAGATGGAGCGGCATTTACTACACAGCAAAACTCCAGTGTTAAATTAACACTCCTGGGAGTGTATATGAGTCCACACTAGGGCTGGGCGATATATCGCACGATATTGTTAGGCGCATCTCATCAGTAAAGCCGGTTCCTTGATTAGTAGTAAATCACTATCACCTGCTTTCAGATGGAGCGGTGTTAAATTAACACTCCTGGGGCTGGGAGTGTATATGAGTCCACACTCAAGAGTGTAAAGTGTTAAAATATGAGTGTTAAATTAACACTCAAGAGTGTTAAAGTCAATGGGATAATTAAGTGATTAATTAGTGATGATTGAGCATTATTGAAGACACCTGATGTTAACAAGCAGAATCACTGAAGGAGAAAATCACAAATTGTAAGCCACCGTTATGGTGATGGGTGTTTGCTTTAGTTGGACTCTTGACCATTATGATTACTTTAAATTGTACTATTGTTTGTCTGCTGTTATTGATTTATAACAGTAAAATGAACAAATTGAAGTGTGATCTGACGGTGTTGTTTATGTTTTGACATAATCATGCTGTGATCTATAAAATGAAACTTACTGAGATAGTTTGGTTTAACTTGTTAGCAGCAGCTTTGTGATTCTACAGCATATATATATGGTTATCAGTACTTTACTTATCCAAAATATTTAATAAACTTTGTTCTGATCAAAAGACTTTCAAATAGCTTCATTTAGAAACACAGACATCAATAATCAGCCTGTGAATCTTGGTGACAATGGTGACAATAATAAAGCATGTTGCAGTGGCTGCCACCAATCACAACTCATTAATGGCTCCCATCATGCATTGCGGTATGAATAAATTATGATCTGAATTGTCTATGTAATTTACTTTTCCTAATTGAATATTCTGCTCGTCACCATTGTTGAGATGCATAGACTGAATCTTGAAATCTGCGTGTGCCTAAAAGTACAATTTTTTTTTAAACAACTTTTAAAAAATCCTTTATATTACATAAAAAATTCTGAGCATTTACGCAGAATCACAGTTATGCTGTAACCAACAACATAAAGCGAAGTCAGAAAGAAGGATCTTAATGAATTCAGAGATCAAGTTCAAATGATGATTGTCATAATATAACCAACACCATCAGATCACTTTTTTTTTTTTCTTTGTTCATCTGGCAGTTATAACTCAGATATAACAGCCAAACAAAATCTAAAGTAAACATATAAGGGGTCAAGAGCCCAACTAAACCAAACACCCATCACCATAACGGTGGCTTACAATTTGTGATTTTCTCCTTCAGTGATTCTACTTGTTAACATCAGGTGTCTTCAATAATGTTCAATCATCACTAAATTAATCACTTAATTATCTCCCAGGAGTGTTAAATTAACACTGGAGTTTTTGCTGTGTACAAAGAGCCGTAGTTAACTGACAAGCTGAGCCATATCGCATTAATTATCGCTGGCGATACGTCTGCGATATTAATGCGATATGGCTCAGCTTGTCAGTTAACTACGGCTCTTTGTAGTAAATGCCACTCCATCTGAAAGCAGGTGATGGTGATTTACTACTAATCAAGGAACCGGCTTTACTGATGAGATGCGCCTAACAATATCGTGCGATATATCGCCCAGCCCTAGTCCACACTCAAGAGTGTAAAGTGTTAAATTAACACTCAAGAGTGTTAAAGTTAATGAGATAATTAAGTGATTAATTGAGTGATGATTGAGCATTACTGAAGACACCTGATGTTAATAAGTAGAATCACTGAAGGAGAAAATCACAAATTGTAAGCCACCGTTATGGCGATCAATGTTTGCTTTAGTTGGACTCTTGACTCTTATACATTCACTTTAAATTTTGTTTGTCTGCTGTTATTGATTTATAACAGTCAAATGATTATGTTTTGACATAATCATGCTGTGATCTGAAAAATTTAATTTATTGAGATAGTTTGGTTTAACTTGTCAGCAGCAGCTTTGTGATTCTACAACATATGACTTTCAGTATTTTTCTTATAATCCAAAATAATTAATAAATATTGTTCTGATCAAAAAACTTTCAAGTGAATTTATTTAGAAACACATACATCAATAATCAGCCTGTGAATCTCAACAATGGTGTCAATAATAAAGCATGTTGCAGTGGCTGCCACCAATCACAACTCATTATTGGCTCCCATCATGCATTGTGGTATGAATAAATTATGATCTGAATTGTAATTTACTTTTCCTAATTGAATATTCTGCTCGTCACCATTGTTGAGATGCATAGACTGAGTCTTGACGTCTGTGTGTGGCTAAAAGAAAGATTTTTTTTTTCAAAACAACTTTTAAGAAATCCTTTATATTATATCTCAAATTCTGAAAATTTATGCAGAATCACAGCTACACTGTAAAAAATAATACATTGATTTTATTGATATCTAATTAATAAAAATGAGGCAACAGATTACAAGCAATATTATTAATTAAATTTAACAAATTAGAATTGAGTAATAATTAATCAAATTAATTCCTTAAAAGTTAACCATTTAAAATGAGTAAAATTTACAAAATATCTTTTATTGCCAACATTGAAGACACCTGGTGTTAACAAGCAGAATCACTGAAGGAGAAAACCATAATTAAAGTCACCATTGTGGAGATCAGTGTGTGTTTTAGTTGGGCTCTTGACCTTAAATTATTAACATTAAGTTTTGTTTGGCTGCTGTACATGAATTATAACAGCCAGATGAACAAAGAGAAAAGGTGATCTGATGGTGTTGATTGTGTTTTAACATAATCATTATTTCACAATCATTTGACCTGAATCACTGAACTCATATAGAGTCCAATTTATGAGTTAGGTTTACTTTATTAACTATAGCAGCACTGGCCTTGTACGGCTTAATATTTTTAACTTTTACAATGTAATGCAAATAATTTCTGAAAAGTTTCTCTTACATAAAAAGGAGACACACAGACATCAATAATCAGCCTGTGAATCTCAACAATGGTGACATTTATAAAGCATGTTGCAGTGCATTCTGGGTTCCACCAATCAAAACTCATTCATGGCTCCCATCATGCATTGCTGCATGAATAAATAATGAGCTTATGTTCAGAGGTGATCTGTTCGTCACCATTGCTGAGATTCATACGCAAAATCTTGATGTGTGTTTGTGCCTAAAAAAAAAAAAAAAAACACCATAAATACATATTTATTTATTTTTTATTATTCATTTGATTATTTGGATTTCATTGAAAAGGCTAAAAATATTATACTGCTGTAATTAATAAAGTTAACTTAACTCATAAATTGGACTCTATATGAGGTTCAGTGATTCAGGTCTAATGATTGTGAAATAATGATTATGTTAAATCACAACCAACACCATCAGATCACCTTTTCTCTTTGTTCATCTGGCTGTTATAATTCATGTACAGCAGCCAAACAAAACTTAAAGTTAATAAGTTAAGGGTCAAGAGCCCAACTAAAACACACACTGATCTCCACAATGGTGACTTTAATTATGGTTTTCTCCTTCAGTGATTCTGCTTGTTAACACCAGGTGTCTTCAATGTTGGCAATAAAAGATATTTTGTAAATTTTACTCATTTTAAATGGTTAACTTTTAAGGAATTCATTTGATTAATTATTACTCAATTCTAATTTGTTAAATTTAATTAATAATATTGCTTGTAATCTGTTGCCTCATTTTTATTAATTAGATATCAATAAAATCAATGTATTCTTTTTTACAGTGTATGCTCTAACCAACAACATATATTTAAGTCAGAAATAAGGATCTTAATGAGTTCAGTGATCAAGTTCAAATGATGATTGTCATAATATAACCAACACCATCAGATCACTTTTTTTCTTTGTTCATCTGGCAGTTATAACTCAGATACAGCAGCCAAACAAAATCTAAAGTTAATAATATAAGGGTCAAGAGCCCAACTAAAGCAAACAATGATCGCCATAACGGTGGCTTACAATTTGAGATTTTCTCCTTCAGTGATTCTGCTTGTTAACATCAGGTGTCTTCAATAATGCTCAATCATCACTCAATTAATCACTTAATTATCTCATTAACTTTAGTGTGTTAAACACTCTTTAGTGTGGACTCATATACACTCCCAGGAGTGTTAAATTTGCTGTGTACAAAGAGCCGTAGTTAACTGACAAGCTAAGCCATATCGCATTAATTATCGCTGCCGATACGTCCGCGATATTGATGCGATATGGCTCAGCTTGTCAGTTAACTACGGCTCTTTGTAGTAAATGCCGCTCCATCAGAAAGCAGGTGAAGGCGATTTACTACTAATCAAGGAACCGGCTTTACTGACAAGATGCGCATAACAATGTGATGCGATATATCGCCCATCGCTACTAGACATTATAGAAAGAGGCTATTCGCTACAGTTTCGCCGACGCCCTCGCCGCTATGCGACGCGCGTCGAAACTACGGTAAAAACAGAAGTAGCACCACCTACTTCGAGCCGAAATTTTGAAACTGTTGAGCAAAGGGCCATAGAGCCTTTATCTCAAGCTCAGAGCGAAGGAGGGCTAGACAGCAGATACTTCCTGGTAATGAAAAAAGACGGGGGTCTCAGACCCATACTAGATCTAAGGCAACTGAACAGAGTGCTTGCGAAGCGACAGTTCAGAATGCTCACAACCAGAAAAATCCTCGCGCAGATTCGCCGAGGAGATTGGTTTGTGTCAATAGATCTGAAAGACGCGTATTTTCAAATACAAATAGCGTCACGTCACAGGCGACATTTGAGATTCGCCTTTGAGGGCCAGGCATATCAGTGCTAAGTCCTACCGTTCGGCTTGTCTCTAGCACCCCGTACATGTACGATGTGCATGGACGCAGCGCTCGCACCCCTCAGACTACAGGGCATGCGAGTATTGAACTACTTGGACGATTGGCTGATTCTAGCTCAATCTCACTCGGTGCTCATAGAGCACAGGACCATTTTGCTCGATCACCTCGAGAATCTGGGTCTCAGAGTCAATTGGGCGAAGAGTTCTCTGTCTCCCAGACAGATAATATCTTTTCTGGGCACAGAACTGGACTCGCTGTCTATGATAGCGCGACTGTCACCACAGCGTGTACTAGACAGTCAGCGCGCAGCGAGCTCTTTCCGCTGCGGCGCATCTGTCCTGCTCAAGAAATTTCAGAGGATGCTAGGTCTCATGGCCTCAGCATCATCAGTACTTCAGCTGGGCTTGCTTCACATGCGCCCGCTACAGTTCTGGCTGAAAGCGCGGGTACCGCGCCGAGCGTGGGCTTTCGGTCTGCTTCGTCTCAAGGTCAATCAGAAATGCATCGCAGCTCTGAAACCTTGGAAAGCAAACAACTGGTACCAATCAGGTGTAAGCCTGGGGACTTCCTCGAGTGTGAAGGTAGTGTCTACGGATGCATCCACCTCGGGATGGGGAGCACTGCTCAAGGGCAGACCGTTCTTTGGCCAATGGTCAGAACGGGAGAAGCTTCTACACATAAACTGCCTCGAAATGTTGGCAGTAGACAACGCACTGACGCGTTTTTGTCCCCAAATACGAGGACACCACGTCCTGGTCCGCTCGGACAACATGTCAGTGGTGTCCTACATAAATCGCCAGGGTGGCCTCAGGTCCCGAAACCTGCACAGGCTGACAGAACGCCTCCTGGTGTGGGCTCAGCGCAACCTGCTCTCGCTGAGAGCAGCGCATGTGCCAGGGCTCCTAAACGTAGGACCGGACTGACTGTCCAGGAACAGTGTTCCGACAGGCGAGTGGTCTCTACACCCACAGACAGTCCAGCTGCTGTGGAAGGAATTCGGCAGAGCGGAAGTAGACCTGTTCGCGTCTCAAGAAAACGCTCACTGTCTGGAATTTTTCTCCAAGAGCAGGGACGCGCTGGCTCATGTATGGCCCCGCCGCCCGCTCTATGCCTTTCCTCCCGTCTCTCTCCTGCCTCAGGTGATAGAACGGATCAGAGAAGGATGCTCAGTGCTACTCGTAGCGCCGTTCTGGAAAAACCAACCCTGGTTCCCAGTTCTGATGCAGCTAGCAAGCACTGCCCCATGGCCAGTGCCAGTGAGGAGGGACCTCCTCTCTCAGGCCGAGGGCTCGATTTGGCATCCGCGCCCAGAGCTGATAAGATTTCCAAGATGGCACCAGTGTGTGAGGCATGCCGTCTGCTTAGCGTTTTGTTTGTCTTTATATATTTATTTCCTACTTTTATTCGCCACTGTTCCTCCCTATGACCGCTTTCAACTTTTGGACATTTGATATTCAACTGAACAGTTATCAAAAAATGGATTGGGAGGATTTGATTATCATTCAACCAAATGTTTGGCGACTATACCTGCCTTCCTGTGCCGTTTTCCCTGTCCTCTACCGAGGAAACGCCGAAATCGCCGGAGACGTGGGAAGCGAGGAGGAGTTGCAGTAAGGCTGAAATTTCAGCTAATGCTCCAGCGGGCAGCTGATGGACGTCTGTTGCTTCCGATGGAACGTGGCTGGCGTGTCTCGTGGCGTTCACCAGAGCGAATGTACCGGATGATTCATCCTACGTGGTCAGTTTCTGTTTCGTTGTGTTCACCTGAGCGAGTGCACTGGAGGATTCATTCTGCATGGGTGATTAGCGGCTGTCGACCTTCCGCTGATGTTTTGCCACGGATACGACGCAGAAGTGTGAACTCCAACAATCTTCGACAACTTCAAAGCAGAATGCTCTTTTATGAAGTTACTTCACTTAAGGATATATTTAATGAGATTATGCCTGAAAAGGTTTTGGATTTTTTATCATGTGTTAATTTAAAAAATCTTATATAATATGACTTGATGTGTTTATTTGTTTTGTTTTATTGTATTTATATGATATTTGTATTTTTGTAATTGTACTTTTGCCATGAAAATAGCTTTAAGTGCTGACATGGCATTAAATAAAATAATCTGATCTGATCGACAACTTCATCATCAGCCACAACGGAGCTCAGAGCAGGTTTTATCCAGGATGGCACTGATAAATGCCCGATCACTGGTAAATAAGACTTTTATTCTAAATGACTTTGTTGTCTCAAATGATTTGGACATGTTATTAGTAACTGAGACATGGCTGAAACCTGGAGATCTGGCGCCATTGACTGAACTGTTACCTCAGGACTATCTATTTTTAAACTCCCCTTGGACTACGGGACTGGGTGGAGGATTAGTTTCTGTTTTTAAAAACAAACTTGCTTGCCAGTCACTGTCCACCAATGCATTAAAAAGCTTTGAATTACAGCTATTTAGATTAACTGTTGAAAATGCGGTTGTGGTGGCACTTATATATCGCCCTCCGAAATCCACAACAGATTTTATCAGTGAATTTGCTGAACTTTTAAGCGAACTTGTAACACAATATGATAGACTCTTAATCCTTGGTGATTTTAATATTCACATTTGCTGTGGTACTGATTCTTTGTCAAAGGAATTCGTAAATCTGATGGAATCATTTGAACTTTCTCAATGGGTAGTAGGGCTGTGCGATATATATCGTGAGATTGTTATGCGCATCTCGTCAGTAAAGCCGGTTCCTTGATTAGTAGTAAATCACCATCACCTGCTTTCAGATGGAGCGGCATTTAGGGCTGAGGAGATAATTAAGTGATTAATTTAGTGATGATTGAGAATTATTGAAGACACCTGATGTTAAAAAGCAGAATCACTGAAGAAGAAAATCACAAATTGTAAGTTACCATTAAGGTGATGGGTGTTTGCTTTAGTTGGGCTCTAGACCATTATATGTTTACTTTAATATTTACTGTTGTTTGTCTGCTGTTATTGATTTATAACCATTAAATGAACAAAGTAAAATGTTATGCTATACTGTTGGTTATGTTTTGACATAATCATGCTGTGATCTGAAAAAGGAAACTTATTGAGATAGTTTGGTTTAACTTGTTAGCAGCAGTTTAGTGATTCTTCAGCCTATGATTATCAGTATTTTACTTATAATTCAAAATGAAGTTCAAATGATGATTGTCATAATATAACCAACACCATCAGATCACTTTTTTCATTGTTCAACTGGTGATTATAATTCAGAAACAACAGACAAACAAAATCTAAAGTTAATAATATATGGTTCAAGAGTCCAACTAAAGCAACCATTGATCGTCATAATGGTAACTTACAATTTGAGATTTTCTCCTTCAGTGATTCTGCTTGTTAACATCAGGTGTCTTCAATAATGTTCAATCATCACTAAATTAATCACTTAATTATATCATTAACTTAAACACTCTTGAGTGTGGACTCATACACTCCCAGGAGTGTTAATTTAACACTGGAGTTTTTGCTGTGTACAAAGAGCCGTAGTTAACTGACAAGCTGAGCCATATCGCATTAATTATCGCTGGCGATACGTCCGCGATATTAATGCGATATGGCTCAGCTTGTCAGTTAACTAAGGCTCTTTGTAGTAAATGCCGCTCCATCTGCCCAGCTAACAATTTTTGGTTCCCATAACATTAGTTTTTGGTACCCAGAACATTCTCAGAATGTTAGTTTATGGTTCCCAGAACGTTATTTTTTATGGTAACCACCCAGCAACGTTCTGGGAACGTTATTTTATTGTTACATAAAAATAAAACCAAAAAAGAACGTTCCCCTAACGTAAGTATTTGGTTCCCAAAAAAATAACCAAAAAATAACATTAGGGGAACGTTCTGTGTTAACTGGGTGAAAGCAGGTGATGGTGATTTACTACTAATCAAGGAACCGGCTTTACTGACGAGATGCGCATAACAATCTCACGATATATATCGCCCAGCCCTAATGGGTAGATGGCCCTTCTCATGTACAGGGCCACACATTGGATTTGATTTTAACGCACGGACTATCTGTTTCTGACATAACAATGAGTGAACTTAATTTTTCTGATTATAAGCCAAAATGTCAGTATTTTTCACAAATAAATGAAAAATATAGACAAAAACCAAAGTTACTTTTTTCTACTATAAACTCTGCTTTAAATCCACCTATTAAAGCATATCCGGTACCTTCCCACCTAAATGGTGATGATTTTCTTAGATTTTTTTCTAATAAGATCGAAAATCAAAGGCCAGGTACTGATTAAAAGTCAGAACAATTATGACACTGCAAACACTCAGTTTATGCTACCTCCATGCTCCTCAGTCTGTCATGAGTTTGATCCTATTTCTATTTCACATCTACAAGAAATTATTACCCATCTTAGGCCTACAATGTGTTCATTAGACATTATTCCACCTCGTAGTTTAATACAACTTTTTGATACATTAGGACCAAGCTTACTCACCATTGTTAATAAATCACTTAGTTTAGGGATCTTTCCAGCTGATCTCAAAAATGCCTTAGTACTTCCATCAATCAAGAAACCAGATCTTGATCCTGCTGTTCTGAATAACTATAGGCCTATCTCTAATTTGCCTTTCATTTCAAAAATTCTAGAAAAAGTTGTATCAAATCAACTACATTCTTATTTAAATTTACATTCTATATATGAGAAGTTTCAATCCGGCTTTCGAGCACTCCACAGTTCCGAATCAGCACTACTGAAGGTTTTTAATGACATCTATCTGACAACAGATGCTGGAGATTCTATAATTTTAATGCTCTTAGATCTTAGCTCTGCCTTTGATATGGTGGACCATGATATTCTTTTGTCGAGACTCGAATATGATGTGGGGCTGAAAGGAACAGTATTTAAATTGGTTTAGTTCATATTTAACCGATCGAAGATTCTCTGTCCGTTTTGGCTCCTCTATGTCCTCTGTTGCTCACCTTCGATGGGGAGTCCCTCAGGGCTCAATCCTGGCCCCTACGCTCTTTTCCCTATATATGCTCTCTCTGGGATCCATATTTAAAAAATATGATGTGTCGTTTCACTGCTATGCAGATGACATTCAGATTTATGTCCCTATTAAACGGGCAGGAAAAAATTCATTCGAGCACCTGTTGGCGTGCCTAGACGAAATAAAGAAGTGGATGTCTGCAAATTTCCTAAAATTAAATGAAAATAAAACGGAACTTATACTCTTTGGTCCTTCTAAAAGTAGTTTAAACCACCTCCCTGAAGCATATACACTTTCTTTGCCAGTAAATACCTGTGTGAAAAACCTTGGTGTTTCATTAGATAGTTTTTTGAAACTGGATAAGCAAGTGAATTCTGTTGTCAGATCTTGTTTTTTCCATCTACGTATGCTGACTAAAGTTAAGCCTTTTCTATGTCCCCAAGCTTTTGAATGGGTGATAAATGCATTCCTGTCATCTCGACTGGACTACTGTAATTCTTTATACTATGGAATAAATTCAACAACTCTAACACGTCTTCAAATAGTCCAAAATGCAGCAGCGAGACTTTTAAAAGGCATTCGCAAACGTGAACATATTACCCCGATCTTAGCATCCCTTCACTGGTTGCCGGTTCGTTTTAGGGTTGATTTTAAAATTCTTTTATTTGTGTATAAATGCCTAAATAATCTAGCTCCCCTCTATCTATCTGAGCTCCTAGAGCATTACAATCCTTCCAGAGATCTACACAGAAACTTTTATCTATTCCACGGTACAGGTTAAAACACAGAGGTTATCATGCCTTTGCCATTGCGGGCCCGACACTATGGAATAGCTTGCCTAATCATGTTCGTTCTGCATCTGACTTGTCAGTTTTCAAGTCACGCTTGAAAACACACTTTTATTCACTTGCTTTTAATAACTTGTAACTTGTCTTTTAATTTTTATTGCTCTGTCTGTTGTGTGATATTTTATTGCTTTGTAAAGCACATTGGTCAGCTCGTCTGTATAAATGGTGCTATATAAATAAATCTTGACTTGATTTGACTTGACTTCATGTTTGGGCCATCAACGGGTGCCAGCTGACCTCCCAAGCGGAGTGTTAAACACGATCACGCAGGCTAGAGCTCCGTCTACGCGACGTCTCTATTCCTCGAAATGGTCAGTGCTCTCCAGCTGGTGCACAGCTCGTGGCGTGTCGCCCCCAGACTGTGGGGTGACGGAGGTTCTCTCCTTCCTACAAGAGCTGTTGGACAAGGGCAGGACCCCTTCCACGCTCAAAGTGTATGTGGCGGCCATAGCAGCGTTCTCAAAAACAACGCTGGGTCAGTCAGAAGGAACGATTTAGTCATCCGCTTCCTTAGAGGAGCTAAGAGACTGAATCCTCCCAGACGTCCCTCAGTCCCTGTATGGGGCCTTTCTACAGTGCTGGAAGCCATGAAAGGTGACCCATTCGAGCCTTTACAGGCAATTGATCTTAACCCTCTGGGGTCGGCGGTATCGCCGGCGATACCAGCTCACTTTTTTTTTATCAGTGTAAAAGAAACTCATAAATACTCCGTTGACTTTGATTTTCCATTGGAGTTTCATACATCAATCGATCCTGTTTAATGTGTTTTTTTTTTTGTGTATACTCACAATAAAAACAAAGTGTTGTGCTTTTCGCCAAATAAAGAAAAATAAACACGAAGCGATTTCTGCCTTCTCTCTGTCAGTTAAGTCCATTCTAAAATGCGTCCGAAAATGAACCATAACTCAGCGAATACTTCTCACACAGGCACGTGAGATATGTCTTTATGAAGCTTGAAATATCTTCTTTTAAATGAAGTAATTTATATAAAAAAAAAACAAATATTCTCAGCTTATGTAGTCCCTTTAAAAGCAAGGAGAGGTACCGTTTTTCCCTCTCCCTTCATTATCTCTAATGAGCTGAGGCAGCCCCGCCCCCAGCACTATTTACATGGTAAATAGTTTAGGTGATCTATGCATCGCACACGCCACCCCGATCAATGCCATAAAAGCACAGTTTCTTCATCAGACTCACTGATAGTTCATCACGTTTTGAGTATGGCACGCTTCTCCGGTAAAGACGCCCTTCAGATGATTCTGGACAGCGAGGAAGATGCACCTTTTCCTCAGAGGAAGATTGTAACTCGGACGACGAACGGCTGCATTTTGAAGAGCGAATTGATCCCGCCGAGGACACAATTTCAGAGTAAAGGCCATTGCACACTGAGTCCGAAATTCGCATCCGAAATTTTCGCACGTTAAAAAAAAAATTCGACCTCACGTTATGTCAATCATGCTTGCACACTGTCTACGAAACTTTCGTCCGTAAAAAAAAAATTCGGATTGGGTTCGATTTTCTGCGTTTTTCGCATCCACAGCCAGTGTTTTGTGAGGTTTTTTGAAAATTCAGAGCCACCGTACAAGCGAACGACAAAATCCAGAATGACGTCTGACAAGTTGATACACTTCGTCTCGCAGCACAAGTAGGCTACTGTATGAAAAACAAAATGCGGATTACAAAGACACTGAATAAAATATAACCTGTAGGCTATACAGCTGTTCTGTCTGCCCAGCGCTTCTGCCGGCCACGTGTGTGTGTGTGTGTGTGTGTGTGTCCGTCCATAGACGTAGCCTACTGCCAGTTTCTGTTCAGGATCGATTGGTTCACGGAAATTGGTGGTCTTCTTTTTAATATGTGGCTCCAGTATCGCTAGCAAAGCATCAAACTGTTCCACTGACATTCTGAGGTAAATTTTGAATCGTTTGGGATATTTCGCAACTCCTTGATAAGGAGGTGAAACTCTCCTTCCTCTCGGCGCAGTCTCAGGATTGGATGGACCCAATATTTCCTCTTTCTTTTTCTCTTTTTAAGAAGAAAGAGGGCAACAAATTCATCCTCACTGCTTGACGAATCCATTTAGTATTTTTTTGCGTTTTTTTCCGCAAAGGTTTAATAAATACGCATCGGACTCAGTGTGCAAGGTTTCTGTGCGTGACGAATTTTACTGCTGACGAACACGAAAAAACGCATACGAAAATTTCGGACTCAGTGTGCAATGGCCTTAAGTTTTACTGTTATATAATTATTTTTCTGATAATATAGAACTCGTATGAATTTTCAGACTATATTTTGCTTAGTTTTGGCTAGCTTTTGACATCTTACAAGATTGCCTTACAATATCCCTAACATTCGTGTATATGCTCAAGTGTAAACTTTTTCAATGTGATAGGCTATTACTCTCTAAACATATTTGTATATTAAATATATTTCACTCAGTTTTGATTAGCTTATAACACTGATTATCATGCTAAAATACTGCCTTATGTTTAATGTAGCTTATTTGCGAATATCTGCTTAAGTGTAATGTGATTTAGTCTAAATATATTTCAGCCTCCGGTAAAATATGTGATAGCCTAGGCCTACTGTCTAAATACTAGACATTATATATATATATATATATATATATATATATATATATATATATATATATAAATGTATGGTTTTGGTTATACTATGACACTGCTTATCATGCTTCAATACTGCCTTATGCACAGATGTTTGTGAATACAGGTGTAAATGTTTGAAATGTGTTGATGTGTCGTTCGCGAACGTTCATTGCGTGCGTCACTAAATGCGTGCGGTTTATATGGCCCATAAACAGATAGCCTACTCGCGGTGATATTTCTCTGTCCTATGGACCATCAACAGATATATACATACATTGTGCGTCCATAACAATTAATTGCCCATCAGTTTACTTTGGAAATTGTATGCTAACAGTTTTTTTTTTTTTTGTTGTTGTTGTTTTTTAGGAATGTGGCTGCAGCTAGCTCTCCTTCTCCAGCACCTCGCAAAGGGGCATGCAGGTGTCGTTCAGTTCTCAGTGTGATGGAGAATCTTCCCGAGTAAGTCCACAGACATAATATTTACAGATGAAATATAATTGTTTACATCGTCATAATATAAAAGTACATATTCTTGTGTGATATTACAAAAACTGTTGTCTTTTTTTTATCCATGGCCATTAGTGATCGATAATGATAATATTACAGTGTCTTTGATTGTGTTATCAGTATGCTCACAGTGTGTTTTGTTTTGTTTTTTACAGATGTGACAATGAACTTGTCCAAGCACCTGTCCCGAAGAGAGCAAAGGCTAACCAGCAGGCAAGCAACAGGCAGTCCACTCTGGCATGGAAAACAGAGACTGATGTTGACATGGTTCCCGCATCAACGGGGAATAAGCATTTACTGTGAGATACCTGCCTTTACTTTTGTTTATCGCTCACAATTGCTTTGTTTATAGCAGACTGATTATTTTTTTTTATTTTGCTCACATTTGATTTGCTTAGAGCAAATTTAGAACATTTAGTTCCTCCACATAGAGGAATTACAATAAAACAGATTGAAAAACAAAACCTTTGAATCTCCTCTCATTCTTTGTTCTTTGTTCAGGCTGCCTCACTTGATGGCCCATTAGCCATAGGGAGAGTGTCTGTCACACCCCTGGTCTGAATCTCATTCATATTGATAGTCCATTACCACTCCCACGCATAAACCTCTTCTGACAAAATAACTGACTTACAAAGTTTAAATCAATGTATTGTTTTTATGTGAACGATTAGGCAGGATGATTTTCACATAATTTTGAAGAAAAAACTCGACATGTATGTAGGCGACGACATACATTAGTCAGAAGTCTTATTGGCACATATTTAGTATGTGTTTTGTGGCCTTATTTCAGAAACTTTATTTTTTCGTTTTTTCAATAACCATGCATAAACATTATTCTCTCAAAAATGCAAACATATACATGCATGTTGATCACATATGATGGTAGCCCTGTTTGTGCTATATAGAGTGAATTTACACCTTTGCCATTAACATGTTTATAAATAACTGAAAAAAGCACAAATGTCAGAGCATGTCAGAACACCTCCAGGGCCCAGAAAACCCCTCAGACCCCAGAGGGTTAAACACCTGTCTTTCAAGACAGTGTTTCTTCTGGCTCTCGCTTCAGTGAAGCGCATAGGGGACTTACACGCACACAGTAAGCGCGACGTGCATGGAGTTTGGGCCTAATGACTCTAGAGTTATACTTAAACCTAAGCACGGTTATGTTCCAAAATCCCTCAACACACCGTTTAGGGCGCAGGTCATTTCCCTGTCAGCCCTACCGGTCTCTGACGAGGAGGGAGACACGAGCTTCCTTTGCCCGTCAGGGCATTAAGAGCTTATGTGTCTCGCATGTCTGTTTTCAGACAGACAGAGCAGCTCTTTGTTTCACTCTACGGACGTTCTAAGGGACTTGCCGTGTCGAAACAGAGCCTATCCAGTTGGATAGTTGATGCTATAGCCCTGGCTTATACCTCTAAGGGCTTACAGTGCCCATTAGGTGTCAGAGAGCACTCCACGAGAGGCGTGGCCTCGTCGTGGGCTTGGTCTAGTGGGATTGCCTTGCAAGATATCTGTATGGCAGCAGGCTGGGCCTCCCCGTCTACATTTATAAGGTTTTATAACCTAGAGGTTCCCGCCTTGCAGGCTAAGCTGCTTTTGGTCTAAAATCGGTACTGTCTGCCCCGATGTGTTCGGCCCAGAATACTGAAACTGCTTGAGCAAATGCTCGCTGATTGATCGCGCAGCTCTATGGGCAGTGTGTAAGATCCACTATATTCGTCAGTCCAGGCCGGGGGTCGTCCTGACTGTGCGAAACATCATCAGTATAATTACTCCTTTAGGATGTTATATTATTACAGGATTGATGCTATACTAGCCACTCTTTCCTGGACTCTCTGTGAGTCCCTTATGATCATGTACTATATGAGCCCGGGCACTTGCCCTTTGGGACTTTGGTGCTGGATCTTAGCATGCACGGCGTTTTACACTGTTTCCCCTAGACTGACGCAGTACGAGAGTACCTCTCGGAAGAGAACGTACTCGGTTACTAACGTAACCTCGGTTCTCTCTAGAGAGGAAACGAGTACTGCGTATCTTGCTGTGCCTGCACACGCTCTGGTTCGCTTCGGCGATGAAAAACCGGTAAGCTAGCCTGTCGAAGCTATATTTATAGCCCTAGGCCACGCCCGTCTTGGCGGGACGTGACGTATTGGGCGCGAAGCGCCCCCATTGGAGCTGACGTCACGAAAGGGCCTTATCGATAGGCTGCTGCAGTTGGAGCCGTCTCGCCTGTGTCTGCATGCTGCCACAACGCGTTTTACATTATTTCAAAATTAAGGATAATTTTTGGCTTCAGTATCTCGCGGAAAAGAGATTTTCCCCTAGCGTAAGACTTACGCAGTACTCGTTTCCTCTCTAGAGAGAACCGAGGTTACGTTAGTAACCGAGTACATTTCCTGTTGTTGGTTTTATAATCATCATGAAACAGACTGATTTACTGAGGTTTTTTATAATCTAACAATTATGTTGTTCTATTAATATAATCACATTACAAACCCTGTGTTACTGCAGCATGAGATCTAGTAATATTATAACAATAAATTAAGACTTTAAAAGACAAACATGAGCACGAAAAAAACAGTTTATGATGACACACACAGACATCAACAATCAGCGTATGAATCTCAACAATGGTGACAATCAAAAGTACCTCGCTGCAATGCATGCTGGGTACCAGCATAGTACAAAACTCCCAGCATGCATTGCAACATGAATAAATTATGCAGCTGAATTGTCCTATAATTTTGTTTTATTCTAAATATTTGCTTTTATTTTTTGTTGTTGTTTTTGTTGTGAAGTAGCTTTTCAGTGATGTTCTGAATTGATCTGTTTATCTAAATATATGTGATTGTCACCATTGTTGAGATTCATACGCTGATTGTTGATATCTGTGTGTGTCAGAATAGGCCGATTGTTATATTGCTAGATCTCATACTGCAGAAACACAGGGTTTGTGATGTGAATATATGAGTGGAACAACATAATTGTTAGAATATAAAAAACCTTTGTGAATCAGTCTGTTTCATGATGAATATAAAACCAGCAACAGGCAACCATCATCACCTGATCTCATTTCACTTTAGCTTTCTTTGCTGCTGCAAATGTGTTTGACAAACACACTGTCATAGCAGCCAAAAAAGACATAATATATAGAGTTAGAGTTTAGAGCCCAACTAATGGAAATACTAATCACTGTTATGGTGACTTCAAATGAAACACAGAGTTAAATCCGTGTTAATTCTCAAAAAAACTTTTGTAGATGTCTGACAGAAATAAAGTAAGTCTGGTTAGTAATAAGTGAAGCTGGTAATGCTGTTTGTGGAGTTGTTTAATCCTCCTGTAATGAGATCTTCACAGATTTAATGTCTTCTTTTCTCTTCAGTTGATTTTATCTAAGGCTGTGGCTGAAATTACTATTTTTTGGCTACGATAAGGTCCAGTTCTGGTTTATATCTTTGCTCTTGGCTGACATGTTCCAATCGCCTGGATTTGCTAATTCAGCCAGGAGATAGAACTAATTAGTGAAATCAGCTGACTGAGTTCATGGGTGGAATAAACATATGGCAGGACTTTTACTCTTTGGCCCCTGGATTTCCCACCTCTGCATATATGTACCTTTTTGAGGGTCCAAAGGGTACATATATGTTCCTGAGCATTAAAAGGTACATATATGTACCATTTCTTTTAAAGGTTAAGGTACAAAGCAACAACTCCAGTGTCTGCTACTTGGGCGCAGAGATATCACGCAACACATGAAATCCCACGACTTCCGTCAACATACCGGCGTGAATAGTAGCTGGCTATTTTTCCTACAGTACATGAATTGAGATGAACATGGCTGATTTTGTGAGAGATGAGACAGTCAAGATCCAGAACCATACCTCTATGAACCAGAGTTTTCAGAAGATGAGCTGCGTGCTTTGGAAATAGAACGACGGGGGGGGAGGTTGCGATCGCTCAACAGCCTGAGGACGTGAGGATGAGAGCCAACACGAACTGGTGGTGTGAATATGGGGGAATATGCCAATCTTTAACGACATAACATCTCGTTATTACGAGAAAAAGATGTCGTTTTAACGACATAAGATCTCATTATTACGAGAAAAGATGATGTTAAAACGACATAAGATCTCGTTATTATGAGAAAATATGTTGTTTTAACGACATAAGATCTCGTTATTACGACATAATTGAGGGGAACAAATAATATGTATGTGGCAGCAATGCGTCACCGTACATTTTAAATAATTGGTTATAACAATTTAATTAAACCATTAAAAAGGAATCAAGAAAATAAACTTTTGGGAGATGCGAGAGCAAAGTAGTCCAGTGATAATTAACAGGCAGCCATGGTGAACACAATAACCGGAAGACGCAGTACACTGCTTCAGCAATTTTTCGCGGCTACTTCCGGCGTTCTATTGTGATGCGATAAAGGCCTATTGGACTAGTTGACACAAGTGCTTCAGGCATCACGCAGGGGCGTTCTCAAAGCGTCATCGACGCATCACGAGTTCCCTTGAAAGGGAACTTATTTAAACATTTAAATAACTTCAATTCTTAAGAACTGCATTTTGTCATGATCAAATTAATCTCCAGCAATTTTACATAGTTACAATAGGCAACAATAAAATAAAATGAAATGAAATAAAATAAAATAAATGAAGAAACATCAATACATAATGAAATTGACCCTTCACTAAGCCCCGTCCTTACCCAGCCAGCACAGCCATGTGGGGCCCAAATGGGTTTGACCTGGGCTATCTAACTGGGACCCAGCCAGTTTTGTCCTCGGTTTCCATGTTGGCCCCACACGGGTTTGCCCAGATGAAATGAACACTGCTTAGTGTGCACAGTAGGGCTGTTAAATGTAACACTTAATCAGTGTTGGAGGTAATGAGATAATTAAGTGATTGAATAATGATTGTGCATTAATGATGAACACCTGCTGTTAACAAGCAGAATCACTGAAGGAAAGAGAAACACAAGAACTACTTCCAGCCACAGCCTTGGATGAAATCAACTGAAGATAAAATACATTAAATCTCTCAAGATCTGATTAAACAACTCCACAAACAGCATTACCAGCTTCACTTATTACTAACCAGACTGACTTTATTTCTGTCAGACGTCTACAGAAAAGAATTAAGAAGAGGTTTAGATGTTGATTACTTATTTGAAAGTAATAGTTTGATTTGATGTTACCATTGTGGCGATCTGTGTGTGCTTTAGTCAGGCTCTTGACTTTTTAACATTAGTTGTTCTCTGGCAGCTGTGTCTGTTTCTTATGGCGAGAACAGCAAGAGAAAATATGATCAGATGCCGTAAGCTGATTGATGATATGAATATGATCGTCATACAGTGGCTTAACTCATTGATTATTTTTGAGGTTCATACGGGTAGTATGTTATTCATTTTGTTTTATTGTTGTGATTCTACAGCAAGAGATCCAGCACAGTTTAATCAGAACATCAAATGATTTTTAAAACACCATTTACACATGTTGGACTACAGAAAGTTCCACTTGCACAGAGACATCAAGAATCAGCATATGAATCTCAACAATGGTGACATGCTTCATGCTGCAATGCATTCTGAGTGCATCATACAAAACTTATCCATGGCTCCCAGAATGCATTGCAGCATGAAGCATGTCACCATTGTTGAGATTCATATGTTGATTCTTGATGTCTGTGTGTGAGTAAGATTAGGAGGAGCCCAAAATATGTAAATGGAGTTTTAAAAATCATTTGACGTTCTGATTAAATTCTATTATTATCTTGTTGTAGAATCACAACAATAAAACAAAATGAATAACACACTACCGAATGAACCTCACAAATAATCAATGAGTTAAGCCACTATATGACGATCATATTCATATCATCAATCAGCTTACAGCATCTGATCATATTTTCTCTTGCTGTTCTCACCATAACAAACAGACACAGCTGCCAGAGAACAACTAATGTTAAAAAGTCAAGAGCCTGACTAAAGCACACACGGATCGCCACAATGGTAACATCAAATCAAACTATTACTTTCAAATAAGTAATCAACATCTAAACCTCTTCTTAATTCTTTTCTGTAGACGTCTGACAGAAATAAAGTCAGTCTGGTTACTAATAAGTGAAGCTGGTAATGCTGTTTGTGGAGTTGTTTAATCTGATCTTGAGAGATGTAATGTATTTTATCTTCAGTTGATTTCATCCAAGGCTGTGGCTGGAAGTAGTTCTTGTATTTCTCTTTCCTTCAGTGATTCTGCTTGTTAACAGCAGGTGTTCATCATTAATGCACTATCATTATTCAATCACTTAATTATCTCATTACCTCCAACACTGATTAAGTGTTACATTTAACAGCCTGTACTGTGCATACTAAGCAGTGTTCATTTCATCTGGGCAAACCCATGTGGGGCCAACATGGAAACCGAGGACAAAACTGGCTGGGTCCCAGTTAGATAGCCCAGGTCAAACCCATTTGGGCCCCACATGGCTGTGCTGGCTGGGTAGTTACTGTTGCTACGCCTGTCAAGCTTTTGCGCCTGGCACGTCTATTACAGTATGTATGCACCGGTTTCAGACATTCCCAAGGAGATAATTAGTCATTTTTGGCGAACAGGTGAAAATCTGAGAGAGCAAGACAAAAGGGACTGCAGTATGCATTCGAGGGATATATCCACGACATAATATGCAAACGATTAGAGAATAATTTCATCAAAATTGAAGCTAAAGCCTAGATCGTTAGGTCCCAGCGCAAGCAGCAGCGCCTCATACGCTGACCATTCAAATGGGAAACACACAAATTGAGGAACAGCTATGTGCATGCACAGCAGGGTGAGTGAAATTTGAAAATCTAATATTTATAAATCAAACAGCTTATCCATAAGTATTGTGGAATAAACACAAGACATTAGCCTGACCACTTTGCAATGATAACATTCTTCCGCTTATATTTTTAGTGCGCCAGGCTACAGCTCACACGTCGTGGGTCACATAACGTTACTGTTATGAACTGATTAAGTTTGCATACCAACCTTTTCCTTGGAGATCTCCGGCAAGCCCCCTGATGTTCCCTCCTTTTACTAACTACCTTTTACTTATACTAGAACTAACACCGGGAGAGTCGCGATCGGATTGGGGTACTAGTTTAGCCGTCGATTAACAAAATGCTGAAATATATTTTTAAGTAACGTTAAGTTATGTCAGTGAGCCTCTGTCTTGCCTTTAATCACACGATCCACTTGATCCACGAGCTGGACAATAACTTTATTCTAGAGCTGCTACAAAGCCAAAACACTTTACTTTTAATTTCCTATTATCAATGTAAAGCTGCTTTGGAACAATCTACATTGTTAAAAACGCTATATAAATGAAGATGACGCCCGGCATTTCTCCCCTTGGGTTTTAGGTTTCGAGAAGGGAACAAAATCCACCACCCCGTCCAAACTTTAAGGATACCGGGTATCAGATTTGCACAATCCATACGCATAACGCATGGGCATGTTTCCCTCGCTCGAAAGCTTGCCAGACCTCCCGCGCCTAGTTACGGTTGCTAAGCCACGATTGGCCAGTGGTGGTTTTCGGGCGTGGCTTAGCGAAGGGTCAATTGAACTAAAATATTGAATCTATGACGTAGCCAGAGACAAGACAGAACGCACTCACCCAGAGTTATGTTAACACTGTTGCTCCAAGGTGACCTGATAGTGTTGTATTGGTATGAGTATTGACAGCTGTAGTTGCCCTGATGTGTGATGTTTACATTAACAATGTTGAAAGTCACATTAGATGCATGTTTCTGGGAGGATATAGATGTTCCGTTTTTGAAGAGCTGGAATTCAGCATCAACACCGCACCTTGGTTTAGGTGTTGTGCATACGAACTGGATATTTTCTCCATGAGAAACAACTGAATGTGTGGAGGTCAGGGAAAGTGTGGGCATCTGCAGCTCACCTGCAAAAGAAACAAGACAATGTGATATAAAGGATGAAATTAATCAACTGTAATGGTTTAAAGTAATTTCCTCCAAAATAATGTGTTTCTAAAGATTTAGCTCACCTGAACAAACAACACCAGCATCTTCACCATGAAAACAGTTATGTGTTCCTAGTCCATGGTGTGAACATTGTGTGAGGCTTCTCTCACTTTCCAAGCATTTGACATTATCCAGCCAGATTGGCCCACTGCCTTGACCAAAGGTGGCCATAATAGGTGCACTGATGGCTGATCCACACTGTAACTGTCTGCACACCACATCAGCATCTTTCATGTCCCAGGCATCATCGCATACTGTTCCCCACTGGCCATTATGATGGATCTCCACTCTCCCACAACATGAATCAAACCCATTAACCAACCTTGTGTCTGATAGATGGCATTAAAAAATAAAAGTACAATGTGATTAAAATTTTATTTTTTGGTCTATCAGTGTAATGCATGTGTTTGACATTGTTAGGAGTCCCTATTGTTTTCATTAGTTTTCTATTTCTGAGAAAAACAAATATGATTTACCTTGCACACACACTGTAAGAATTAAAATCGTTAAAAAAAATACATAAAAAAGGTCAATGACTGTCAACTACGGCTGCCAAACAAAACCTAATTTAAGTAAAAAGTAAAATATCCTAATTTATATAAAATACATACTAAAGTTCGTATTGAGAATTAACAGAGATTTAGATGTAGATTTTTCATTGAAAATAATAAAGTTTGTCACCATGTCACCATTATGTAGGTCATTGAGCACATTTGCTGAACACTGTCAGAAATAGGGGTACAGTAGGAATCCATTTCTGTCCCCAAAAGTACAATCTACAATAATGTACCCCATAGGGCTTATTATTGAACCTCAAGCTACACATATATACACCCTTTGAGGGTCCAAAATGTACATATATGTTCCTCAGCATTAAAAGGTACATATATGTACCATGTATTTTAAAGGTTAAGGTACAAAGCAACAACTCTCTAAATGAACTCTCCTGGGAGTGTATATGGCTCCAGACTCAAGAGTGTTAAAGTGTTAAAATATGAGTGTTAAAGTTAATGAGCTAATTAAGTGATTCATTGAGTGATGATTGATCATTATTGAAGACACCTGATGTTAACAAGCAGAATCATTGAAGGAGAAAATCTTTTTTTTTAAGACACCGTTATGGTGAGCAGTGTTTGCTTTAGTTGGGCTCTTGACCCTTAAACTGTTAACATTGGATTTTGTTTGGTTGTTGTATCTGAGTTATAACAGCTAGATGAACAAAGAGAAAAGTTGATCAGGTGGTGTTGATTATGTTTTGACATAATCATAATTTGACCTGAGTCACTAAAGTCATTTAGAGTCTAATCTCTGACTTAAATGTATACTGTTGATTATAGCATAAGATCCAGAATTTTCTAAAGAATTTCTTTAAAGTTGTTCTGGTAAAAAATATACATGTATATATTATAGGCACACACAGATATCAAGAATCAGTGTATGAATCTCAACAATGGTGACAAACAGAATATTCAACTAGGGAAAGGAAATTACTAAGACAATTCAGATCATAATTTATTCATACCGCAATGCATGATGGGAGCCATGAATGAGTTTTCATTGGTGGCACCCAGAATGCACTGCAACATGCTTTATTATTGTCACCATTGTTGAGATTCACAGGCTGATTATTGATGTCAGTGTGTCTAAATAAAGTAATTTTAAAAGTCTTTTGATTAGAACAACTTTTTAAGAAATATTTTGGATAATATCGAAAATGCTGAAAATCATTTGCTGTAGAATCACAGGGTTGCTGTAATCAACAAGGTAGACATAACTCTCTAAATGAGATTCAGGTCAAATTATGATTATGTCAAAACATAACCAACACCACCTGATCAACTTTTCTCTTTGTTCATTTGAGAGTTATAACTCTAAATACAGCAAAACTAAATCTAAAGTAAATGATTTAAGGGTAAAGAGGCCAACTAAAGCAAACTCTGATCACCATAACGGTGTCTTAATAAATTTGATTTTCTCCTTCAGTGATTCTGCTTGTTAAAGGAACACTCCACCGTTTTTTGAAATAGGGCTCATTCACCTTCTTTCCTACATTTAGATAGGTGGGCAAATGCATTTTTGTCTCAGTGCATGGATTGTTTTAGTTTGACAGGGTCGGCACAAGCTTAGATTATCTTAATGAATGGAATCATGTGTTGCCAGCTAGCATGTCCTGAGTAAAAGTGATAAAAAAAAAAAACACCTAATTACTTCTTGTGGCCTGCGTATTCACAACGAGTACAAATAGCGATGCAGATTAACACTAGGCGATTTCCTAGGCAGATATTGACTTGGGACTATATTAGGGTGAAGCACAGACGAGGCACTGATACTTGGGCGCAGAGATATCACGCAACACATGAAATCCCACGACTTCCGTCAACATACCGGCGTGAATAGTAGCTGGCTATTTTTCCTACAGTACATGAATGGCGATGAACATGGCTGATTTTGTGAGAGACGAAGAGGGTGACTTTAGGGCTGGGCGATTTAAATCGCGATATTGTTATGCGCATCTCATCAGTAATGCCGGTTCCTTGATTAGTAGTAAATCGCCATCACCTGCTTTCAGATGGAGCGGCATTTACTACAAAGAGCCGTAGTTAACTGACAAGCTGAGCCAAATCACATCAATATCGCGGACGTATCGCCAACGATTTTTAATGCGATATGGCTCAGCTTGTCAGTTAACTACGGCTCTTTGTACACAGCAAAACCTCCAGTGTTAAATTAACACCCCTGGGAGTGTATGAGTCCACACTCAAGAGTGTTTAAGTTAATGAGATAATTAAGTGATTAATTTAGTGATTATTGAGCATTATTGAAGACACCTGATGTTAACAAGTAGAATCGCTGAAGGAGAAAATCGCAAATTGTAAGTTACCATTATTGTGATGGGTAGTTGCTTTAGTTGGGCTCTGACCCTTTTATATATACTTTAGATTTTGTTTGGTGGTTGTATCGCAGTTGAACAAAGAAAAAAAAGTGATCTTTGTTGGTTATATTATGACAATCATCATTTGAACTTGATCACTGAGCTCATTAAGATCCTTGTTTCTGACTTCGATTTATGTTGTTAGTTCCAGCATAACTGAGAATCTGAATAAATGGCCAGAATTTTTGATATAATATAAAGGATTTCTTAAAACTTGTTTAAAAAAAAAATCATTCTTTTAGGCACACACAGATGTCAAGATTCAGTCTATGCATCTCAACAATGGTGATGAGCAGAATATTCAATTAGGAAAAGTAAATTACATAGACAATTCAGATCATAATTTATTCATACCGCAATGCATGATGGGAGCCATTAATGAGTTGTGATTGGTGGCAGCCACTGCAACATGCTTTATTATTGTCACCACCATTGTTGAGATTCACAGGCTGATTATTGATGTCTGAACGTCTTTTTGATCAGAGCAATGATTATTAAATATTTTGAATAATAAGTAAAGTCCTGATAATTATAGGCTGAAAAATCTCAAAACTGCTGCTAACAAGTTAAACCAAACTATATTAATATGTTTCACTTTTCAGATCACAGTATGATTATGTCAAAACATAACCAACACTATAAGATAACATCTTACTTTGTTCATTTAACTGTTATAAATCAATAAGAGCAGACAAACAACAGTAAATATTAAAGTAAACATATAATGGTCTAGAGCCCAACTAAAGCAAACACCCATCACCTTAATGGTAACTTACAATTTGTGATTTTCTCCTTCAGTGATTCTGCTTGTTAACATCAGGTGTCTTCAATAATGCTCAATCATCACTAAATTAATCACTTAATTATCTCATCAGCCCTAAATGCCGCTCCATCTGAAAGCAGGTGATGGTGATTTACTACTAATCAAGGAACCGGCTTTACTGACGAGATGCGCATAACAATATCGCGATTTAAATCGCCCAGCCCTAGGTGACTTCTCAGACAGTCAAGATCCAGAACCATACCTCTATGAACCAGAGTTTTCAGAAGATGAGCTGCGTGCTTTGGAAATAGAATGACAGGAGGAGGAGGTTGCGATCGCTCAACAGCCTGAGGACGTGAGGATGAGAGCCAACATGAACTGGTGGTGTGAATATGAGGGAATAAGCCAATCTATGCTGACTGAAATAGAGTGTCTGTGCTGTGGCGAGTGGGACAAGTTACTGCCATCGATGACCAGGCTCAACGTGTCAGATCAAGATGAGCGTGCCCGCAGTTGTGTCACAGCTACCGAGGATTTCACGCCGTTGATCCATCCTGCAGTACTCGATTTTTTTTTTCCAGTGTGATAAAGTGAACTGGAAAAAACGCATGGACCAAATGGACAGCTGTCCACAGAGTAAGTGATTATTTTAAACATGACGCATGTATAGATCGACCCATATTATACCTGTATTCACAAGTTGTGGGATTTCATGTGTTGCGTGATATCTCTGCGCTCAAGTAGCAGTGCTTCGCCTGTGCTTCCCCCTAATATAGTCCCAAGTCAATATCTGCCTAGGAAATCGCCTAGTGTTAATCTGCATCGCTATTTGTACTCGTTATGAATACGCAGGCCTCAAGAAGTAATTAGGTGTTTTTTTATTGTTTTTTTATCACTTTTACTCAGGACATGCTAGCTGGCAACAAAGGATTCCATTCATTAAGCTAAGCTAAGCTCGCGCTGACCCTGTCAAACTAAAACAATGCATGCACTGAGACAAAAACGCATTTGCCCACCTATCTAAATGTAGGAAAGGTGAATAAGCCCTATTTCAAAAAACGGTGGAGTGTTCCTTTAAGAGTTTAGAGATAGCTGGCACACAAAGGAAGGTGGTCTCTAGACAAATGGTCTCTCACCCCCAAAAGGTGTCAACTCTGAATGTTAATTCCCATTGTTAGCAGGTGTTTCCATGTGAAAGAAGTTTCTGGCTATATAATGAAATGCAACGAGAAGATCGGCACCTTCTGTTACTCAGATGAGCTCATGATGTTGAAGGACCTCAAGAATTCAGCATCATATGTTTTAATGCTGGGTTCGCATCTCTTCTCTTTATTCCAGAGAGCATTTGATGTTTTGTATAGATTATCTTTGAATTGATTATGAAATTGGCATGATACATTTACCTGACATAATAAATTGTTACATTTGATTATTCTAACCGTCTTTGACATTATTTACATTAAAGAGTTAAAAAGAATAGTCAAACATTCGCTCACATTTAATGATGCACAGATATCATTAAAACCGTTTTCATTTATGGAGTCAGATGAAATAACGAGAGAATACATATTCAAATGTATTGCATTTAATCAAAAAATACTTTGCCTCGAGAAAAAGACAGTAACACGTAAAGACCTTCCGCACTGGTCGGATGCCGGCTTTGGGCCGATCGAGCGCGAGCTTACAATGTTTTATAGAAAATGATAAAGTGTGTAGTCACCATTATGGTGATCAGTGTTTGCTTTAGTTGGACTCTTGACTTAATAATATTAGTTTCTCTCTGGCTGCTGTAACTGTGAGTTTATAACGGACATTTATTATAGCAAGAAAAAGCCAAAAGATGCCATAATCATTCTGGATTTGTCAGATCCTTTGATCTCATCCTGTGTATAATCTTTGAATTTATGGTTATTTAATATATGTTAATATTTATAAATAATTTATAAATATATATTTTTTCATATTATCTCTCTGAATCTACAGCATGAGATCCAGAAATGTTACAGTTATTTTGAAGGATACTGAAATCATATAGTGCAGCAAAACATGTTGAACTCCTGCATCACTTAGACACAGACATCAACAATCAGCACATGAATCTCAACAATGGTTAAAATCAAAAGGTTCATATCGCAATGCATGCTGGGTGCCAGTATATTATAAACTCTCAGCATGCCCTGCAGCATGTATATATTTTTTTTTTCTATTTTTTGTATTGCCACCATGTGTGAATTTTGATACCTGTGTGTTTCTAAAAGGTAGCATAGCTCTGTTTTTTTTTTTTTTTTTCTTTTGAATGTGTTTAAAAAATTCATCATTGTATCTGAATGCTGTTGGAACTCTTTCTGTAGTTTCACAGTGGAAAATTTGTACCACTTTTGATACAGGACTAAACTCTGATTGAGATTAGTGAATGAACAGGCTATATGATGATTTTGGCGTCATCATCAATATAAAAAACTGCATTCACAAACCGTGTTTATTTACAGATGTGGCTTACAAAGCCAGAGAAAATCTTAAGTTAAAAAGTCAAGTCAAGGCCCAACTAAAGCAAACACTGATCTCCGTAATGGTGACATCAAATCAAACATTTTAATTAATCAATTTAATCAATTAAACATCTTAAGAACTTATGTAGACATATGAAAAAAAAAAAAGTCATACTGGTCAATAATAAGTGTAACTAGAAAAATGCATTTCCGGAGGAACTGCAAAGTGTGCTTGCTCGGGTGCAGTGCACTAACGTTAGCAGGTAGTGGATAGATGCGAGATGCGAGAAAAAATGCTAGAATGCGAGAAAAAAGATGTAAAACTGCCTTTTATTTTTGAATTTAATTCCTCAATCAGCGCTGGACCGGCATTTTCTGTCTTCCGCTGAGCCCTGGCCGTAGACAGATCATATGTTTTACCCGGTCAATGCAGTGGTCTGCGTTGCGCTGATCTTATTCACACTATTGAGTGTAGGTGCAGCATTCTGACATTGAGTCATAATGAGCTGTTTGTGAAGAAATTATCCGCTTCCAAATTATGTCATTTTTTAATCACGAAATTGAAACATTAAAAAACAATTTGCTCTTTATGGTGTGCGAGTGATAGAGCGCGGCAGCAACGAACCATCAGCTTGCAGCGTAACAACATTGAATGCTCGGCCGAACAGCTGATCATAGCTGTACAGGGCGCCGTATTATTTTCCATCTCCATAAATATATCTAGTAGTAAAGCTAATGCAAGGGCTAGAAATCTATTAATCTTTTGCTGATACTTCCTTAGCTGTGTCTGAAACCGCTCACTCGTTCACTAATCCCTACATAGTGAATGGCAGTTGAGTGCACTACATCAGCAAAGAATTCGGACGCTGACATAATTATCACGCGCCAGAGAGCTCAGACAATTTGTCATAAACATTACCTACCCATCTTTAATATTTCCTTTTTTTGGCTGTATGAATTGTATGTAACAATTGTATGTATGTATTTTTCACATTTATTGCGTTATTTGAAAAAAAAAAAGATAATAAAAACACTTGCTTGTCATATTTATTTACTTTTTACATTTATATGTGAAAATAAAAGAGAACAAAACACTACACAACACATTTGATTTTTCAAATATAGATATAACGGTATATATAAATAAATAACCAGGCGTCTGGTCTTATAAATGATTGTTTTCTAACTCGCGTGCACCGTTGCCATGGTGACATTTTTGTTTATTTTTCATTCGCGCTCTATCGCCTTATCGTGTTGGATTGTGGGAAATAGTGTCTCAGCAAGTGTACATCGTATGTACACTCGAATTCAGAGAGGATTGTGGATAAAAGTAGTGAAGAATGTAGGGAATGATGTCGTTCACTCAGAATTCGGACACCACTACAAAATGGCCGACACCCTAAATAGTGCACTATATAGTGGATAGGGAGCGATTTCAGTCACAGCTCTTGTCATCATGGAGAGCGCAGTTCATGGTTGCATTGCAACGACAGACGCCACAGGAGAACAAGCGCTTGTGGAAAGGAGACAGCGGCGCGCTCGCACTTTCCACTTGTTTTTACACATCTAATGTGCGTTCCATTCGACAGGGTCCATATGCAGTGCTGTTCACTGCTCCCCTACTCCCTGAGCACATGTATATCAGTTGAAGTGGACTTCACTGACAATACCCGCTCATTTGAAACGCCCAGCAAATGTCATCAAAGAAAGTCAACGACGGAGCCGCGCAGATTATGATATAACACTACATTCATATTTTAATTTTTATTATTATGTTATATATTTACAATTATATTGCACTATTTTACAACTACCTAAAATAAAATCACTTTACTTCACAAACTAGCTAAGCTGGCTGCATTCACTGAGGTAAATTATAATCATCAAAAATAGTATATGTAATATTCACAACAATAACCGTTAAAAATACTGTCATTTGTATAACAATGGCGAAATGTATTACTGGCACACATACGTAAACTCCTCCATCGCTATGACCGTTCTGACTGGTGATGACGTGGTGCGCGAAATGACAGTTGGGTGTGTGATCATCGCTCTCCACTTCCTGTGAAGTGATGTATCGATGTTCCCTTATTCCCTATGCTGTGCGCAGTGCCCTTCGAACTGAACATGTTCGCTCCCTTCGGATTAGACTCTAACTTAAAGGCAGGGTAGGTAGGATTTATTAAAAATTAAAGATCCAAATTTGTTAAAACTTTCTATATATATCAATACATAATTAAAATGTAAGAACTCTGAAAAAAGAGTATAAAAATCAAGTGACTCTAGACCGTTTAATCTGTATTAAACACAGCTCATTATTTCGATTCGGGTTGAATCAAAGGATTGGCTTAGGCGACTGTCACTCTCTCGCAACCATGGCAACCACCCTTTTGCCACACAGCACCTGCCCACTTGCGCGCGACCGTTTGATCAGAGAATGTCTAATAGGAAGAGAATTGGCACTCTCTGCTTACTTCCGGGTTCTGGATTGGTTGCAGTAACACGTCTCTGTCCATGCGGGGGCGCTCGCGAGCGAGTGCAGAATGAATGGAGGTCTATGGCGAAAAACCCTCAAAATCCACTTTTCTCAGGATATAATTTTTTGTCTAGTAATTTGAATGTTGTATTCGAAAGGAGATGCAAAGAAATTACACATTGCTGGGTGTTAGATTTTTTAGAGCCACTTATTTGGTTTAAAAAGTCTTTTAAAATGTCAGAATGCTGACGTCATTAGCAGAATGCTAGCGTGTTATGGGCAACAACAACTCAACCTGTAAGAAATCGAAAAGAAATAAGTACTCGTTCATTCAACTTTCGATCTATAACCTATGTTGAACTTGCAAAGCCTACAATAAAATCTGAGATTTCTCAACGGCAATCGGGTGAAAGAGACACATTTAGCCGTATAGCCCCATTGACTCCCATTCAGTCTGCACTCGCTCGCGATCACCCCCAGTGGAATTCTAATGGAACTGCAACCAAAATCAATACAATGGGGCTGAATAGGGAGTGCCAAGGCTCTCCGTAGACGGGCTCTGGTTTGATTTGAGGAGTGCGAGAGGCACGGAACCTGATCACACCTCCGTCCAGTAGATGGCGGTAATGCACTATGTTTGCAAGCTGCCAATAAAATCTATCGAAGAAGAAGAAGAAGAAGGCACTGAACCTAGGAATACCAAAACAATGGCAGAGAAAGAGCAATCTAAAGTGACATGATGTCACTGCATGCTCCTTCCCCTCCGCTTGTCTCAGGTAAATAATGCGTCCTCTAGCTCAGCGGTCGGAGTCGCGCGTTCATGTGTTTTGGGGGCGTGGCTTTGGAAGAAGCACAGAAATGAGGGGGTGGAGTGAATGGAAATAATGAGATGTCTTTAAAACAGTCGTGAGAGGTCTACAGACACTCGATTTTGATACTTTCTTTTTCAGAGTACTTACATTTTAATTATGTATTGATATGTACATAAAGTTTAAACAAATTTGAAAAATAAAATTTTTAGACCATTTCTACCTACCCTGCCTTTAAGATGGCGGAAAACCCTGTGAAGTCCACTTCGCAGTCCACAACGCACCTCTAGAGCGACGTTGTTGATTGTTTGAGCATGTGACTGTGCGTTTCTCCTTGTTTTCTATTGTTATGCGCAGCATATTTCCCATACGCACAAACACAGCCACAGACAATTAATTGTTTGTTCGGTTATCGAAGAAGAGCATGATGTATTTTGTATAAAGTTTTTTTTTTTTTATTATTATTTTTTTTTTATTAACTGCTTTGAGGATTGGAAATGCACAATTCATGCATACAAATCTGTATTAATAAAGGAAGATGATTAAAATAGACCAATGCAAAAAACGAAATTCATGCCTGCATTTATTAAGACAAACCTGGTAAAAACGAATGCAGTCTATACACTGACTTGGCTGCTCTGTGAAATGTAATACAACAGTGCCACCTACTGTCTAAATGCATTAACATTAAAGGAGAAGTTCACTTTTAAAAAAACTTTTGCTGATAATTTACTCACCCCCATGTCATCCAAGATGTCCATGTCTTTCTTTCTTCAGTCGAAAAGAAATTAAGGTTTTTGATGAAAACATTCCAGGATTTTTCCCCATATTATGGATTCCAATGGGACTCAAACGGATCAAGGTCCAAATGACAGTTTCAGTGCAGCTGCAAAGGGCTTTAAACGATACCAGACGATGAATAAGGTCTTATCTAGCGAAACGATCGGTCATTTAAAAATAAATAAAAAAGTTTAAGCTTTATAAGCACAAATGTTCGCCTTGCTCTGTTCTGTGATGCGCGTTCGTGACGTCACGTAATAGGCAATTACGTTGAAAAGGTCACGCTTGAAAAATGTTCTTTTTGGCTTTTTAATATTAAAGCACCTAGGATATGCACACGAATGGGCATTTTAAACGATAAACTGACACAAATACATTTTAAAATGTGTATATGGTCCTCCTCCCGCACATTTGTAAACACATCAAACTTGACCTTTTCAACATAATTGCGTATTACGTGACGTCACGAACGCGCATCACAGAACAGAGCAAGGCGAACATTTGTGCTTATAAAACTTAAACTTTTTTATTTATTTTTGAAATGACCGATCGTTTCGATAGATAAGACCCTTTTTCATCGTCTGGTATCGTTTAAAGCCCTTTGCAGCTGCACTGAAACTGTAATTTGGACCTTGAACCGTTTGGGTCCCATTAGAATCCATAATATGGGGAAAAATCCTGGAATTTTTTCATCAAAAACCTTAATTTCTTTTCGACTGAAGAAAGAAAGACATGGACATCTTGGATGACATGGGGGTGAGTAAATTATCAGCAAAAGTTTTTTTAAAAGTGAACTTCTCCTTTAAAAGGTGAAACTCTTGCATAGACATAGGTAAATGGGTTTGTCTATTAGCCTAAAAAAAAAAAAAAAAAGCAGATCTTGTGCTTCCTCACATTGGAGTCCCGAGTTCATGTATAAAGTTTGGTTTCGATACGTGACAGAGTTCCTGAGATATGGACGACTTCCTGTTTGGCGACTACGCCGCTGATTTCGTTTGGCTGTGACGGGCAAACGCTTCCGAAAATCAAAAATCCTTCTAGTAACTTTTGTGAGGCTTGGTCCAAGGATCATGTACGTCCAGTTTCGTGAAGTTCGGACCAAATTTGTGACCTGTGAAACTTTAGTTTAGCTTTCTGTTCAATCCAATATTGCGGACAAACGACATGGACTCGTGATGTCATCTTCGCGAGCAACTTACACCGGTACTGACCGGACGTTTTAAAGTTGGAACGGTGTCTCTGTCTCAAAGGGCCCAGGCGCAGGAGCTGACCAAATAGCTGGGGGTGGGGGGGGGTTGCCAAATTATGTAAAATTTTGGATTTTTTTTTATTTTTTTTATCTTGTACTGTACATGTCATCCTCACATTGGAGTCTTGAGTTAATGTACAAAGTTTGGTTTCGATACGTGATAGAGTTCCTGAAATATGAACTACTTCCTGTTTTGGCGACTACGCCGCTGATTTCGTTTGGCTGTGACGGGCAAATGCTTCCGAAAATCAAAAATCCTTCTAGTAACTTTTGTGAGGCTTGGTCCAAGGATCATGCACGTCCAGTTTCGTGAAGTTTGGACTAAATTTGTGACCTGTGAAAATTTAGTTTCACTTTCTGTTCAATCCAGTGTGGCGGACAAACGACATGGACTCGTGATGTCATCTTCGCGATCAACTTAAACCGGTACTGACCGTACGTTTTAAAGTTGGAACGGTGTCTCTGTCTCAAAGGGCCTAGGCGCAGGAGCTGGCCAAAATTTTTCTCCCGGGAATAATAATAATAATAATAATAATAATAATAAGAAGAAGAAGAAGAAGAAGAAGAAGAAGAAAACTTAAGAAGAACTATAAGTGTGCTGCTTTCAGCAAGCACACTTAATAATGTGTAATGGCTGGAAGTCAGTTGTAGTTCTTGTGTTTCTGCTCGTCTCTTCTCTTCTCTGTTTCTGTTCTTATTGTTCCTCTTTCCTTCAGTGTTTCTGATTGTTAGCAGCAGGTGTTCATCACTAATGCTCAACAATTACTTACATATTCACATAATTATCTCAACTCCAACACTTCTTCAGTGATACTTTTACTGGACACTACAGTTAACAGTAGTGATGGCAGTCTGACACTGAAGCTTTGATACGTGCTTCAAACCATTAACTACAATTCCATTTGAAGCACTGCTCCAAAGGTTGCTTTGGTATGGAAAAATCACAGGATTTATTTCACTCATCTTAAAGGGGTA
The DNA here is from genome assembly GCF_951802725.1 of Rutilus rutilus. Classification (NCBI taxonomy): domain Eukaryota; kingdom Metazoa; phylum Chordata; class Actinopteri; order Cypriniformes; family Leuciscidae; genus Rutilus; species Rutilus rutilus. The sequence goes on from NC_140209.1 coordinate 26,959,619, forward strand.
CTTCACCTCTGGGAAGATGAATGTGTATTTAAGTAGAAGAAATGTGAAGAAATTTTTGAATTTGGAGCTTTCTAGACTGAGAAAAGCCAGAAAAAGTATTTTTGGCTTATGTGGATGAAAGACAACAACTCCCAGAATGCACTTGCTTCGCTGCCTTAGGAGGCCACGCCTACCGGTAAGAGTGCGCAGATGAAAACAACAAAGCTAGCCTACGTGATGAGTTTGCGAGGGATTTAGAGATCGTCCAAAATGTCCGGGATTCGGCTTTTGCGTTCTACAGTCGCCATTCATCATGTTTACTGTGGCGAGCAGGACGAGGCTGACGGCCGCGGGAGAACAGCGCGAGGCCGGTGGCGTGATTACTGAGACGCGCCGGGTCTCGCATCTCTCACGGAGGACACTCCGTTGACACTGTTGCCAGTAGTGTACTGTAAAATTTTGGTAAATCCAGTGGAAATCTCTGTAATTCAGATATGTTTTTAGTTGTTTTAAATGAAATAAGTTCACAGTATACTATACTCACATTATTAGTGTATTATAAATATTAGTTCAAGGTGTTGTGAACTGAGAATTAAAAATTTCCTTGATCTTTTGACAGTTAAGAATTCATAATACTATAAAAATACCCTGTAAGTTTTACAACTCAAAATGTCCTTGTTATTCCAAAAACTGCTTTAATTGAAACCAAGGACAGACAACGTCAAGATATAAAAAGTGGAGACTTCACAGATCAGCGAAAGACCGCCTTTACAGAAGAATATCAACACCTACATCTACATCACGTCTTTGGCCCCGTCCACTGGAGCATTAGTGATTAGTGACATGAGAACGAGAAAAGATAGACACAGGATCAATTATACCATTATACCATATGGCGACATAGGCCTACTCTCCTATCTATCCATGTGTGGAAATTTGCTTAGACTTTATGGGTTCTTAGCCAATCAGAAACTGCAACCTGAAGCAAGGACGTAGCTTAGACCTTGGTGAAGGGTATAACTGTGACATTTGTAACTGTAAGCGGGGCGGCCTGCGAACTCCTGTGCGAGTCTTGAAGCGGACTTCTGCTGATGAAACTATCTTCAGTAAAAAATTTCTTCAATTTTTTATAATTTCTTTCAAACATCTGGTCCCTGGATCCTAAACTGTTAACCCCTAACAACCTTATAAAGCAGCCTATCAATTGGGACAGCCTGAAGCTTCACAGTTTCTAAATGTTTTCATTCTCTCTCTCTCTCTCTCTCTCTCTCTCTCTCTCTCTCTCTCTCTCTCTCTCTCTCTCTCTCTCTCTCTCTCTCTCTCTCTCTCTATAGGCCTATGTGGTGATTTTCTCACAGATACAACTAAAGGAATTATTGAACATTTCACATGTGTGAGATGACTTGTGACACTTCAATTTTTGAATTATTTTACATATACCCCTGATAAATAAAAATATATAAGTTCAAGTCAAGTTTTTACGCAGACCATCGATGTAGAATATTTGTTTTTATTATGACTTTAAATAATTCATTGAATTTCATTTAAAACATCTTTTATTTTTTAAAATATCTAATATAAATGTTTAAGATTTAATTAAAACTTTTAAGATTATACTTTGAAATAAGATTGGCACTAATCAAACATATGCAATGTCTCATCCTGATCACTGAACACACACTCCCCTCTGGCTCAGAGACTGACAGACGGTGGTGTGAGAGGGAAACACTTCAGGAAATCACTCTGGGATCTTTTGTATTTCAACTTTAAACTTACTGCATTTTGCAATCCCATTCATACGTTGTATGGACATCTATGTGTTAGGAGCTACTTGTTCAACTCTCTAAAAAAATGTAAGATGATCTTATTTATTTCTTTGTTTATCTAAAACTAAAATAATTGTTTCAGTAGATTTTTAGTAAGATGTTTATTTTATAATCATTTCATTTATATTATTTTAAAGGAACACTTCGACTTTTTGGGACTTAAGCTTATTCACTGCATCCCCCAGAGTTAGATAAGTCCATACATACCTTTTTCATCTCCGTGCGTGCTTTAAGTCTGTTTGACGCACCCACCGCTAGCCTAGCTTAGCACAAAGACTGGATGTAAATGGCTACAGCTAGCATACTTATCCCAATAAGTGACAAAATAACGCCAACATTTTCTTATTTACATGTTGTGATTTGTATAGTCACAGTGTGTACAAATAACAAGGTCATATGAGACACAGCCATTTTTTAAACGTTTAAATACTGGGAACTATTTTCTCAGAAGGCGAAGCAGCTGCTACTTGGGCGGAGTGATGAGCGCAGCACCCGAGAAGCGCCATTCCGTCAACAAAACCAACGTGACTAACTAGCTAGTAGCGAACGTGATTCGTGATCATGGCTGACTTTGAGGAATTGTCAGAGGATTTTTATTTGGTATCAAACCAAGATCCAGAACCATATCGTTTTGAGCCAGAATACACAGACGAGGAGTTACAAACTTTGGAAGCTGATAGACAATGCCGAACAGACTGAGGTCGAGGGCAGAATCAGAACGGGAGTAGCCTACTATTTCACAAACAAGGTCACTGTTTCTCAAAAATTAACACTGCCCATCCGCCCCTCCAATTCATTAGCAAGTTGAAGGCTTCAGTCCTGAAAGTTACCTTTAGCGCCGCTTATTTGTTACTGGGGCGATAGAGCGCGTTTGTGACAACACAATACTAACATTACAGGGGATACATGGAGCCTGGGAACAACTGTAATAGTAGTGAGCACCCTATTCATGTAATTGTGTCACGAAGGTTACATTACATCTAATGTTAGCTAATGGCACAGTAACAGTAGGCTAGTCATCTAAAAACATAACGGAACACTTACCGCAGCCGCAGGTGATCCACTTTGTCCGGTCTTTACTATCGATGGGATGGCCATGGCCGTAACGTTATCCTTCAGCACACGTTTCATGGTCCGTGTGGCAAATTCCATTTTTTGAAAATAGTCGTCCTCAGTGAAATGTTCTGAGCAAACGCGATAGTCCTTGATGATGTCTACAGGTGTTATTGGATCTATATCCAGAGCAAGTATCCATTGATTCATCAGGTCAGCGTTTTTGGTTGGAATTCCCCTGTTTATTGTCACAGCTCTTTACAATACAGCGAACACCCATGATTGTAAACTTTGCATTTACTATCTAGTAATTGCTGACTCTATTACTCCAACTCTGAGCGAACTCTCTGCTCCTCATCTCGGGTGCTGCTCTCATCACTCCGCCCAAGTAGCAGTGCTTCGCCTTCTGAGAAAATAGTTCCCAGTATTTAAACATTTAAAAAATGGCTGTGTCTCATATGACCTTGTTATTTGTACACACTGTGACTATACAAATCACAACATGTAAATAGGAAAATGTTGGCATTATTTTGTCACTGGGATTAGTATGCTAGCTGTAGCCATTTACATCCAGTCTTTGTGCTAAGCTAGGCTAGCGGTGGGTGCGTCAAACAGACTTAAAGCACGCACGGAGATGAAAAAGGTATGTATGGACTAATCTAACTCTGAGGGATACGGTGAATAAGCTAAAGTCCCAAAAAGTCGAAGTGTTCCTTTAAAGAACAGAATGTTTTTCAAATTTTTCAATTTTAGTTAGTGTGAAATATACGTCATTATTAGAAAACTTATTTTTTCTCAGTTATAGAAAAATAGGTTATAAATAATAGTTAAAAGAAAAAATACTAATCTCCACCATGGGGACTACAAACTTTATTATATTCAATAAAACATCAACAACTAAATATCTGTTCATTCTCAACAAGTACATTTATAATAATGGAAGTCAGTTGTAGTTCTCTACAGTCGATGACGCTTTGGGAACGCCCCTGCGTGATTGCGTCTGAAGCACTTGTGTCAACTAGTCCAATGGCGAGAGTGAGCATCACGGGTGCGTGACGTCACGATCAGAAAAGGATAAAAGCACATCCAGTTTAGAACCGCGCTAGCTTTGAAAAAGGCAGAAGAAATTCGATCACAGGGATGTAGGAAGTATGGCAAAGTGATGCATCGTCTCGCTCCCTACTCAGGGAACTAGGGTTACGGTCATAACCTGAGACGTTCACCTTTCGAGGGAATATGGGGCTATGTGTCGATGATGCTTTGGAGAGCACAACTAAGACAAGAGCACCTGTGAACCTGGGGTAGCGCCCAGGTCGAAGTTGTAAAACCTTACGAATGTGAGCGGAGAGGACCAGCCTGCCGCATACCACATCCTACAGGGATATCTACCAGTGATGCGCGGGTCAATGTATAAACAACCCGCACCCGACCGACGTTTTCAACTAACCCGCCCGCAACTTGGACCGCAAAAAAAGAAAAAGAAAATATTGTACCCGACCCGCTTCCTGACTCGCATTTTTTAAAAGTAGTAAATGCTCATCGTAGCGTCATTGGACAATAGACGTAGGAGCTAGGGGTCAATAAGCTCATAATTTGTACTAAAATAGTCTAAATGTTTAGTTTTAAAAACAATTTAAAAAAGCTGGTTATGTCTATTTTGATGTTTCTGCGCAAGTTCAGCAGACAGTGAGGTTCGGGTTTGTTCCGATCAGAGCTTGTGAGTGGAGAGCGCATTTCTGAATATTCCGCTCTGCTAGCTCATTCCGTAGGGTCGCTCGCTCAACCCAGAATGGCCTGCTGGTTCGAAAATATGTGGAATAAGGGCTGCCTCCGACTAATTTTTTTTTCTAAAAAAATTTGTTGTTCTAATTATAGTTGTTAATTTAAGCCATTCGTGGACAAATGGCCCCTTTATATCAATTTAATTACTTAAATAGGCTGTAGCCTACAGGATAATAAGCTTTATGACAGCACGCATAAAGCTTGCCACAAAGAACCGGTTAAAGTAATGATTATGAATGTGTCTAAATTAGCAAGGAGACATTTAATTGTTTAGTAATAAACTGGTGTTTTCTGTGTCGCTGCAAAGATGAAGTTGACGATGCGGACTCGCCATGAACGCCAGAGAGAAATGCACATTTCAGATGGATTACATAATCAGAGAGTAGCCTATTTATTTTGGTTTGAATATTTTTGTTTAAAAGTAGACATTTCAAGCTTTCTGTACACTGTAAAACCTAACAGTAAAATGTACTAAATACAATTGAATTAACAGCACTCAAATATTACAGAAACTTGAATGACTGAAACAGAACTCAAACTGAATGAGTTATAGAACATGTCTAGATCCCATAATGATAATTGTATAATTAAGTGATTAATTAAGTGATGATTGAGCATTAGTGATGAGCACCTGCTGTTAACAAGCAGAATCACTGAAGGAAAGAGAAACACAAGAATTACAACTGACTTCCAGCAACAACAAAATCAACTGGAGATAAAAGAAGACATGAAATATCTGAAGATCTTAGCAGAGGAGGATTAAACAACTCCACGAACAGCATTACAAGCTTCACTTATTACTAAACAGTTTGACTTTATTACTGCCATTCGTCTACAGAAGTTCTTATTAGAATTAACAAAGGTTTAGAAGTTGATGATTTGAGTTTCATTTAAGGTCACCATGATGGAGATCAGCGTTTGCTTTAGTTGAGCTCTTGACCCTTGACTTTTGCACTTAAGAATTTCTTTGGCTGCTGTAATTGAGTGTTTATAAAATATATTTGTTATGGCACAAAAGACAAAGAAACGTCTGATTGGGTGTTGATGGTGAAGGATTGTTGGTAACAATTATCATTTAGTGACTTGATTCACTGATTTCATTCAGAGTCTGATCTCTGATTAAAAGGCCAACATATGAGTTTCACTCAAAACTGTGATTCTACAGTATAAGAGCTAGCCAAGTTGTGGCCATCAGATAATATGAAGGATTTTACAAATAGTTGTGCACGAAAAGGTATTGCATTACTAAGACTCACACAGACATCAAGAATCAGCATGAATCTCAACAATGGTGACCATTAAAAAATGATGCATGCTGGGTACTAGCATAATACAAAACTTATCCATGGCTCCCAGCATGCATTGCGGCATAAATCATTTTTTAATGGTCACCATTGTTGAGATTCATATGCTGATTCTTGATTACTGTGTAAGTCAGCATAATACCATAGAGGTTTTTAAAATCTGATTGTCACAACAATGGGCCTTACAGCAGAATCAGTTCTATTATAATGAATAATACAAGTTATACATCATTTGTCTAATCAGAGATTAGGCTCTGGAAAACATCAGAGAATCAAATCACTAAATTATGATTTTTATCATCTAAACACAACCACATGCTCATATTTTCTTTTGGCGTATGTGCCATTACAAATGTGTTTTATAAACAATCAGTTACAGCAGCCAGAAGAAAAACTGGTGTTATAAAGTCAAAGGTCAAGAGCCCAACTAAAGCAAACACGGATCACTATCATGGTGTCTTTAAATGAAACTCAATAAATCATTAGCATCTAACCCTCTGCTCATTCTCAATAACAACTTCTGTAGACGCATGACAAAAGTCAAACTGTTTAGTAATAAGTGAAGCTGGTAATGCTGTTTGTGTAGTGGTTTAATCCTCCTCTGAGATCTTTAGAGATTTAAACGTCTTTTATCTTTAGTTGATTTCATCTAAGACTGTGGTTGGAAGTCAGTTGTAGTTCTTGTGTTTCTCTTTCCTTCATTGATTCTGCTCGTTAACAGCAGGTGTTAATCACTAATGCTCAATAATCACTTAATTAATCACTTAATTTCTTGACTGCAATGTATATCTACTTTTAGTAAACTCAACTGAAATAAGTTCAGAGTACTCATAACTATTGTTTTTATAAACTTAATTGAATTGAGGCAATCGGTTTCCTCAAATGAAATGAGTTAGCTTAACTTGTTGGGTTTTACAGTGAATTAAGGCAATCGGTGTCCTCAAATGTAATAAGTTAGCTTAACTTATTGAATTTGACTTTGTATTATTGTTTTAGTAGTCTCGATTAAAATAAATTCAGAGTACTCATAACTATTGTTTTTATAAACTTAATTGAATTGAGGCAATCGGTTTCCTCAAATGAAATGAGTTAGCTTAACTTGTTGGGTTTTACAGTGTAATATATAGCCTATATTTCTCAAATCTGTGAGGCACAAGCTGAGTTTCGGCGCCCTCCAGTTCACATGCAATGCAAGTGATCGTGCTGATGCCTTATTACATTGTCTGCTATATATTTGCTTCTTATTTATTAAATGCGGGCAATTGATTGATAAAACATTGATCAAAATTAAGATACAATTTATACAAAACGAAAATCTTTTAAAAAGAGTTTTCTATAAAACAAAACTTAATGAAGTCGTCAAAATCATGTTTTACCAAAAACAGCGCCGTTGCTAGGAGGGCGCCAGCGCCTCTGCCTTTCAGCGCCTCTGCCTTGCGAGTGGATGATAGCCCTGAAGACGCCTAGCAATGATATACCTTTAGTGGTAGTATACCTTTAGTTAAGTTATACCTTAAGAGTCTTCGTAGCGCGCTAAGAGACAATGTTATCGGAAAATGCAGCCCAGGTATGATGCGTATGATGCGTAATGGAGATTCCAAAGCGCTCTTCTTTGGTCAGAACCATGGAGAGCGATCGCGGATAGGTCTGTCCTATGCACCGAAACTTTTAACTATGCAACAAAATATTTAAAGGGCATCAAGCTATTAGAATCTATATTATGTATGCGCACAGATAATATAACAGTAGGCTATATTAGTCAAATTTTTTTTATTAGGTTAAGCAGTGATTGGATAACTAACCCTAACTTTTTTTAATTTAACGTTTTTAATTTAACGCCCACCCACAATTGGTCTGTGGGTATATAATTTGTTGGAATATAATTTCATAATGTATTTTGTGAAGTCAGACTATGTTTGTACTTGTGTCCTGAGCAGAGAGCTGGTAGAGTTATATTTTGCTTAGAGCAGGGGTGTCCAAACTCGGTCCTGGAGGGCCACTGTCCTGCAGAGTTTAGCTCCAACCCCAATTAAACACACCTGAACCAGATAATCAAGATCTTACTAGGACTTGATTATCTGGTTCAGGTGTGTTTAATTGGGGTTGGAGCAAAACTCTGCAGGACAGTGGCCCTCCAGGACCGAGTTTGGACACCCCTGGCTTAGAGGTATGCAATGTTCACTTAGCAGAGATGTTCCAATGATGATGATACTTCAAATGTGTTGGTACACAGTAAATTCCCCAGTGTTAAATCAACACTGCTCAGAGCACATATGGTCCCACTCTACATGGTGTTAAAGTAACACTGAAGCAGTGTTAAAGTTAATGAGACAATTAAGTGGTCAATTGAGTGATGATTGAGCATTAGTGATGAACACCTGTTGTTGTTAACAAGCAGAATCACTGAAGGAAAGAGAAACAATAGAACTACAACTTCAGCCACAGCCTTAAATTAAATCAGATTTGGGCTGGGCGATTTAAATCGCGATATTGTTATGCGCATCTCGTCAGTAAAGCCGGTTCCTTGATTAGTAGAAAATCACCATCACCTGCTTTCAGATGAAGCGGCATTTAGGGCTGAGGAGATAATTAAGTGATTATTTAGTGGTGATTGAGCATTATTGAAGACACCTGATGTTAACAAGCAGAATCACTGAAGAAGAAAATCACAAATTGTAAGTTACCATTAAGGTGATGGGTGTTTGCTTTAGTTGGGCTCTAGACCATTATATGTTTACTTTAATATTTACTGTTGTTTGTCTGCTGTTATTGATTTATAACAGTTAAATGAACAAAGTAAAATGTTATCTTATAGAGTTGATTATGTGTTGACATAATCATGCTGTGATCTGAAAAAGGAAACTTATTGATATAGTTTGGTTTAACTTGTTAGTTGCAGTTTAGTGATTATTCAGCCTATGATCATCAGTACTTTACTTATAATTCAAATTATTTAATAAACATTGTTCTGATCAAAAGACATTCAGATAAAATCATTTAAAACAAAGACATCAATAATCAGCCTGTGAATCTCAACAATGGTGACAATAATAAAGCATGTTGCAGTGGCTGCCACCAATCACAACTCATTAATGGCTCCCATCATGCATTGCGGTATGAATAAATATAATCTGAATTGTCTATGTAATTTACTTTTCCTAATTGAATATTCTGCGCGTCACCATTGTTGAGATGCATAGACTGAATCTTGACGTCTGTGTGTGCCTAAAATAAAGATTTTTTTTTTTTTTTAAACAACTACTGAAGAAATCCTTTATATTATATAAAAAATTCTGGGCATTTATGCAGATTCACAGTTATGCTGTGTAACCAACAACATAAATCGAAGTCAGAAAGAAGGATCTTAATGAGTACAGTGATCAAGTTCAAATGATGATAGTCATAATATAACCAACACCATCAGATCACTTTATTCTTTGTTCAACTGGCGGTTATAACTCAGATACAACAACCAAACAAAATCTAAAGTAAACATATAATGGTCAAGAGTCCAACTAAAGCAAACAATGATCACCATAACGGCTTACAATTTGTGATTTTCTCCTTCAGTGATTCTTCTTGTTAACATCAGGTGTCTTCAATTATGTTCAATCATCACTAAATTAATCACTTAATTATCTCATTAACTTCTTGAGTGTTCATATACACTCCCAGGAGTGTTAAATTAACACTGGAGTTTTTGCTGTGTACAAAGAGCCGTAGTTAACTGACAAGCTGAGCCATATCGCATTAATTATCGCTGGCGATACGTCCGCGATATTAATGCGATATGGCTCAGCTTGTCAGTTAACTACGGCTCTTTGTAGTAAATGCCGCTCCATCTGAAAGCAGGTGAAGGCGATTTACTACTAATCAAGGAACCGGCTTTACTGATGAGATGCGCATAACAATATCGTGCGATATCGCCCAGCCCTAATTCTGAGTGCACCATACGAAACTTATCCATAGCTCCCAGAATGCATTGCACCATGAAGCATGTCACCATTGTTGAGATTCATATGCTGATGTGCGAGTAAATCTGTGTGCGAGTAAATCTCACTGGAGTCCAAAATATGTAAATGGTGTGTAAAAAATCATTTGATGTTCTGATTAAATTCTATTATTCTCTTGCTGTAGAATCACAACAATAAAACAAAATGAATAACATACTACCCGTATAAACCTCAGACATAATCAGTGAGCTAAGCCACTACATGATGATTATATTCTTATCACCAATCAGATAACAGCATCTGATTATATTTTCTCTTGCTGTTCTCACCACAACAAACAGATACAGCTGACAGAGAAAAACTCATGTTAAAAAGTCAAGAGCCTGACTAAAGCACACACTGATCGCCACAATGGTAACATCAAATCAAACTATTACTTTCAAATAAGTAATCAACATCTAAACCTCTGTTAATTCTCAATAAGAATTTCTGAAGACGTCTGATAGAAATAAAGTCAGTCTGGTTACTAATAAGTGAAGCTGGTAATGCTGTTTGTGGAGTTGTTTAATCTGATCTTGAGAGATGTAATGTATTTTATCTTCAGTTGATTTCATCCAAGGTTGTGGCTGGAAGTAGTTCTTGTGTTTCTCTTTCCTTCAGTGATTATGCTTGTTAACAGCAGGTGTTCATCAATAATGCACTATCATTATTCAATCACTTAATTATCTCATTACCTCCAACACTGATTCAGTGTTACATTAAACAGCCTGTACTGTGCACACTAAGCAGTGTTCATTTCATCTGGGCAAACCCATGTGGGGCCTACATGGAAACCGAGGACAAAACTGGCTGGGTCCCAGTTAGATAGCCCAGGTCAAACCCATTTGGGCCCCACATGGCTGTGCTGGCTGGGTACTGACAGAATTTTCATTTTTGGGTGAACTAACCCTTTAAACACACTATCACAGCAGCCTATTCTTGATTCTTGTTCAGGTTTTGTTGCTCAGATAAGGTCCAGTTCTGGTTTATTTCTTTGCTCTTGGCTGACATGTGGCATTGCTATGGCCTGCTTGTGGCCCAGATATGGCAAACAGGAGCGGTCCGCCCAAGTGCCATCATTCCACGCTGCATGTGGGCCAGATCAGTATTCCACAAGTGCCAGATGTGGGCTGGATCTGGGCCGAAACAATGTTGCTATCTGGGTTAGAATCACTGTTGGATTTTACAGTGTAATAAGTGAAGCTGGTAATGCTGTTTGTGGAGTTATTTAATCCTCCTCTGCTGAGATCTTCACAGATTTAATGTCTTCTTTTCTCTTTAGTTGATTTCATCTTAGACTGTGTCTGAAGTCAGTTGTAGTTCTTGTGTTTCTGCTCGTCTCTTTTTCTTTTCTCTTCTTTCCTTCAGTGGTTCTGCTTGTTAACAGGCTTATTAAGGCTGAGATCACTCCATATTTAATATACACAGATTTTGTGGCTCAGATAAGGTCCAGTTCTGGTTTATTTCTTTTCTCTTGGCTGACATGTGGCATTGCTATGGCCTGCTTGTGGCCCAGATCTGGCAAACAGGAGTGGTCCGCCCAAGTGCCATCATACCACATGTGCCAGGTGTGGGCCAGACCACAAACATAAAAAGCCAACAGTCAAAATGCCCAACTAAAGGAAACACTGATCACCATAACCAAACATTTTAAATAAAACAAACAATCGAAACCTCTCAAAAATAACTTATGTTAAGATCTTGTGAGGTTAATTTTCTTCTTTTATTTGCAATTTATTTAAGGCTGTGTGGCTTTAAAGGGGTGATAGAATGCAAAACCAAGTTTACCTTGGCATAGTTGAATAACAGCAGCTCGGTGGGTAAAATGGCCATACACAGAATCTCAAAATCCTATGTCACCTCCTTAATATGAAAATCTCAAAACTTTAAACTGCAGCTGTAAAACAGTCAGATCTCAAATCAGCTCAGATGTGACGTTACACTTGGGGGATTTCCTTATTTGGATCTGGTCTGTACCTTTGTTACACCCCTAAATTTGCCCCTAAATTTGCATACACATAGCCCACTTTCTGGGCCCAGAAATATCAATGGTGGTCGTGCAGTCAGACACAGTTTAGCCAGTCTCCAAACTAAACTGCTAAGTTTACTGCTTCTGGAATGATCAAAAATGCTGGCAGTGGCTGGCAACTAAAAAAAAAAAAAAACACTGACGGGGAGTTAACATAGCTGTCAAATAAATGGCTTGCACACAAACAAAGGCTTTGCTGGCCAGGTGCTCGTGCAGGTCCGGTGCCATTCACTGTGTCACAGCGTCGCTCTCTCGAGGCCCGTGCTACAATTTAATATTCCGTTGAAGCGAGACAGCAAACGTGCTGGCCAGCACATCCAGCTCTGTGCTACCGAGAGCACAGCTCCCAACTGCACAGGTGAAGCAGCCCAAAACTCTGTTCAGGAAGCTAAGTCATTGCTCATTGCTAAAAACTATCAGGGTATTGGCAACATGCTGTTGCTAATGCTATCCGCGTTGCATAGGCTATCTAGTTATTTCATTAAAATGCTCTTGCTAGGCTTCAGCGATCATATTGAACGTGTTCCTTATCTGTTGTCATTGGCAGCTGCTTGCATTGCTGTGCTTAAACCTATCAAGTCAAGTCGTTTTTTTAGCACTACGCAGCACATATTCTATAAGACATAGTAAAACAGTCACTATTCAGTAGGGCTGGGCGATTTAAATCGCAATATTGTTATGCGCATCTCGTCAGTAAAGCCGGTTCCTTGATTAGTAGTAAATCGCCATCACCTGCTTTCAGATGGAGCGGCATTTACTACAAAGAGCCGTAGTTAACTGACAAGCTGAGCCATATCGCATTAATATCGCGGACGTATCGGCAGCGATATTTAATGTGATATGGTTCAGCTTGTCAGTTAAAGTAACAACATGTAGTTTTTCAACCTTCATAATATATTTCCAAGACCCTTGTGATGGTACATCGACTTACAATAGGTTGAATGACACCTCTGCCAGAGCCTGACGGGGTCTGTATCGCTTTTACTGGCACTATGTAACTTCGGGGTGTGGGTAGTAACCAGAGCTCAAAAAGAACTACAAAATTCGACTGCTTTACGGCATACGTCACTTCCCCCACCACTTCCTCAAATTCGGCCGTGACAGGCCAACCAGCGCATTTGTTTTCGTGCGTCTGTTTTCATCATGGCTGAAGCAGCAGCGAAACGTAAGAAGTCCAAGGTTTTGTCGGAGTAGAGTCGGAAGAGGAAAAGGGAGAGTGATAAACTGAAAGGCAGGACGAGGATCAATATTGGTCGAGCGTTTGCTCGCTGGCGTGAGCTTATCGTCAGACCGATGCTGACTTGGCCATCATGCTGTTGAACTAAGTAAATTGCTTGCATACTATCTTTAGTTTTTCTAATCTGTTGTCTGCCTTGCTACGTTACGGAAACTATCTGGTCCTCCATTTATCTTCATGAATCAACTAACGTTAGTAGATGAGCGATTTATCAATCTGGTAGCTAGTAAACACTAACATGCTAGTTTTAGATGGTTAGGATGCTATCGCAATCATTCTCGTTCAGATTTGAGCATTGCAATCGACATGCAAATCGCAAATGTTTGAGTTAAAATGTTTAGTCTACTAAACATGTATAAATTATGAAAGGAGGAAGATTAATAATATTATCATTGCCCATATGAAAAAAAAACCTGCATGCTTCATATACAGTAACAGCCCGTTCTCATCCCAAGTCGTCATATACTGACGCTTTCAAAATTTCTTCAATATCTGACGCACAAAGCACCCTTTAGCGTCCATATGAGACGCATAACCCTACCACAGACCTAAACCTACCCATAACCGAAGCGTCTCATATTGACGCTACGGGTGCTTTGTGCGTCGGATATTGAAGAATGTTTGAAAGTGACGATTTGGGGATGAGAATGCGTTGACAGTAACCGTAAATCATTTTACGACAGCGGTAATGGACAATTCCGCTTCCAACCTGTAGGGCGACCGCAGAGGAAAAGTTCCATGTTGTTGCTTTAACTACGGCTCTTTGTATACAGCAAAAACTCCAGTGTTAAATTAACACTCCTGGGAGTGTATGAGTCCACACTCAAGAGTGTTTAAGTTAATGAGATAATTAAGTGATTAATTTAGTGATGATTGAACATTATTGAAGACACCTGATGTTAACAAGCAGAATCACTGAAGGAGAAAATCACAAATTGTAAGCCACCGTTATGGTGATGGGTGCTTGCTAGGGTTTGCCGATGGACGATGATGGCTGACCGCCATCACGATGGAGAGCCACCATCGTGATGCCACGCCCCCCACCCTGTAAGACCAGCCCAGTCTCACGGCAGTTCGTGAAATGGTCACGTAATTTATTGATTCGTGTACAACAGTGGTTGGGAACTTATGGCTCACGAGCCACACCTGGCTCTTTGGCAAAAATCATGTGTCTCGCAAGGTCTCTCACCCTTTACCAACAAACGATCGAAAAAAAAAAATTATGAAAAGTTTATGATAATAATAATATTCTAGTTGTACTGGAAAAAGTGCGTTTTCAGTGCTGTTCGCGAGTGTCACGAGTCACTACAGCAATCAACTAACTGCTTACGTTTCTGTGGTAACCTAACGTTACAGCTCCTGCACTGGGAGTCAAGCTGGCGAAAACCATTTTAGAACAGCAGCGAAAATGTAAAAGTAGGCTATATAAACTTTAATATATAATTTTATTGAAACGGGTGCTTTGCTGTGCACATTTCGAAACATTTCACCCGCTGGATGCGGGTACTTTCATTTTTGCCGCAGAGACCCTATTATGTCCTATAAATGTGTCTTATTTTTGATAATCCGCGCAGATTTAATCTGTGTGCATTCTCTCTCTCTCTCTCTCTCACACACGCACATGAAGAGGATTTATGTTCATCAGTTGGTAACTCAACCTCACAGTGAAAGCCCTGCACAATTAAATCTATATGGCAACTTATTTATTGTTTGCTGAATATATGTTTGTTTTTAGTTGTCTATGGACCTAATAATTACTACTGTTGAAATTTTATTGAAAAAAAAGCACGTTTTTAATAATAATATTATAAATTAACCCCACCCCACGATATCATCGTCCATCGCGATGTTTTACTGTAAACATCGTCAACTGCCAATTTAGGGGACATCGCCCAACCCTAGTGTTTGCATTAGTTGGACTCTTGACCCTTATACATTCACTGTAAATTTGTTTGTCTGCTGTTATTGATTTATAACAGTCAAATGAACAAAGAAAAGTGTAATCTGATAGTGTTGGTTATGTTTTGACATAATCATGCTGTGATCTGAGAAATGTAACTTTTTGCGATAGTTTGGTTGAACTTGTTAGCAGCAGCTTTGTGATTCTACAGCATATGATTATCAGTCTTTTGCATATAATCTAAAATATTTAAAGCTACACTGTGTAATTTTTTTAGTTGATTCTTAGCAAAAAACACTTAGTTCTTTCAAAAATATATGTGCTCATTAATGTATATTACTTCTTTCAGGTAATTAAGTATTCTCGTAAGTTTATAATCTGCCATTGAAAGTACATACGGGTGAGGGGTTAGAATCACTGTTAGACATTTTATCGTATTTTTGCGGTAACTTAGTGGCAGCACTATTGCCAGTAAGTTACCGTAAGTTCCCCTTTACAGTAGCTTACCTGTAAATGTGTTTTACGGTATGATGCCCTTACCACAATTTAATTTTACAGTAAGATGCCCTTACCGCAATTTAATTTTACAGTAAGATGCCCTTACCACAATTTCATTTTACAGTATGATGCCCTTACCACAATTAAATTTTACAGTAAGATGCCCTTACTGCAATTTAATTTTACAGTATGATGCCCATTTTACACTTTTATTATTTATATTTTACATGAATGCTATTTAATTTAATAAATTCCACAAAAAAAGACTTGAGTCCATGTACATCAGCATATTCTTTATTCACTCTCACAATCAATTACATCCATTTTATTTATTTGTTGTCATGCAACATTAGGCAAGGCAGTTTTATTTATATAGCAGGTCATACACTTTGGCAATTAAAAGTGCTTTACACAGTAAGGAATTAAAATAATCACAAAATTACAAAAAAGGAAAATTAAAGTGCCCCTATTATGGATTTTTGAAAATGACCGTTCACGTAGTGTGTAACAGCTCTAAGGCCTCATTTACAAGTGAAATGTAACCCAAGTCCGATTTTTTGCTCATGTGTGACACAGATCGGATGTGTTCTATGACAGTGTAAACAGGGAAAAAAAACACATGCATTCAGATATTTCGAGATCGGTTTCAGGCCTCATTCATATGTGGAAATAAATCGGATATAAATCGGATATGTGCCAATGCGACTGTCAAGTAAACAGGCTGATCGGATTTTCTGAGGCATTAGGCTACTTCTCTGCGGTTTAATGACAAGAGCAACCCCGATGCGCGTCTGCAAAGGGACGGATGGCCTGTCGAAACGTTGTGTCGTCGTAGGAGAGGAATGTGGACAAACGTTGACAACATATCAAAGGTTGGCTTGCTCATCCTAAAATTTTGGACCCACTGCTTCTCATTAAAGCTCGCCACAATATGATCCTACCAGTCCTGAGATCTCTCTCACACACAATAACTGAGGCATATGCGCACACTGCAATGATGGCACTTTTCGTCCTCCTCCGCTTCATAATCATGGTGATGTTTGGCGAACTTCGCATATATCGCAGTTCTAGCATCAAGCATATTTCGCATTTGTCCATCTGTGTAAGATAATTTAACCCTTTAAGCATGCGCAATGTTTCAGATAGTATGGCAATTGTAAACACATGAATCGGATATGGGTCACAATTAAAAGAACGTGTAAACCGACGGTCAAAAAAAAAAAAAAAAAATCAAATATATAGCCAACTAATCAGAATTTGGCATCAAGACCTGCAGTGTAAACGAGGCCTCTGAGGCCTAATCGTTTTTCAAACGAGTCATAAGCCATTTAGTTGTGACGTCAAGACGGAACATTAGCATATTGCCGACACCAGGGAAAACTTGAAACCCTTCAAACACTACAGCTGATCCCTGTGGATGCTGGATAGCATCATGTTGAGAAGACGCTGTGCTCTACAATGTGACGGTAAAGCCATATACAGCAGCCATATCACCCTGTAGCCCAAGACTGGTTGCCCACTGAAGTTGAGCAGGGCTGAGCCTGGTTAGTACCTGGATGGGAGACCTCCTAAGAAAACCAGGTTGCTGCTGGAAGAGGTGTTAGTGAGGCCAGCAGGGGGCGCTCATCCTGTGGTCTGTGTGGGTCCTAATGCCCCAGTATAGTGACGGGGACACTATACTCCCAAAAGAGCACCGTCCTTCGGATGAGACGTTAAACCGAGGTCCTGACTCTCTGTGGTCATTAAAAATCCCAGGATGTCCTTCGAAAAAGAGTAGGGGTGTAACCCCGGCATCCTGGCCAAATTTGCCCCTTGGCCTCTGTCCATCATGGCCTCCTAATCATCCCCATATACTGATTGGCTTCATCACTGTCTCCATCTCCACCAGTAAGCTGGTGTGTGGTGGGCGTTCTGGCGCAATATGGCTGCCGTCGCATCATCCAAGTGGATGCTGCACATTGGTGGTGGTTGAGGAGATTCCCCCATCTATGTAAAGCGCTTTGAGGTCTCAGAAAAAGCGCTATATAAATGTAACGAATTATTATTATTATTATTATAAAGCCAGTTTTATTTTTACTGCCCAAGGATGAGCATGTGAAGAATCAGTGGTAAAAGTTCATCTTTACCATGATACCACAGCAGTATAATCCTAAACTTTTGCTGTGTTCCCTTTATTTCACTGACGACAGCTTCTCAAATCTCGGAGTTCAATGCAGGATTCGCAAACCGCTTGCTCTTGAAAGATGGTGTTCAAAATACTTAGTTTTGAGTTTTATATTGTGTTGGTCTCATGCTAACTGGCTAACTCACATTATCACTGTCTTATTTAAAGGGTTAGTTCACCCAAAAATGAAAATTCTGTCAGTAATTACTCACCCTCATGTTGTTCCAACCCCGTAAGACCTTTGTTCATCTTCGGAACACAAATTAAGATATTTTTGATGAAATCTGAGAGCTGGATCACTCCTCCATAGGCTTCTAAGGGATTGGAACTTCACTCAAAAAAATGATTTTAGCTCTTTGTTCAATTTCATTAATTAAAATGAGCATATACGACACAACCCTTCATAGAAATGATTCCATCTTAATTTCATTAAATGTAATCAATGTAATTTTTAAAAAATTTGGTTTACCAAATTTTTTTTTAATTGAGTCAACATGAATATTTTTCGTTCGTCTTAACCGAATGTCACTCAAAAAAAAGAATTTTGGCCTCTTGTTAAAATAATTAATTACAACAAGCAAAAGTAACACGATTGTTTATTGTCACAACTTAATTTAATTGTGTTCAATCAACCTAACTCATTTGTGTGAAAACTACATGAATCATTGTTGTTGACATCTAACTGGGCAGTGGATCTGTAGTTCCCAGCATGCTTTGCAAGGGACTGCATTAAGAGGGTCAATTTAGGGAAAAAGTGATATTTTATGTGTTTTGTGCTTTCATTATTTTGAAACCTTCATTTGTCAGCCATGCTTAATTGATGTCTCAATAGCTGTAACAGAAGTTACAAGTGTTTTGTTAGTTAATTGCTTAAAGCTACAATATGCAAGAATTTTTGGCCTCTAGAGGGCGCTACATTCCAAACAACAACAACGGCGTAGCTTGATGACGATGTGAAGGAGCGTGGAATGATGGGAACTGTCGTTTTAAACTCCACCGTGGATGTAAATCAGTCAGACGGGAATCGAAAAATCATGTTCATGGATGAGGCTAAGTTCTTTTTTTATAATGACATTCTTTTTGTGGCGAGGGGGGCGTGGTTCAGCGCGGTCTGTAACCGCAGAGAAAGAAAACCGGTGGATCCGAGCTCTCATTTTTGAACTGTTTTGTGCCATCGCGGTTGCCACGGTGAATGAGCGTTGTGCACGACTTTTGTTTGTTTTGCTTTATTTTAATAAAGTACGAGTCACGCCGACCCCTGTCTTCTTCCTTCCTGACTCTTGAACCTCATCACACTTTTATTTCATTAAAATGAATTAACCGCAAGAAAAGTAAGGTTTAATACTACATTGGTTATCATAGATGTTACTGTATGTCGAATTCATTGTTGTGATAACGCTGCGCAGGTTTACGTGTTCTAAACAATTGTTGTAAAAGTACATTCGAACATACCCACATCATTTGCCAAAATACTGATTAATCTTTATGTATAACACATGCTATATTTATTTACATGGCCATAAACACCAGACGTGATAAACAATGTCAATAAACTAAACACAAATCTAAAGCAATAATACTTCCCTTACATAAACATAACTATTACCGAATGCTACATTTGGAAAATATAAAATTAAGCATGCTTTGTCGACAGAACCAGCTGCAATCGGTAAAGAATAATTGTGTTTCATAACGACTGCACAAAACAAGCTAACGTGTGTTGCTTGATAGACGCTACAACTACAACTTCCGCATTTGTCCAGGACTCCACGCAGTACGAGCGGAAACCGAGGGTAACGCGGATATGACGCAATTGACTGGCGACTCCCAGCTCCCCCCTGCTCTAACGCCCCGTTTCCTTGGTTAAAATCGCTATTTTCTCACGATTTAAAAATAGTTGGAAACATTTGGGATATTGTAAGTAATCCACTTAACAAAATATATAACACTGGCCTTGAGATTATGGGATATTTTAATGCAAAATTCTTGCATATTGTACCTTTAAGTTACCTGGATTGAGTTACAGCTACCCTTACTCTTAGCCTACTCTGTACACTAACCCAGAGCCATAGAGAAAAATCTTCACTCTGCACTTACCTAGACCCAAACATAAAAGTGTAAATTCGTTTTTAATCTGTTATAGGTTTGATAATATGTGTATGGCTTAATCTTAAAATTATATTCTTAGTCTTAACATGATCATGTTTCATGTTGTGGTCATGGGGGTGGCCAGTTTCATCAGAAGAAGTGAGCTAGCTTCTAGCGAATTCTGAACGCCACGAAGGTAGGCTAATGGCTGAATCGGAATTTATAAGCAAAATCACGGGAATCAATAGCCTAATACAGCCCAGTTGTGCTAAAATAAATATCATGAGACGTCCATCATCAGATGAATGATATGGAAAAGTTAAGTTAGAGCCGCTAAAGCCAGTGCTACTAACCATGCGAACATGAACACTAAGCTTTTCCCTTCAAAAATATAGCTATAAACTTAAGTAATATACAGTATTTCGTTGTCACCCTGCCTCTCCAAATGCAAAACTGACATTAACAAAATGCAGCTGAAATGCAATAACAGCTGAAAAAAATCCTTGGGAGTGTGTTTTACTTTATATTTACCGTTCAATAATGCAATCGCTGCTGTCTGTCCCATAGAAGAACATGACAGCCAGCGTATGTTTTGGAACTATTGGGGCTTACATGAACCACGTGACAGCCATAGCGGCGTCATCAAAGAGTGTCGCAACTCTTTCTCTCTATGGCTCTGTGCTGCGTTCCAGTCCACTTTTAGACACGCACTTGCGAACTTCCCTAAGCACTTCCCCTTGGGGGAATCCCTGCCGCCATTTTGAAGTGCGTTCCACTTCGTGAAGTGGACGAGGGAAGTTTATATGGACAGACCCTCGTTCCCTCGATTTTGACCGAGGGAGCGAGTCTGCTTCAAATGTACACTTCAGGCACCTATATGTCCCACAATGCAGTACGATTGTGACGTCACCACATATCTCATCTAATCACCAGAGGTGGGAGTAAGTCACATGAACAAGTCACAAGTCTCAAGTCTTAACCTTCAAGTCTCAAGCAAGTCCAAGTCAATTTTGTGAAAAGCAAGTCAAGTCAAGTCATTAATTGAGTGATAATTGAACATTATTGAAGACACCTGATGATAACAAGCAGAATCACTGAAGGAGAAAATATCAAATTGTAAGTTACCATTATGGCGATTTGTGTTTGCTTTAGTTGGACTCTTGACCCATATATGTTTATTTTAAATTTTGTCTGACTGTTGTATCTGAGTTATAACTGCCAGATGAACAAAGCAAAAAAGTGATCTGATGGTGTTGGTTATATTATGACAATCATCATTTGAACTTGATCACTGAACTCATTAAGATCCTTATTTCTGACTTAGATTTACATTGTTGTTTACAGCATAACTGTGATTCTGCATAAATATCCAGATAGATATAATACAAAGGATTTCTTAAAAGTTGTTTTGAAAAAAAAAAAAGATGAAAAAATCTTTCTTTTAGGCACACACAGACGTCAAGATTCAGTCTATGCATCTCAACAATGGTGACGAGCAGAATATTCAATTAGGAAAAGTAAATTACATAGACAATTCAGATCATAATTTATTCATACCGCAATGCATGATGGGAGCCATTAATGAGTTGTGATTGGTGGCAGCCACTGCAACATGCTTTATTATTGTCACCATTGTTGAGATTCACAGGCAGATTAGAGATTATTGATATCTGTGTTTTTAAATAAATTCATTTGAAAGTGTTTTGGTCAGAACAATATTTAATAAATATTTTGAATTATATGAAAAATACTGATAATCATATGCCGTAGAATGGCAGAGCTGCTGTAATTATCAAGATAAGATACCTCAATAAATTTCGTTTTTAAGGTTCACAACATGATTATGTCAAAACATAACCAACACTATCAGATCACACTTTTCTTTGTTCATTTGACTGTTATAAATCAATAACAGCAGACAAACAAAATTTAAGGTAAACATAAAATGGTCAAGAGCCCAACTAAAGCAAACACAAATCGCCATAATGGTAACTTACAATTTGTGATTTTCTCCTTCAGTGATTCTGCTTGTTATCATCAGGTGTCTTCAATAATGCTCAATCATCACTCAATTAATGACTTGACTTGACTTGCTTTTCACAAAATTGACTTGGACTTGCTTGAGACTTGAAGGTTAAGACTTGAGACTTGTGACTTGTTCATGTGACTTACTCCCACCTCTGCTAATCACCACCACAACAGACAACTCTATGATATATTAATTATATATATTTTTTGTTTAAAACAACCCAAACACACATAAACATTTGGATGCTGCATTAAACAAATTCTTAAAGGAAAAAAAAATGTAAATAATAAATCAACTCCACAGCTGATTCCAAGTGATCAAGGGCTTAGGACGTTCCAGTTCAGCCCATTGCAGTTTCCGCCAGTAGTGGGCACTCGCAATGACGTACATCCGAGTGAACGAGACGGAGGGAAGTTTGCGAGTGAAGGGCATGACAGTTTTGGACTGGAACGCAGCACTGGTCTATAGGCTAGCGATCCACTCTCTCTCAGCAGGGACGTCCGTTATGAGCGCGCACTCGACACGTGACTTCACACAAACCTCAGTTTACATTCTGCCAGGTTGTTGCGCGGGCTTTGCAACAATTTAAATTTTGTGAGGTGTAAGCAAAGTTTATATACATATGAAGATTATATTAATTTAAAATAAAATAAAAATAAATTTATATCATTTGTATTGCCTGTATGGGAACCAGTTCTGAATTTTTGTGTATATATATATATATATATATATATATATATATATATATATATATATATATATATATATATAATTTTTTTTTTGAATTTTTGTGTGTGTATATATATATATATATATATATATATATATATATATATATATATATCTCTTTTTTTTTTTTTTTTTTTTGAGAAAATGCTAATAAAAAATTACTCTGGTCTCTCACTAAGAACTAATTTTAAATCCTTCCATCCACGTATTTTTTTTATTTATTTATTTATTTATTTATTTATTTATTTATTTATTTATTTATTTATTTATTTATTTATTTATTTAATTTAACTTTTAAACATCCAGTGTTTGCATAGCTTAAAAATGAGAATGCAGATTCATGATTTTCATCTGCAGAACAAGATGGGGGAAAAAATATAAAACATTATCATATGATATTGTAATATGCCTAAAACATAAATACAATATGCATATACAAACTTCAAAAAATCTGTCTTCTTCATTTACAGTAGCACTACTGCTTTTGCGTAAACAGTAAAGTACTGTAAATTCCACATACGGTAAGTTACTGTAAATTTCATAAAAAAATACCCATAATGCAGTGCATCTTACAGTAGTTTACCGTAAATAATATACGTGGTATTTTACTGGGCTTTTTTGCGGTAAGTAACTGTAAAATTACGGCAAAGTCTAACAGTGATGCTGGTCGCCATGTTGCCCCTCCATCATGAAACTACATTCGCCAAAGAGGGACATACCTGTAAATTCAAGCTTCGCCTTTTGCGTTTTTCACTCAGTGACACCGTGACGAATGCGAGGGGGAGATTACTCCCGAGCTCACGAGCTGCGACTGCAGATTTGAAAGATAGTGTGGTGTGTGTGTGTGTGTGTGTGTGTGTGTGTGTGTAATGTGTGCCCTTGTTTATAATACATTGTGGGGACCAAATGTCCCCATAAGAATAGTAAAACCTGAGATCACCTACATTGTGGGGACCAGCCAGCGGTCCCCACTTTTCAAAAGGCTTATAAATCACACAGGATGAGTTGTTTTGAGAAAGTAAAAATGCAGAATGTTTCCTGTGATGGGTAGGTTTAGGGGTAGGGTTAGTGTAAGGGGACAGAATATACAGTTTGTACGGTATAAAAACCATTACGTCTATGGAGAGTCCCCACAAAGATAGTGAACCAGACATGTGTGTGTATGTGTGTGTGTGTGTGTGTGTGCGCGCGCGTGCGTTCACTCACATTTGAAAGAGAGAATTAAAACGTCAACGCAACAGGCAAATCAACAAGACCAAAGTCAATATTGGAGTAACTTTTCCCAGATGGAAAGAGCTCATGAGGAGCAACGATTTTAAAACGGACGCCGAAGTTGCCTGCTTTCTTCTCGACAGGTAATTCAGCCTATTTGTGTAAATTCTAAGTTTTATAGTTGCTTGTCTAACCATAGCATGGTTGTGCATAATTCCAGAACGACCTCTAGTATAACTTCATCCTCGCGTCAATGGTGAAAAAGTATTGTTTACCTTGTAACATAAATCTGTGCTGCGACGGATCACAGGTGATGAATAGTTTTAAAGTTGCAATTTAAGCTATATAAAAAAAAGGACACTGGAAATTGTAGTTATTTTTAATTGCTTTTACTTTGTACACATTGTAACATTAGCCTAATCTGATTATGCTGGGATAGCCGATTCCAAGGGTGACGTTTACCTCCTGACATCTTTCCTGTAGTTTTATTCATTTTAGACGTAGTATTGTTTATTATTGTCATGGACTAAGTCGATAACTGGAAGCCATGTTAGTCTTGGAATAATACGGCCACCGTTGGAGTTAAAACGCCCTCGGAATTGAAAGGAACAGAAACTAATATTCATTGGGTAGTCATATACAATTTCACCGCTAGATGAGAAAAAAAAAAAAATTCACACAGTGTAGTTTTAATAAATATTGTTCTGATCAAAACACTTTCAAAAGAATTTATTTAGAAACACAGACATCAATAATCAGCCTGTGAATCTCAACAATGGTAACAATAATAAAGCATGTTGCAGTGGCTGCCACCAATCACAACTCATTAATGGCTCCCATCATGCATTGCGGTATGAATAAATTATGATCTGAATTGTCTATGTAATTTACTTTTCCTAATAAAATATTTTGCTCGTCACCATTGTTGAGATGCATAGACTGAATCTTTATGTCTGTGTGTGCCTAAAAGAAAGTTTTTTTTTTAAAACAACTTTTAAGTAATTCTTTGTATTATATCTAAACTTCTGGATATTTATGCAGAATCACAGTTATGCTTTAACCAACAACATAAATCTACGTCAGAAATAAAGATCTCAATGAGTTCAGTGATCAAGTTCAAATGATGATTGTCATAATATAACCAACACCATCAGATCACTTTTCTTTGTTCAACTCAGATACAACAGCCAAACAAAATCTAAAGATAAAAATATAAGGGTCAAGAGCCCAACTAAAGCAAACATTGATCACCATAACGGTGGCTTACAATTTGTGATTTTCTCCTTCAGTGATTCTGCTTGTTAACATCTGGTGTCTTCAATAATGCTCAATCATCACTCAATTAATCACTTAATTATCTCATTAACTTCAACGCTCTTGAGTGTGGACTCATATACACTCCCAGGAGTGTTAATTTAACACTGGAGTTTTTGCTGTGTAGCCTACAAAGAGCCGTAGTTAACTGACAAGCTGAGTCATATCGCATTAATTATCGCAGGCGATACGTCCGCGATATTAATGCGATATGGCTCAGCTTGTCAGTTAACTACGGCTCTTTGTAGTAAATGCCGCTCCATCTGAAAGCAGGTGAAGGCGATTTACTACTAATCAAGGAACCGGCTTTATTGAGGATATGCGCATAACAATGTGATGCGATATATCGCCCAGCCCTATTTTTAACATCTCTTTTTAGAGGTTGTGTTGTTTTTAACTCAATAACTGAACAATGTCCAGTACAATGAGTCTGTCAAGTCATTGAGCTTGAAACATTGGCTTGTACTTTGTGTGCACATGCATTCTGTACTCGACTATTGATTAAACGGTTAATATTTTTGCATCTGGCCCTTTCGCTTTATTTTTTTAAATGACACAATTTGTGTGTTAAAATGACTTACACATTTATTGTGTTAAATTTGACACAACATGTGTTGTCCCTGAGCACACTCACTACATGTGTTAAAACTGACACAACATGTGTAATTTTTAACACATCTCTTTTTAGAGTGTAACTTGCCAAAGTGGTCCTGTCTGAATTGCATTTTGTCATGATCAATTTTAACTCCAGCAATTTTACATATTGTTACAATAATAATAATAATAATAATAATAATAATGATGATAATAATAATAAAGATCAAGAAACATCAATACATAATGAAATTGAACTAAAATATTTAATCTATGACGTAGCCAGAGACAAGACAGAACGCACTCACCCAGAGTGATGTTAACACTGTTGCTCCAAGGTGACCTGATAGTGTTGTATTGGTATGAGTATTGACAGCTGTAGTTGCCCTGATGTGTGATGTTTACATTAACAATGTTGAAAGTCACATTAGATGCATGTTTCTGGGAGGATATAGATGTTCCGTTTTTGAAGAGCTGGAATTCAGCATCAACACCGCACCTTGGTTTAGGTGTTGTGCATACGAACTGGATATTTTCTCCATGAGAAACAACTGAATGTGTGGAGGTCAGGGAAAGTGTGGGCATCTGCAGCTCACCTGCAAAAGAAACAAGACAATCTGATATAAAGAATGAAATTAATCAACTGTAATGGTTTAAAGTAATTTCCTCCGAAATAATGTGTTTCTAAAGATTTAGCTCACCTGAACAAACAACACCAGCATCTTCATCATGAAAACAGTTATGTGTTCCTAGTCCATGGTGTGAACATTGTGTGAGGCTTATCTCACTTTCAAAGCATTTGACATCATCCAGCCAGATTGGCCCACTGCCTTGACCAAAGGTGGCCATAATAGGTGCACTGATGGCTGATCCACACTGTAACTGTCTGCACACCACATCAGCATCTTTCATGTCCCAGGCATCATCGCATACTGTTCCCCACTGGCCATTATGATGGATCTCCACTCTCCCACAGCATGAATCAAACCCATTAACCAACCTTGTGTCTGATAGATGGCATTAAAAAAATAAAAGTACAATGTGATTAAAATTTTATTTTTTGGTCTATCAGTGTATTTGTTTGTGTTTGACATTTTAGGAGTCAACTGCTCAAACTGTTATTGTTCATATTTTATATAACTAGAAGTGACTTTTAAATGAGTTTAAATTAGGGCTGGGCGATATATCGCATCACATTGTTATGCGCATCTCGTCAGTAAAGCCGGTTCCTTGATTAGTAGTAAATCGCCATCACCTGCTTTCAGATGGAGCGGCATTTACTACACAGCAAAACTCCAGTGTTAAATTAACACTCCTGGGAGTGTATATGAGTCCACACTCAAGAGTGTAAAGTGTTAAATTAACACTCAAGACTGTTAAAGTTAATGAGATAATTAAGTGATTAATTGAGTGATGATTGAGCGTTTCTGAAGACACCTGATGTTAATAAGTAGAATCACTGAAGGAGAAAATCACAAATTGTAAGCCACCGTTATGGCGATCAATGTTTGCTTTAGTTTGACTCTTGACTCTTATACATTCCCTTTAAATTTTGTTTGTCTGCTGTTATTGATTTATAACAGTCAAATGAACAAAGAAAAATGTGATCTGATAATGTTGGTTATGTTTTGACATAATCATGCTGTGGTCTGAAAAATGAAACTTATTGAGATAGTTTGGTTTAACTTGTTAGCAGCAGCTTTGTGATTTTACAACATATGATTTTCAGTATTTTTCTTATAATCCAAAATATTTAATAAATATTGTTCTGATCAAAAAACTTTCAAATTAATTTATTTAGAAACACATACATCAATAATCAGCCTGTGAATCTCAACAATGGTGACAATAATAAAGCATGTTGCAGTGGCTGCCACCAATCACAACTCATTAATGGCTCCCATCATGCATTGCGGTATGAATAAATTATGATCTGAATTGTCTATGTAATTTACTTTTCCTAATTGAATATTTTGCTCGTCACCATTGTTGAGATGCATAGACTGAATCTTGACGTCTGTGTGTGCCTAAAAGAAAGATTTAAAGAAAAAAAAAACTTTTAAGTAATTCTTTGTAATATATCTAAACTTCTGGATATTTATGCAGAATCACAGTTATGCTGTAACCAACAACATAAATCTACGTCAGAAATAAAGATCTCAATGAGTTCAGTGATCAAGTTCAAATGATGATTGTCATAATATAACCAAAACCATCAGATCACTTTTCTTTGTTCAACTCAGATACAACAGCCAAACAAAATCTAAAGACAAAAATATAAGGGTCAAGAGCCCAACTAAAGCAAACATTGATCACCATAACGGTGGCTTACAATTTGTGATTTTCTCCTTCAGTGATTCTGCTTGTTATCATCAGGTGTCTTCAATAATGCTCAATCATCACTCAATTAATCACTTAATGATCTCATTAACTTCAACGCTCTTGAGTGTGGACTCATATACACTCCCAGGAGTGTTAATTTAACACTGGAGTTTTTGCTGTGTAGCCTACAAAGAGCCGTAGTTAACTGACAAGCTGAGTCATATCGCATTAATTATCGCAGGCAATACGTCCGCGATATTAATGCGATATGGCTCACCTTGTCAGTTAACTACGGCTCTTTGTAGTAAATGCCGCTCCATCTGAAAGCAGGTGAAGGCGATTTACTACTAATCAAGGAACGTCTCGGTTACGGATGTAACCCTCGTTCCCTGAGTGGGAACGGAGACGTTACGTCGGATGACGACGATTGGGGTTTCGCCTAGAAGCCTATCACCTTCGAGTATATAAAAACGAGCCAATGGCAATGAAATGCCATGGGTCTGCGGAATTTGCATAGCGTAACTCCGCCCGCCGCAGGGGGTATATAAGGAAGTACGCTGCACAAATGCAGATATGTCTTCGCTGAGGAGCCGAGACTGGCCTCAGGCGTTTTTCAGCGGTACAGCGGAAGTGGCAGGAAGACGTAACGTCTCCGTTCCCACTCAGGGAACGAGGGTTACATCCGTAACCGAGACGTTCCCTTTCGTGGTCACTCCGAGTTACGTCGGATGACGACGATTGGGGTTCCAGTCTAATCACGCCACCTCGGCTGTCTTCCAGTGCCCTGCGTAAGTCTGAGCTCCCTGTTGTGAGACTAGCACGAACGAAGGAGTCCTACTTAACACAGGGATACCAAGGTACACTGGGAAGCATATCTCCAGAGAGAAATATGCAATCATGCCCAGCCATTGATGGGGGGGACTTAGAATACACATATGACCCAGAGGGATGCATATGGAGAATCACTGGGGTGACCAGCCGCGGGTGGAATTTTAAACCCCAGGGGTGGCAAGGTGGCTTGCCAAGGGAAAGACACACGCTCACAAGGAGACTTACAGTGGAATACACATGTGGGGGTCGCCCAGAGGGGGGACCATGCACATGGTGGCACCTAGTCAAGCACAAAAGCTGAGTATGGAATTTTGGCATAACTCAGGCGTTGACATCAGCAGTGCTGGAGGAAACTC
Organism: Rutilus rutilus; assembly: GCF_951802725.1. Taxonomy (NCBI): domain Eukaryota; kingdom Metazoa; phylum Chordata; class Actinopteri; order Cypriniformes; family Leuciscidae; genus Rutilus; species Rutilus rutilus. Next base: position 26,988,858 of record NC_140209.1, read on the forward strand.
AGAGCTTATCAGACTCACCTGAGAGAAATATCGCACGTATCCCGTCCGTGGAGAGGAATGGCGAGCAAGCGAAGACACCTGAGCAGAATCTAGCACCGGCTGGTTGAAGCGAGTACATGAGAAGAAACTGGCTCTACTCGGAGATTATAGAATCTCGCGAATGTGTTGGGTGTCGCCCAGCCTGCAGCTCTACAAATGTCTGTTAGCGAGGCGCCGTGCGCTAGCAAGGGGGCACGGACGACCTTGCTGCTGGTATGCCAAAGCAATGGTATCCACTATCCAGTGAGACAACCTTGCTTTGAGAGAGCCTTTCCCTTCAGCTTCCCACCATGACAGACAAAGAGCTGGTCTGAGGTCCTGAAACACCGCGTTCTGTCTACGTAAGCACGGAGGGCGCGTACTGGACAGAGCAGTGCCAAGGCTGGGTCTGCCTCCTCCAAGGGCAGCGCTTGCAGGTTCACTACCTGGTCTCGAAAGATTGTGGTAGGAACCTTGGGCACATATCCAAGCCGGGGTCTCAGGATCACGTGAGAGTCAGCCGGCCCGAATTCCAGGCACGCTTCGTCAACCGAAAATGCCTACAGGTCCCCTACCCTCTTGATGGAGGCCAATGCAACCAGGAGCGCTGTCTTCATTGACAGGAACTTAAGCTCCACTGATTGCAAAGGCTCAAATGGAGCACTCTGCAGGGCAGTTAGAACCACTGAGAGGTCCCAAGAGGGAACGAGGGGAGGACGAGGAGGATTTAGTCTCCTCGCTCCCCTCAGGAACCTGACGATCAGGTCGTGCTTTCCCAGAGACTTACCATCAACTGCTTCGTGACGTGCGGCAATGGCGGCAACATACACTTTCAGGGTGGAGGGAGACAGCCTTCGCTCCAACCCTTCTTGCAGGAAGGAAAGCACGACACTGATCGGGCATTTCGTGGGTTCTTGATGTTTAGAAGAACACCAGTTGACGAAGAGGTTCCACTTCAACGCATAGGCATGTCTCGTGGACGATGCTCTAGCGGAAGTGATGGTAGCCACCACCGCAGGTGGTAGGGTACTCAAACCTGCCTCGTCCCGTCCAGGAGCCACACGTGGAGGTTCCAAAGATCGGGACGAGGGTGCCATAAGGTGCCCCGTCCCTGAGAAAGGAGGTCCTTCCTCAGAGGAATTGGCCAGGGAGGTGCTGTCGCGAAGAGTACTAGTTCGGAGAACCAGGTCCGGTTGGGCCAATACGGGGCAACCAAAATGACCTGCTCCTCGTCCTCCCTGATCTTGCGCAAGGTCTGCGCAAGAAGGCTCACTGGGGGAAACGCATACTTGCGTAGGCCCCGCGGCCAGCTGTGCGCCAGTGCATCCGTGCCGAGCGTGCCCTCGGTCAGGGAATAAAACAGGTCGCAATGGGACGAGTCGTGGGAGGCAAACAGGTCTACCTGTGCGTCGCCGAACTGATCCCAAATCAGCTGAACCGTCCGGGGATGGAGTCGCCATTCTCCAGCGAGAGGCCGAACTCGAGACAGCTCGTCGGCCGCCTGGTTCAGGTGTCCCGGGATATAAATGGCTCGAAGCGACCTCAGATGCTTCTGACTCCATATGAGGAGGTGGCGAGCGAGTTGCGACATACGGCGGGAGCGTAGACCACCTGATGGTTGATGTACGCTACTGTTGCGGTATTGTCTGATCGGACTAGTACGTGCTGACCCCTGAGCAGCGCATGGAAGCGGTGCAGGGCGAGACGTACAGCCAGCAACTCGAGGCAATTGACATGCCAAAGGCGCTGGGGTCCTGTCCAGGAGCCCGCGGCAGCATGACCATTGCACATGGCGCCCCAGCCCGTGTTGCCGGGAAACTCGTTCTAAGGGCACTCCGGCCCGTAGAAAACTGAGGTTCGCCCACGGGGTGAAGGTCTGACGGCAGGCTGGAGTCACTGGGACTTGGAGCGTGCCGTGTTGCCATGCCCACCTCGGGACTCGATCGCGAAGCCAAAGCTGAAGCGGTCTCATATGAAGCAATCCCAGCGGCGTTACTGCGGCTGCGGATGCCATATGCCCCAGGAGCCTCTGAAAAAGTTTCAGTGGAACCGCACTCTTGCCCTCGAACTGACGAAGACAAGTCAGCAGTGACTGCGCGCGCTCGCTCGTAAGCTGCGCGCACATGGCGACCGAGTCGATCTCCATACCGAGAAAAGAGATCCTCTGCACGGGGCAGAGTTTGCTCTTCTCCCAGTTGACCCGAAGGCCCAGACGAGCTAGGTGCCGGAGCACTAGGTCCCTGTGTTCGCAAACCTGGTCTCGAGAGTGAGCTAGGATCAGCCAGTCGTCGAGATAGTTCAGGATGCGAACCCCGTGTTCCCGGAGGGGAACAAGGGCTGCCTCGACGACCTTCGTAAAGACGCGAGGAGACAGGGCTAGCCCGAAAGGGAGAACCGCGTACTGGTATGCCTGCCCCTCGAAAGCAAACCGTAGAAACGGTCTGTGTCGAGGTAAAATGGAGACATGGAAGTAGGCGTCCTTCAGGTCGATCGCTGCAAACCAATCCTGCGGCCGCACACACTGGAGGATGTGTTTGGCCGTTAGCATCTTGAACGGCAGCCTGTGAAGGGAGCGGTTCAAGACGCGCAGGTCGAGGATTGGCCGTAACCCACCGGACTTCTTGGGTACAATGAAGTAAGGGCTGTAGAAGCCGGACTTCATTTCGGCTGGAGGGATAATCTCGAACGCACCCTTCGCCAGTAGGGTGGCGACCTCCACTCTCATGACAGGGGCATTGCCACCGACCATAGTGAAGCGGACTCCCCTGAAGCGGGGAGGAGATCTCGCGAACTGAATCGCGTAGCCGAGCCTGATGGTTCTCGCGACCCAGCGGGACAGTCTGGGAAGCTCTAGCCAGGCCTCCAGAAAGTGCACCAGCGGGGTCATACGAACCACAGACGTACCGTCGGTGGGGCAGCGAGGCGGAATGACCGGCACCGGCGAGGGTAGCATAGCGGCCCTGTGCGGGGGCACGGTCATTAACCGCGTCCTGCCAGAGGAGGGCGCGCGTCCCACGGGGGGGTCTGGCGACAGAGGGGGATGAGAGGAGCGTGGCCCGTGGGCGGCGCGTGCTGTCATCCCGCACCTCTGGGACAGAGGAGGGCGGCAGTGGCGGGACCCGAGGGTGGCGCGCACTGCGGCCCTCGGACTCTGTCGGCTCAGGATTGGGGATTTTCGATTCTTTCTTTAACCACATTAGGGTGCTGCCCGTCATGGGACGAGCAGCGGGGAGTGGAGAACAAAAGATTCTCCCCCGGCCCTCCACCGAGGATTCTGTACCGGCGGCTGAGCAGCAGCAGCGCGTCGGGGCAGAATGTGCTTGATCGCCTCAGTCTGCTTCTGGGCAGTCGAGAACTTTTGGGCAAAATCCTCGACCGCACCGCCGAAAAGGCCGGCCTGGGATATGGGAGCGTCAAGCAGACGAGTCCGCTCGGGCTCACGCATATCAGCCAGGTTCAGCCAGAGATGTCTCTCCTGGACCACAGCTGTGGACATCACCAAACCCAGGGAGCGCGCGGTCACTTTCGTCGCCCGGAGAGCGAGGTCAGTGGCGGCGCGCAGCTCATCAAAGAGCCCTGGGTCTGTCCCACCCTCGTGCATGTCATGGAGCATCTTGGCCTGGTAGACCTGCAAGATGGCCATGGCATGCAGAGAAGCAGCTGCCTGTCCCGCCGCTCTGTAAGACTTCGCCACCATGGATGACGAAAATCTACAGGCTTTGGATGGGTGCTTTGGATCACCACGTGATGAAGCGCTTGCCGGACACAGCTGCATCGCGACAGAACGTTCAACCGAGGGAATCCCAGTGTACCCACAAGCATCAGCTCTATCGAGGGGAGGAAAGGCGGAGAAAGCCGACGAACGATCACGGGAAGACATGGGAGCCTTCCAGGACCGCGTGACTTCCTCATGCACTTCCGGGAAGAATGGTATTGGGGTTGGGCGGCGACGGGTGTCAGCGGCCGCTCCCAAAAACCAATCATCCAGCCGCGAGCGCACTGGATCGGGTGGCGGGGACCACTCAATACCAATGGCCGCGGCTGCCCGGGAAAGCATGGCGGTCAGCTCGGGATCAGACTCGGACAATGCTGGAGCGCCCGAGGGCGGCAACACAGCCGAATCCTCACTTCCCGAGGACTCGCGCCCACCTTGTGATGCAGCGATCGACATCGTATCTTCCTCTGGAGCGCCAAACGAGACGCGCTGGGGCTCCGAAGAGGGACCAGCGGCCTCAGTTTGAACACTCGCGGGTGCTGATGCTGGAGAGGGGTGTGTGGACCGTGGACGTATCGGCGGTATGTCCCACACAGTCACCCTCAGGTCACCCCGGCCACCAGCCGAAGTACTAGCCCTCTCGGGACCAGTAGATCGGGGTGTGGGTAGGGAGACTCTCGCTCTAGTGAGTTCATTGAGTCTCGACCGCAGCATAGAGATGGTCATGTTCCCGCAATGGGAACATGAGTCATCCACGAACGCTGCTTTAGCGTGATCAACGCCCAAACACGCTAAGCAGAGATCGTGCCCATCAGAGAAAAATATGTCGCGACCGCAACCAGAAGTGCACGGGCGAGGCATCTTTAAAAAGACGTGCCGCGTGCAATGCTCTTTTTGTGAGAGGAAAAACTCCGCGGATGTTGAAGCGAACAGGGAGAGACACACTATCTGTCAGATCACTGACTAGATCAGCAGGGTAGTGAACACTCGCTGAAATCGCCGTCACACCAACACCGGAGAGTTCGCTCGTCTCGAAGGTAAGAGAAGACTAACTCAGAATATTTGGCTTGCAGGAGTGGAGAAGTACTCGGCTCCGAAGCGAAAACATATCTGCATTTGTGCAGCGTACTTCCTTATATACCCCCTGCGGCGGGCGGAGTTACGCTATGCAAATTCCGCAGACCCATGGCATTTCATTGCCATTGGCTCGTTTTTATATACTCGAAGGTGATAGGCTTCTAGGCGAAACCCCAATCGTCGTCATCCGACGTAACTCGGAGTGACCACGAAAGGGAACCGGCTTTATTGAGGAGATGCGCATAACAATGTGATGCGATATATCGCCCAGCCCTATTTTTAACATCTCTTTTTAGAGGTTGTGCTGTTTTTAACTCATCATTTTATAAGAGTGTGCCGACACTCACCATCACTGTGAATGGTATGCAGTGTTTGCTATGTTCTCAAACAAACAGGCCAGTGTTATACAAGTTATTTATACACAATGTTTAGTCAGTTGCTACATTTTAATTAAATTCAAAGTGCAAACTCTGTTAACTGTTATCTCTTCATGAACTTTTGTCAAAAGCAGCATTATCAATTAGGGGTTGAAGCGTGAATAACTGAATAATGTCCAGTACAGGGAGTCTGTCCAGTCATTGAGCTTGAAACATTGGCTTGTACTTTGTTTGCACATGCATTCTGTACTCGACTATTGATTAAACGGTTAATATTTTTGCATCTGGCCCTTTCGCTTTATTTTTTAAAATGACACAATTTGTGTGCTAAAATGACTTACACATTTATTGTGTTAAATTTGACACAACATGTGTTGTCCCTGAGCACACTCACTACATGTGTTAAAACTGACACAACATGTGTAATTTTTAACACATCTCTTTTTAGAGTGTAACTTGCCAAAGTGGTCCTGTCTGAATTGCATTTTGTCATGATCAATTTTAACTCCAGCAATTTTACATATTGTTACAATAATAATAATAATAATAAAGATCAAGAAACATCAATACATAATGAAATTGAACTAAAATATTTAATCTATGACGTAGCCAGAGACAGAACGCACTCACCCAGAGTGATGTTAACACTGTTGCTCCAAGGTGACCTGATAGTGTTGTATTGGTATGAGTATTGACAGCTGTAGTTGCCCTGATGTGTGATGTTTACATTAACAATGTTGAAAGTCACATTAGATGCATGTTTCTGGGAGGATATAGATGTTCCGTTTTTGAAGAGCTGGAATTCAGCATCAACACCGCACCTTGGTTTAGGTGTTGTGCATACGAACTGGATATTTTCTCCATGAGAAACAACTGAATGTGTGGAGGTCAGGGAAAGTGTGGGCATCTGCAGCTCACCTGCAAAAGAAACAAGACAATCTGATATAAAGAATGAAATTAATCAACTGTAATGGTTTAAAGTAATTTCCTCCGAAATAATGTGTTTCTAAAGATTTAGCTCACCTGAACAAACAACACCAGCATCTTCATCATGAAAACAGTTATGTGTTCCTAGTCCATGGTGTGAACATTGTGTGAGGCTTATCTCACTTTCAAAGCATTTGACATCATCCAGCCAGATTGGCCCACTGCCTTGACCAAAGGTGGCCATAATAGGTGCACTGATGGCTGATCCACACTGTAACTGTCTGCACACCACATCAGCATCTTTCATGTCCCAGGCATCATCGCATACTGTTCCCCACTGGCCATTATGATGGATCTCCACTCTCCCACAGCATGAATCAAACCCATTAACCAACCTTGTGTCTGATAGATGGCATTAAAAAAATAAAAGTACAATGTGATTAAAATTTTATTTTTTGGTCTATCAGTGTATTTGTTTGTGTTTGACATTTTAGGAGTCAACTGCTCAAACTGTTATTGTTCATATTTTATATAACTAGAAGTGACTTTTAAATGAGTTTAAATTAGGAATGAGCGATATATCGCATCACATTGTTATGCGCATCTCGTCAGTACAGCCGGTTCCTTGATTAGTAGTAAATCGCCATCACCTGCTTTCAGACCCAGATAGCAACATTGTTTCGGCCCGGATCCGGCCCACATCTGGCACTTGTGGAATGCGGATCTGGCCCACATGCGGCGTGGAATGACGGCACTTGGGCGGACCGCTCCTGTTTGCCAGATCTGGGCCACAAGCAGGCCATAGCAATGCCACATGTCAGCCAAGAGCAAAGAAATAAACCAGAACTGGACCTTATCTTAGCCACAAAGTCTGTTTATATTAAATATGAAGTCATCTAAGCCTTAATAAGCCTGTTAACAAGCAGAATCACTGAAGGAAAGAAGAGAACAGAAAAAGAGACGAGCAGAAACACAAGATCTACAACTGACTTCAGCCACAGCCTTAGATGAAATCAACTGAAGAGAAAAGAGGACATTAAATCTGTGAAGATCTCAGCAGAGGAGGATTAAACAACTCCACAAACAGCATTACCAGCTTCACTTATTACTAACCAGACTGACTTTATTTCTGTCAGACGTCTGAAGTTTTTATTGAGAATTAACAGAGTTTTAACTCTAATGTGTTTCATTTAAAAAGTCACCATAACAGTGATTAGTGTTTCCATTAGTTGGGCTCTTAACTCTTATTATACCTATTATCTTTTTTGGCTGCTATGACAGTGTATTTATCAAGCACATTTGCAGCAGCAAAGAAAGCTAAAGTAAGATGAGATCAGGTGATGATGGTTACCTGGTGATGATTTTATAGTCATCATGAATTAGCCTGTTTCACTGATGTCTTTGGAATCTAACAATTGTGTTGATCCAGTAATATTGTTACATCACAAACCCTGTGTTACTGCAGCATGAGATCCAGCAATATAATAACAATAAGTTAGAAGACTTTATCAAACATGAGCACGAAAAAGTCAGTTTAATATGACACACACAGACATCAACAATCAGCGTATGAATCTCAACAATGGTGACAATCATAAATATTTAGATAAACAGATTAATTCAGAACATCACTGAAAAGCTAATAATTCATAACAAAAACAACAGCAAAAAATAAAAGCAAATATTTAGAATCAAACAAAATTATAGGACAATTCAGCTGCATAATTTATTCATGTTGCAATGCATGTTGGGATTTTTGTACTATGCTGGTACCCAGCATGCATTGCAGCAAAGTACATTTGATTGTCACCATTGTTGTGATTTATACGCTGATTGTTGATGTCTGTGTATGTCATATTAAACTGACTTTTTCGTAAAGTCTTCTAACTGATTGTTATAATATTGCTAGATCTCGTGCTGCAGTAACACAGGGTTTGTAATGTGAAAATATTAATGGATCAACACAATTGTTAGAGTCCAAAAAACATCGGTGATTAAAGGTTATTTCATGATGATTATTAAAACCATCAACAGGTAACCATCATCACCTAATCTCATTTTACTTTAGCTTTTTTTGCTGCGGCAAATGTGTTTGACAAACACACTGTCACATCGGCCAAAAAAGACATAAGATATACTAAGAGTTAAGAGCCCAACTAATGGAAACACTAATCACTGTTATGGTGACTTCAAATGAAACACATTAGAGTTAAAACTCTGTTAATTCTCAATAAAAACTTCAGACGTCTGACAGAAATAAAGTCAGTCTGGTTAGTAATAAGTGAAGCTGGTAATGCTGTTTTTGGAGTTGTTTAATCCTCCTCTGCTGAGATCTTCACAGATTTAATGTCTTCTTTTCTCTTCAGTTGATTTCATCTAAGGCTGTGTCTGAAGTCAGTTGTAGTTCTTGTGTTTCTGCTCATCTCTTTTTCTGTTCTCTTCTTTCCTTCAGTGATTCTGCTTGTTAACAGGCTTATTAAGGCTGAGATGACTTCATATTTAATATACACAGACTTTTTGGCTAAGATAAGGTCCAGTTCTGGTTTATTTCTTTGCTCTTGGCTGACATGTGGCATTGCTATGTCCTGCTTGTGGCCCAGATCTGGCAAACAGGAGCGGTCCGCCCAAGTGCCGTCATTCCACGCCGCATGTGGGCCAGATCCGCATTCCACAAGTGCCAGATGTGGGCCGGATCCGGGCCGAAACAATGTTGCTATCTGGGGATGGAGCGGCATTTACTACACAGCAAAACTCCAGTGTTAAATTAACACTCCTGGGAGTGTATATGAGTCCACACTCAAGAGTGTAAAGTGTTAAATTAACACTCAAGAGTGTTAAAGTTAAAGGTGCTATAAGCGATCTCGGTTGGCGTAACCCTTTTGTTGATGTTTGAATTATTATCAAACAAAACGGAGGCTAGCTAGACCCTCCCTCCTCCTCATCCGCGCACTAACCCCCGAACCCCACCCCCACATCATTCTTGTCGGTTATTGGCTGGAACAGTTTGTTATGTTTCGTGGTGCGGGTCGCTCTGTTTGTTGCTCAGTTTGTTTTTGCTGCAGTTTGTAGAGCGTGGGCTGTCTGCAGAGACCGTGTTTTTTTACAGTGTGTTCAGGGGACAGGCAGCTAGCGGATAGTGAGGAGATGTTTGCGGTATGTGAAAAAAAATGTTTTCGCCTAAAAAACACGTGAGATCGCTTATAGCACATTTAATGAGATAATTAAGTGATTAATTGAGTGATGATTGAGCATTTCTGAAGACACCTGATGTTAATAAGTAGAATCACTGAAGGAGAAAATCACAAATTGTAAGCCACCGTTATGGCGATCAATGTTTGCTTTAGTTTGACTCTTGACTCTTATACATACACTTTAAATTTCGTTTGTCTGCTGTTATTGATTTATAACAGTCAAATGAACAAAGAAAATGTGATCTGATAATGTTGGTTATGTTTTGACATAATCATGCTGTGATATGAAAAATGAAACTTATTGAGATAGTTTGGTTTAACTTGTTAGCAGCAGCTTTGTGATTCTACAACATATGATTTTCAGTATTTTTCTTATAATCCAAAATATTTAATAAATATTGTTCTGATCAAAAAACTTTCAAATTAATTTATTTAGAAACACATACATCAATAATCAGCCTGTGAATCTCAACAATGGTGACAATAATAAAGCATGTTGCAGTGGCTGCCACCAATCACAACTCATTAATGGCTCCCATCATGCATTGCGGTATGAATAAATTATGATCTGAATTGTCTATGTAATTTACTTTTCCTAATTGAATATTTTGCTCGTCACCATTGTTGAGATGCATAGACTGAATCTTGACGTCTGTGTGTGCCTAAAAGAAATATAAAAAAAAAAAAAAAAAAAACTTTTAAGTAATTCTTTGTATTATATCTAACCTTCTGAATATTTATGCAGAATCACAGTTATGCTGTAACCAACAACATAAATCTACGTCAGAATTAAAGATCTCAATGAGTTCAGTGATCAAGTTCAAATGATGATTGTCATAATATAACCAACACCATCAGATCACTTTTCTTTGTTCAACTCAGATACAACAGCCAAACAAAATCTAAAGACAAAAATATAAGGGTCAAGAGCCCAACTAAAGCAAACATTGATCACCATAACGGTGGCTTACAATTTGTGATTTTCTCCTTCAGTGATTCTGCTTGTTATCATCAGGTGTCTTCAATAATGCTCAATCATCACTCAATTAATCACTTAATGATCTCATTAACTTCAACGCTCTTGAGTGTGGACTCATATACACTCCCATGAGTGTTAATTTAACACTGGAGTTTTTGCTGTGTAGCCTACAAAGAGCCGTAGTTAACTGACAAGCTGAGTCATATCGCATTAATTATCGCAGGCGATACATCCGCGATATTAATGCGATATGGCTCAGCTTGTCAGTTAACTACGGCTCTTTGTAGTAAATGCCGCTCCATCTGAAAGCAGGTGAAGGCGATTTACTACTAATCAAGGAACCGGCTTTATTGAGGAGATGCGCATAACAATGTGATGCGATATATCGCCCAGCCCTATTTTTAACATCTCTTTTTAGAGGTTGTGTTGTTTTTAACTCATCATTTTATAAGAGTGTGCGGACACTCACCATCACTGTGAATGGTATGCAGTGTTTGCTATGTTCTCAAACAAACAGGCCAGTGTTATACAAGTTAAAATACACAATGTTTTGTCAGTTGCTACATTTTAATTAAATTCAAAGTGCAAACTCTGTTAACTGTTATCTCTTCATGAACTTTTGTCAAAAGCAGCATTATCAATTAGGGGTTGAAGCGTGAATAACTGAATAATGTCCAGTACAGTGAGTCTGTCCAGTCATTGAGCTTGAAACATTGTCTTGTACTTTGTGTGCACATGCATTCTGTACTCGACTATTGATTAAACGGTTAATATTTTTGCATCTGGCCCTTTCGCTTTATTTTTTAAAATGACACAATTTGTGTGTTAAAATGATGTCACAGGGTGACGAGAGAAAGGCGGAACCATTTGTCATGGAGGAGGTTTCCCCGCCGGAATGGTTCCGGTGCGACACCAGGCCGGTTCCGGTTTTCCCCGTGTGCTATGGCCAATCAGGGCTATTGATGAGTGGAAAAGGGTATATGTCGAACGTCGCATTACGAAACCGGAAAACAGAACGCATCGCTTCCGGTTCAGGTCTTTTGTATGTGCTTCTTGCATTTTTTTACTGTTTTACTCAAGATAACTTAAAAGGAGCGAGTAAAGATGATCATAACCAATGTCCCTCGCATGTGAAGATCGATATTTAAAAGTTAAAAAAAAAAAAAATCTTCACACTAACGTTTAGATATTTAAATAGAATAAAACGCCAATAACAAAGTGAGATAGGTAGGTTAGCTGATTACCTTAAAATTCCATAGATATCGGCGTCAGTTCATACGGCTGTTAACACTTTCTATGACAAGCGGATGCGATGAGACCAGGTTTCCGGTTTCGTCATGCGACGTTCGACATATACCCTATTGCGGACAGGTGTGAGAGGAGGAGAGTTTGAGCGGCAATTGGGACGTGGTTTCCAAAATGGAGTATAAGAGGGAGATGCAGCAGTCGCGAGGGGAGAAGAGAGGACATGTGAGGCACGCAGCACGTGAGAGGGAGAGAGGCAGCGGCGGGAGAGTGAGAAAGAGAGAGAGACAGAGAAGACTTCGGCTGGATTGCGGGTGTAAGCCTTTGTTTGCACCGTGTGTCTGTTGAACTGCAGTTTTATTATGGAAATGGGCACGAGTGAAACCTTACAGTGTGTGGTGAATATACGAGTGTGGGAATTGTGTTTCTGCTGTTCACTCGCAGTCACAGCTGTTCATTATCCTCTCTGCCTGAGCCCTGTGCGTGTACAGCTAAGTTACGCTGGTGAACTACTATTAACCTCCACTCTCTGCCTGAGGCTAGTGAAGAGCCTGCTAATGCTGTGAGTTATACGTACTCTCCATTCTCTCTCTGAGTCCAGTGAAGAGCCTGCTAATGCTTGAAGAGCCTGCTAATGCTGGAAGAACCTGCTAATGCTGTGAGTTATACGTATCCTCCACTCTCTGTCTGAGGCTAGTGAAGAGCCTGCTAATGCTGGAAGAGCCTGCTAATGCTGTGAGTTATACGTATCCTCCATTCCCTGTCTGAGTCCAGTGAAGAACCTGCTAATGCTTGAAGAGCCTGCTAATGCTGTGAGTTATACATATCATCCACTCTCTGCCTGAGTCCAGTGAAGAGCCTGCTAATGCTGGAAGAGCCTGCTAATGCTGGAAGAGCCTGCTAATGCTGTGAGTTATACGTGTCCTCCACTCTCTGTCTGAGTCCAGTGCGGAACCTGCTCCCCGAAAAAGAGAATGCTGAAGAGACTTGAGACTGTTTTTATTATTTAATAAAGAATATATTTATTTTTAATTACGTGTCTGCCTCTTTCCGTCCACGGTCCGCTCCTCAGCAAGTGAGGGGTGGCCCCGACCTGTGACAATGACTTACACATTTATTGTGTTAAATTTGACACAACATGTGTTGTCCCTGAGCACACTCACTACATGTGTTAAAACTGACACAACATGTCATTTTTAACACATCTCTTTTTAGAGTGTAACTTGCCAAAGTGGTCCTGTCTGAATTGCATTTTGTCATGATCAATTTTAACTCCAGCAATTTTACATATTGTTACAATAATAATAATAATAATAAAGATCAAAGACGCTTTGGTGCATTTTTCACATCATCCCTAACATGTGCAAAATAATAAGTGCATTTCTCAGAACAATTTGTACAAACTGCAATATACAATAGATATGTTTCTAAAGCTAGTCAGTCACTAAAAATCCTTAGTACATCTCTCAAAAGTAAATATTTATGCCAATGATCATGTCAGTGTCATCAGAATGATAAGTCATTTAGTCATTGTTCACAAACAAGCTCGTCAAAATGTTTAGGCATGTTGTCAATGTAACTGTGTACTTTGACACTATTACCAGATGTAAACTTAGGCTACAATTTGGATGACAGGTACTGTATTGAAAATGCACAAGGCTGCACTTCTATGGCATATATCAATTTCAAAAGTACTATTTACATATTACTGTATGTGGGTTATTGATTGAAAGAGACAAAAGAGATTTTTTTTTTTCACAGCTTTTACTAGTGCTATTTTATGAAAGAAAACAAAATAATTTACAGTAAGAAAAAGACAAGTAATGGCTTATGCAAGGAACGTACTCGGTTACTAACGTAACCTCGGTTCTCTCTAGAGAGAGGAACGAGTACTGCGTAGAATACGCTCGGGGAAAATCCTTTTCCACGAGAATACTGAAGCCAAAAAATTATCCTTAATTTTGTATTAATGTAAAACGCGTTGCGGCAGCATACAGACATAGGCGAGGCAGCTCGCGCGCCTATTGGCTGGTCTGCTGGCAACTGCTTAAGCCTATCGAGCGAGACCTAGAGTGACGTCAGACCCAATGAGGGCGCTTCGCGCCCTCTGCGTCACGTCCCGCCGAAACGGGCGTGGCTTAGGTCTATAAATACCGCTCGCAGGCTTTATATCTCTGGTTTTTCATAGTCGAAGCAACCAGAGCGCGTGCATGCACGGCAGGATACGCAGTACTCGTTCCTCTCTCTAGAGAGAACCGAGGTTACGTTAGTAACCGAGTACGTTCTCTTACGAGAGATTCTCTCGTACTGCGTAGAATACCCTAGGGGAACCTACTGTAAAACGCTGTGCGTGCTGGGATCTGATACTATAGACTCAAGGGCGACAGCCCGGAGTTCATACAGTACACAATCACCCAGGGGACTCACAGGGAATCCTGGAAGAGGAGGGGTTTAGCCACTATCTTCCTTTATGGCAGCATAGAGCAAGGACTGCAATACTCAAATAGTTGCATAACTGACAGCGTCAGTTTATGAGATTTGGCCATACTAGACCGACAGTAGTCTGGCCTGTAGTGCGGGAACCTCTAGGTTGTAAAAACCTTATAAATGTAGACGGAGAGGCCCAGCCTGCCGCCATACAAATATCTCGCAAGGCAATCCCACTTGACCAGGCCCACGATGAAGCCATGCTTCTCGTGGAGTGCGCTTTGACACCCAGCGGGCACTGCATGCCCTTGGTTGTGTAAGCTAGCGCTATTGCGTCCACTACCCATCTGGATAGGGTCTGTTTCGAAGCGGCTAGTCCCTTAGAACACCCGCTGAACGAAACAAAGAGCTGCTCCGTCTGTCAGAAAACAGATGAGCGAGACACATAAGCTCTTAACGCCCTGACTGGGCAAAGGGAGCTTTCGTCCATATTTCCTTCAGTGACCGGCAGAGCAGACAGGGAGATGACCTGTGCTCTGAACGGTGTATTGAGGGATTTAGAAACATAGTCATTCGGCCCAAATTCCATGCACGTCGCGCTTACTGAGAGCGCGTGTAAGTCCCCTATGCGCTTCACTGAAGCGAGAGCCAGAAGAAACGCCGTCTTGAAAGACAGGTGTTAAAGATCAATCTTCTGCAAGGGCTCGAATGGATGACCTTTCATGGCTTCCATTACCGTAGAAAGGTCCCATATAGGGACTGTGGGAGGTCTGGGAGGATTCAGTCTCTTAGCTCCTCTAAGGAAGCGAATGACTAAATCGTTCCTTCCAATAGACTGGCCAAGCGTGGTCGAAGAGAACACTGCTATGGCCGCTACATAGACCTTGAGCGTGGAAGGGGACCTGCCCTTATCCAACAGCTCCTGTAGGAAGGAGAGAACCTCCGTCACACCGCAATGCAGGGGTGACACACCACGAGCTGTGCACCAGCTAGAGAACACTGACCATTTTGAGGCATAGAGACGTCGCGTAGACGGAGCTCTGGCCTGTGTAATAGTGTTTAACACTCCCTGTGGGAGGTCAGCAGGTACCCGTTGATGGCCCACACATGGAGGGACCACAGCTCTTGGGTGAGGATGCCAGATCGAGCCATTGGCTTGAGAGAGGAGATCCCTCCTCAGAGGCACTGGCCACGGGGCGGTGCTCGCTAACTGCATCACAATTGGGAACCAAGGTTGGCTCATCCAAAGTGGGGCTACAAGCAGCACTGAGCATCCTTCTTCCCTGACCCGTTCTACCACCTGAGTCAGGAGGGAGATGGGGGAAAAAGCGTAGAGAGGGGATGGCGAGGCCACTCGTGGGTCAGCGCGTCCTTGCTCTTCGAGAAAAATTCTGGACAGTGAGCGTTTTCTTGAGACGCGAACAGGTCTACTTCCGCTCTGCTGAATATCTTCCACAGCAGCTGGACTGTCTGTGGGTGCAAAGACCATTCCCCTGTCGGAACCTGGTTCCTGGACAGTCTGTCTGGTCCTATATTTAGGAGCCCTGGCACGTGCGCTGCTCTCAGCGAGAGCAGGTTGCTGCGGGCCCATATCAGGAGGCGCTTGGTTAGCCTGTACAGAGTCAGGGACCTGAGGCCGCCCTGGCGTGATTGGTACCAGTCTTTCGCCTCCCAAGGTTTCAAAGCTGCAATGCACGCTTGATTGACCTTGAAGCGAAGCCGACCGGAGGCCCACGCTGTGCGTGGTACTCTCTTTCTGAGCCAGAACTGCAGTGGGCGCATGCGCAGAAGGCCCAACTGGAGAACTGAAGATGCTGAGGCCATCAGACCTAGCATCCTTTGAAATGTTTTGAGAGGGACTATCGCGCCGCAGCAGAACGAGCCGGCTGCGCGCCGAATGTCCAGTGTGCGCTGAGATGACAGGCGTGCTGTCATTAGCAGCGAGTTCAGCTCTATTCCCAGAAAAGATATAATCTGACTGGGGAATAGCGAGCTCTTTTCCCAGTTCACTGCGAGACCGAGATTCTCGAGGTGATCGAGTAAAATGGTCCTGTGCTCTACGAGCTCCGAGTGAGATTGGGCTAGAATCAGCCAGTCGTCCAGATAGTTCAGCACTCGTATACCCCGTAGTCTGAGGGGTGCGAGCGCTGCGTCCATGCACTTCGTAAATGTACGGGGTGCCAGGGACAAGCCGAAAGGCAGGACTGTGTACTGATATGCCTGGCCCTCAAAGGCGAATCTCAAAAATTGCCTGTGACGTGACGCTATCTGTATTTGAAAATACGTGTCCTTTAGATCTATTGACACAAACCAGTCCCCTCGGCGGACATGCGCGAGGATTTTTCTGGTCGTGAGGATCCTGAACTGGCGCTTCAGAAGCGCTCTGTTCAGCTGCCGCAGATCTAGTATGGGTCTGAGACCCCCGTCTTTCTTGGGCACCAGGAAGTATCTGCTGTAAAGCCCCCCTTCGCTTTGAGATTGAGATAGGGGTTCTATAGCCCCTTTGCTCAACAGTTTCAGAATCTCGGCTCGAAGTAGATGAGCTACTTTCGATTCTACCGTGGTCTCGACGCGCGCCATGAAGCGGCGAGGGCGCTGGCGAAACTGCAGCGAATAGCCTTCTTTTATGATGTTCAGCACCCATCTCGAAACCCCGGGAAGCTTTTCCCACGCAAGTGCGCGAGTAGCTAGGGGCTGGATGCGAAGCACGCTCTGATCGGCTCGCGATACAGCGGCTTTTGTGTGCTGTGACATAAGCGTCGCGCTCATGACATCTGAGGCAGGGGGCGCGCTGATAACAGCGGGCAGAATGCCCGCGCTCGACTCCTCTGCAGTGTCTAACTGAGAGGGGGAGGGCTGGGCTAGTTTCATGTCTGTGTGTGGGCGTGGGCGCAGAGCAGCGGGCACATACACCACTTTTACAGCATTGCTCGCGTGAGCAGAGCGTATGCATACTGGTCCTGTATTTACAGAGACCGTGAGACATGTGGGAAGTAGCGTTTGTGGGCACTGGGTAGTGGGCACGTTTGCTACGTTTAAAGCGCAATCGATCTGAGTCGATTTTATGTGCGCGAGCCCTGTGTGAAGGGCTGTGCTTGTGTGTAGGAATGGGCACTGAGTAGTGGGCATTTTTTCTACACACGAAAACACCGTCGGCCGTGGCCGGGACACCAGAAAATACACTCTTTAAGGGATTTATCTGGGTAGCCGTAAAATGGCTTTTTTTGTGCAGGCAAGCGGGCAATGGAACCGGCTTGTTGGCTGCTAAATACGCTGGACCAGTCACATTTCTTGGAACTGGACGAGCGGCAAGGTTTGGGTGCAGGCGAGGGGGTTGTACAACGCACTCGTTGGCTGCAAAATACACATCTGCAGTCGCCTCTTCAGGGAACTGAAAGAGCGAGCATTGACGGCATAATTTTATTTGCTGGTAGACCCGGGATCGAACACGGGTCTCTCGTACGGAAATCTGTGAATCTGCCACTGGCCCACAGGGGAAGACACATAGGATTTCAGTCAGCGCGAGTATTATCAGAGAGCGTCAACATGCTGGCGTTTGTTTGCAGGCGTGCGTGTAACAACAACAGGCTCGCTTACTGCAATAAAGACATTTCCAGTCGCCTGAATTTCAGAGGGGAATGAGAAATGTGTGAGAAATTGAGATCGGCCCGGCCGCAGCGGGACTAAAACACTCTTTTCTCCTTTCGCCAGTGACGCACGGGAACCATAGAAACGGTGTCTGGGTGCAGGCGAGCGGGTTGTACAACGCGCTCGTCGGCTGCAAAATGCACGTCTGCAGTCGCCTTCCAGGGAACTGACAGAACGAAGCATTGGCGGCATAATTTATCTGCCGTTAGACCGGGATTCGAACACCGGTCTCCCGTGTGAAAAAACCTAGGATTCCTCCACTGAGCCACAGGGGGGGAACACAAAGGCTGTCAGATACACGAGCATATAAAAGAGCGTCAACATGTTTTCTTCAGCGTTTGCTTGCAGGCGTGCGTGTATTAAAAAACAGGCACGTTTGCTGCAGTATAGACATTTCCAGTCGCCTGATCAGGGAACTGAGACATGTGTGAGAAATGAGGTCAGTCCGGTCTCGACGGGACTATAAACACTTTTCTCCTTTCGCCAGTGACGCACGGGAACCATAGAAACGGTGTCTGGGTGCAGGTGAGCGGGTTGTACAACGCGCTCTTCGGCTGCAAAATGCACGTCTGCAGTCGCCTTCCAGGGAACTGACAGAACGAAGCATTGGCTGCATAATTTATCTGCCGTTAGACCGGGATTCGAACACCGGTCTCCTGTGTGAGAAAACCTAGGATTCCGCCACAGGGGGGAAACACAAAGGCTTTCAGATGCACAAGCATATAAAGAGCGTCAACATGTTTTCTTCGGCGTTTGCTTGCAGGCGTGCGTGTATTAAAAAACAGGCACGTTTGCTGCAGTATAGACATTTCCAGTCGCCTGATCAGGGAACTGAGACATGTGTGAGAAATGAGGTCAGCCCGGTCTCGACGGGACTGTAAACACTTTTCTCCTTTCGTCGGTGAGTGACGCGTGAATGGGGCGCAGGGGTAGGGTAGCTTTCTTGTAACGTAAAGAAAAAACTAACCCCGACCGTCCGCTTCCAGCCTCCCTTGTGAGCAGCGCAGTTTGCGCGGCTCGAACAGAGGGAGAGAGAAAGCCAGCCCTGTGACGGTCCGCTCCAGACATCCCCTGTGAACGGCGCGGTTGCGCGGCTCGAACAGAGGGAGAGCGGGTATCATCCCCCAAGCAGGCAAGGCAAGCGGGCGAACCGGCGAGCTTTGCGGCTTGGAAGGGCGGAGGAGCAGTCTCGGAGAAGGATGCCAGGTGAGTCCTCAGAGTCACCATAGGCAGTACCTAGCTCGCAGTGTGGGCAGTCGCCGTCAGCGAGCGCGAGAACTGCGTGATCCTCAGGAAGGGGCGTCTTGAAAAAGACGCCCGGCTCTTTTAGTGCAATGAGAGTGTGTGTCGCGGCGGCGAGCACACACAAGGCACAGTAGAAGAGAAAGGATACAACGCCGGATAGCGCAGCAGGAAGGCGATGAAGGCGGCGCGGCCAGCAGCTTCTCGACTTGTCCCGCTGAAGTGCTTCTTCAACAGCGCGGCTTCTTCTCGGATCCAGCGATGTGAGTTGCTTCGCTGAAGGATGAAAAATCAGCGATATAAAGCCTGCGAGCGGTATTTATAGACCTAAGCCACACCCGTTTCGGCGGGACGTGACGTAGAGGGCGCGAAGCGCCCTCATTGGGTCTGACGTCACTCTAGGTCTCGCTCGATAGGCTTAAGCAGTTGCCAGCAGACCAGCCAATAGGCGCGCGAGCTGCCTCGCCTATGTCTGTATGCTGCCGCAACGCGTTTTACATTAATACAAAATTAAGGATAATTTTTTGGCTTCAGTATTCTCGTGGAAAAGGATTTTCCCCGAGCGTATTCTACGCAGTACGAGAGAATCTCTCGTAAGAGAACTAATGCCTAGTAGTCTAGATGGAAATAGGGGTCCACGCGCACCCCCCAGCTTTTTTTATGCCACCTGATTTTTTCAAATCTTTAAAGTGTCTATTTTCAGAATCTGCCAGGTGCCAAGCTGAAATAATGTCCCAAAGGCTTCATTTTTAACCCTTTGCTGCACCCGACCGGAACCCAAAAAATAAAAAAATTATATAGAAAGTGGCATAACATTTGAAGTAAACAACATACAGAACAAATGAACATATTTTCCCATACAATTCTGACCCCAGGAATTGAATGGAATGGTCATTTTTGACATTTGAAAACATATTGACCCTATTTCTGGACAAAAATAGCAAAAAAAATTCCAAAAATGTGTAGAGGATCAACTATATTTTCCTTTTCTGAAGTGCATAGGGTGATTTCTTTTTCACAAACTGTTATTTCTTTATCATTCAAGTGTCTATTTTAAAATTAAATTGGGTACCAAGCTGAAATAATGTCCAAAATGCTTTATTTTTAACCCTTTGCTGCACCCGACCAGAACCCGAAAAATCCAAAAATTATATAGAAAGTGGCATAACATTTGAAGTAAACAACATACAGAGACAAATTAACATTTTCCCATACAATTCTGACCCCAGGAATTGAATGGAATGGTTATTTTTGACATTTGAAAACATATTGACCCTATTTCTGGTCAAAAATAGCAAAAAATGGCCAAAAATGTGTAGAGGATCAACTATACTTTCGTTTTCTCAAGCGCATAGAGTGATTATTTTTTTCACAAACTGTTATTTGTTTATCATTCAGGTGTCTATTTTAAAATTAAATTGGGTACCAAGCTGAAATAATGTCCAAAATGCTTTATTTGTAAACCTTTGCACCAAACTCGAAAAATCTAATGTGATATAAAGTGCCATAACTTTTGATGTAAACAACTCACAGAGACAAATGGACACATTTTTCCATACAATTCTGACCCGGGGAAATTGTTATTTGTTATATTTTAGAACATCTTGACCATCTATGGTCAAAAACAGCAAAAAAAGCTAATTTGACACCATTTTTATTATACTAATAGCAGCCTGAAATGGGGTTTATTTTAACCTTTTACTGCACCTATCCTGAACCTGAAGAAATTGAAAATAGCTTTACTTTTGAAGTAAACAAAACAAAGCAAATTAACTTAAAAAGTTTGGGAATGTTGGGGCTTTGCAGTTGGCAGTTGGTGGCTGTCGGTTGGTACCTGCAGATCGCCAATTCCCACTGCTTTCTCTTTTGATAATTTATTTCTAATAATTTAAAACGCAGTGCAACTAAATCTAAAAGATTAATGGTCTGGTGTCGACTAATGCAAATCGCCCAGCTTGAGGGGCGGCACCAAGAGTGCATTTGAAAATCTCACTGCACGCAATTGGATAACACTACGACCAATCACAACAATAAAATGCTACCAGCGGAGCTAACTGGTAGATTACAGTCTTACCGTATCCGGTCGGCAAAACAGCAAAAACATCCTTCTTGCAAAGGAACAATTCAAGCGCCGTCTTCTGTTCCTCTTTTAGATAAAAAGCCAAGTCTAACTCGTTCATTGTAGCGGCCAAAGCTGTTTCAAACAACTGGTATTCATCCATAGCCATCTTGCAATGTTTACTAATGACTTAGACGTAACAGCACTGTCGTCATCTGTTTAGCTCACCTCTGGCCCGCCTATATCAGATAACCCGATGTGATTGGTGCAGCTCCGATCGAGGGGCATATTTAATGAGCATCATTACTCAACACCAGAGTATCTCGCTGAGCAAATTCAACTTGTGCTCTCGTGAGAACTCTGTATTACCAGGGTATCTGAAGGAGCTCCAAGAAGGTGTTCCTTCTCGTTTCCCAATCATTGCATTTTCTGTGACAAAGCAAAATCCAAGTTCAAGGGCAAGACTGAAGAGCTTACAAAGTTTCAGAGTTGGAAACACAAGGAACCAGCCTGGAAAGTTATTGAACCTAGGGCACAGGAATTAAAGAAATAGGCTCTTTATCTCAAGGTGTAGGACAAGGACCTTTTTGCAATGGAAGCTAAGTATCATCTATCATGCAGAAACAACTTCAACACAGAGTACCAAATCCATGAGCATGGAAGGGAGAGAGCAGAAAAGGCAGCAGACAACATTGACAGTCTGCAGGCCCAGAAGATAGCAGCACATAAGTCGTATTGTGTGGTAAAGGATTACATTCTTAGGCGCCGTTCACCTATCGAGCCTAAAAACGCATAGAAAACGCTAGGCTCGCCGCGTTCTCATTTTTCCAAAGCGCTAGGGCAGTTGTGCTCCGGAGGCGTCTGTCGTTGCTAAGCGTGTGCAATAATTTAATACACAGTGCAGCTGCACAGCGAACACAGCAGAGCGTCTAGCTCGCCCATTGGCTGTGCTGCGGCAACTGCACAACCTATGGCCAAGCGCCTCTGACGTGATGGGCGCCAATTCATCTGATTGGGTCGCATGTCAGAGCGCGCCTAAATGGACGTGGCCTTAGTTAAGTCAAGTCAAGTCAAGCATATTTGTATAGCGCTTTTCACAATACAGATTGTTTCAAAGCAGCTTCACAGTATTAAATTAAAATAATACAATGAGGTTTGTTTCTAGTGGAATTTATTCATTGATAAAATAAAATAAAATATCTCCAAAATATCCCCTTAGTCTATAAAGGAATCCCATTCTGGCCAAATAGCAGGTTTAAATCGACTGAAGTGACAAATCCCGACAGATTGTAATAGTGCGGCAGGCTACGCAATACTCGTTCCCTTACTCTCAGGGAACCGAGGTTACGTTAGTAACCGAGTATGTTCCCTTTCGAGAACGGTCACTTCGTATTACGTAGCCAATATGCAGTGGGGACGCAATGTAAAATGCCGCACTATTAGCAAATGGCTGCATACAACTGGATCCTAGGGAAGCACCCCGAGGTTCACAGAAACAAGCCATAACAAACCCCAACATAGTGACAGTAACCAGACGTGAGTCGGGTTTCATGAATAAGGGGCTGGAGTATAAGGGTCGCTCCGAACATAAGTCCCAGGACAATTGTGCTAATGGACAGTAATAGGTAGACTAATAAGATTGGACCCTAGCTGGAGTACTGACGATGCAGCGGCCATGAGACAGAGAAGCCTCTGAAACTTCCTGAGGGGCATGCACGCACCTAAAGGACCCCTTATAGAGAGAGCACACTCTGGTGTGAGCCGCTCTCTCTCATCATTGTAGAGTCGATAACTGTGCCCATAAAGATTACGTTCTGGCTGGGTAACAGTTTGCTCTTGGAAAAATTGACCCTGAGCCCCAGGCATTCCAAATAGCTGAGGAGCATAGATCTGTCTGTCAATAATTCGGTCTTCGACTGACAAATAATGAGCCAATCGTGGAGATAGTTCAGCACGCGCACTCCGTTGCCTCAGGGGAGAAAGTGCTGCGTCCATGCACTTTGTCAAAGTACGGGCTGCTAGAGACAGACCGAACGGTATGACCGTGTATTGATAAGCCTACCCCTCTAAGGCGAATCTCAAGAATGGCCTGTGATGGGGCGTTATCTTAATGTGAAAGTAAGCGTCTTTCAGATCCACCGTTAAAAAAACAATCCCCCGGGCGAACCTGCGCGAGGATTTGTTTGGTAGTTATCATTCTGAATGGCCATCTCATGAGAGCTTTGTTCAGATGTCTCAGATCTAGAATGGGGTGAGTGCCACCGTCCTTTTTTGGTACAAGGAAGTAACGGCTGTAAAAGCCTGACCGGCTCAGCGCGGGGGGACTAATTCTATCGCCCTTTTTTCTAGCAGATTTTGCACTTAGGTGAGAAGCACGTGAGCCACGCCGCTTCTCACCGAGGTCTCGATGACCGCCTGAAACCATGGGGGTCTGCAAGGGAATTGGAGCGAGTAACCTCTCTTTATAATGTACAAAACCCATTTCGACACTCCAGGGATGTCTTGTGAACCGCTCTGGATCTCCAGCCAACAGCAGTGGGCAGGCATAGATGGGCGACAACTGCTTCTTTGAGCAGAGGCAGCTTCTCATAACCTTTTTCTGCTGCGCCGTCAACAGAGGAGAGCGTGGCGGAAGTAAAAGCGCTCGTGCGTGCTGAGTACGGCGCACGCCATGATTTCGTGAGTTCGTCGTGGACCTCAGGGAAAAAAGGCGCTGGCTTGTGATGGGGGCCTGCTGGCGCCCAGGGAGAAACCATCCATCCAGCCCGCTTCTAGGTGGCTCCTCAGGACGAGGCCCATTCGAGACCGAGGTCTAAAACGGCCGCAGTGAGGATACGCAGCATCTCAGTGTCCGAATTAGCCTAGTTCTGGTAGCAGCAGCGCTAGCACCAGACTATGAGAAGGCGGGGTCAGCTGGGCCTGTCCACTCTTCCTCAAGCGCAGCGATGGAGAGGCTGTCGTTGTGTTTTTCGTGCGATCTGCCGAAGGAGACGAGACCTGTCGCTTGAAGGGAGAGGGGGCATTGGTCTGCCTGAGTGAACAGGACCGGCGAAGTAGAAAGTGAGTGAGAAAGTGAGAAAGCGACAGTGTCGCCGTCTCGAAAGAGTGCTAGCCGCGTCTGCAGTGTTGAGATGGGCAGGCTCTTGCAGTGAGAGCAGCCTGCGGAAGAGAGTGCAGCTTCAGTGTGGGTGGGTCCCAGGCACGTGGCGCACTCCGAGGTCCCAGCTTCCTTGTGTATGCACAAGGGGCGAGGCATTTGAAACAATGTTCGCTAAATTTGACTCTTTTAGAACTGAGTGTCGCAGCAGCAAACACAACAGTAGCAGTAAAAGGATATAGCATTTTTTTCAAATGGCGATCTGCAGGGACCAACCGACAGCCACCAACTGCCAACTGCAAAGCCCCAACATTCCCAAACTTTTTAAGTTAATTTGCTTTGTTTTGTTTACTTCAAAAGTAAAGCTATTTTCAATTTCTTCAGGTTCAGGATAGGTGCAGTAAAAGGTTAAAATAAACCCCATTTCAGGCTGCTATTAGTATAATAAAAATGGTGTCAAATTAGCTTAGCTTTTTGACCATAGATGGACAAGATGTTCTAAAATATAACAAATAACAATTCCCCCGGGTCAGAATTGTGTGGAAAAATGTGTCCATTTGTCTCTGTGAGTTGTTTACATCAAAAGTTATGGCACTTTATATCACATTAGATTTTTCGAGTTTGGTGCAAAGGGTTAAAAATAAAGCATTTTGGACATTTTTTCAGCTTGGTACCCAATTTAATTTTAAAATAGACACCTGAATGATAAATAAATAACAGTTTGTGAAAAAAATAATCACTCTATGCGCTTGAGAAAACGAAAATATAGTTGATCCTCTACACATTTTTGGCCATTTTTTGCTATTTTTGTCCAGAAATAGGGTCAATATGTTTTCAAATGTCAAAAATAACCATTCCATTCAATTCCTGGGGTCAGAATTGTATGGGAAAATGTTAATTTGTCTCTGTATGTTGTTTACTTCAAATGTTATGCCACTTTCTATATCATTTTTGGATTTTTCGGGTTCCGTTCGGGTGCAGCAAAGGGTTAAAAATAAAGCATTTTGGACATGATTTCAGCTTGGTACCCAATTTAATTTTAAAATAGACACTTGAATGATAAAGAAATAACAGTTTGTGAAAAAGAAATCACCCTATGCACTTCAGAAAAGGAAAATATAGTTGATCCTCTACACATTTTTGGACATTGTTTGCTATTTTTGTCCAGAAATAGGGTCAATATGTTTTCAAATGTCAAAAATAATCATTCCATTCAATTCCTGGGGTCAGAATTGTATGGGAAAGTATGTTCATTTGTCTCTGTATGTTGTTTACTTCAAATGTTATGCCACTTTCTATATAATTTTTTGATTTTTCGAGTTCCGGTCGGGTTCCGCAAAGGGTTAAAAATGAAGCCTTTTGGACATTATTTCAGCTTGGCACCTGGCAGATTCTGAAAATAGACACTTTAAAGATTTGAAAAAATCAGGTGGCATAAAAAAAGCCGGGGGGTGCACGTGGACCCCTATTTCCATCTAGACTATAGATATTTTGAGGGGTAAGACTATTCAACAAAGAACCATCTACTATATTTTGATCAACATGACATGAGCAATTGAAAATGTGGAAAAAAGCTGACACTTGTACATTATCAATTGCAATATGTACAAAAGCAATTGCAATTTGTTCAAAGGAATAAGAAATTGCTTTAATGATGTGCACAAGTGACTAGATGATTTGGAATTTGTACAAGTAGTATCAAGAATTGCACTTTTGATCTAAGAAATGCACCAAAGCGACTGAGAAAAACTGTAATAAGCAGAATCACTGAAGGAGAAAATCACAAATTGTAAGCCACCGTTATGGCGATCAATGTTTGCTTTAGTTGGACTCTTGACTCTTATACATTCACTTTAAATTTTGTTTGTCTGCTGTTATTGATTTATAACAGTCAAATGAACAAAGAAAAATGTGATCTGATAATGTTGGTTATGTTTTGACATAATCATGCTGTGATCTGAAAAATGAAACTTATAGAGATAGTTTGGTTTAACTTGTTAGCAGCAGCTTTGTGATTCTACAACAAATGACTTTCAGTATTTTTCTTATAATCCAAAATATTTAATAAATATTGATCTGATCAAAAAACTTTCAAATGAATTTATTTAGAAACACATAAATCAATAATCAGCCTGTGAATCTCAACAATGGTGACAATAATAAAGCATGTTGCAGTGGCTGCCACCAATCACAACTCATTATTGGCTCCCATCATGCATTGTGGTATGAATAAATTATGATCTGAATTGTAATTTACTTTTCCTAATTGAATATTCTGCTCGTCACCATTGTTGAGATGCATAGACTGAATCTTTATGTCTGTGTGTGCCTAAAAGAAAGATTTTATTTTTTTTTCAAAACAACTTTTAAGAAATCCTTTATATTATATCTCAAATTCTGAATATTCAAATGCAGAATCACAGTTATGCTGTAACCAACAACATATAGGTCTATCTAAGTCAGAAATAAGGATCTTAATGAGTTCAGTGATCAAGTTCAAATGATGATTATCATAATATAACCAACACCATCAGATCACTTTTTTTCTTTGTTCATCTGGCAGTTATAACTCAGATACAGCAGCCAAACAAAATCTAAAGTTAATAATATATGGGTCAAGAGCCCAACTACAGCAAACAATGATCGCCATAACGGTGGCTTACAATTTGAGATTTTCTCCTTCAGTGATTCTGCTTGTTAACATCAGGTGTCTTCAATAATGCTCAATCATCCCTCAATTAATCACTTAATTATCTCATTAACTTTAACACTCTTTAGATGTGGACTCATATACACTCCCAGGAGTGTTAATTTTGCTGTGTACAAAGAGCCGTAGTTAACTGACAAGCTGAGCCATATCGCATTAATTATCGCTGCCGATATGTCCGCGATATTGATGCGATATGGCTCAGCTTGTCAGTTAACTACGGCTCTTTGTAGTAAATGCCGCTCCATCTGAAAGCAGGTGAAGGCGATTTACTACTAATCAAGGAACCGGCTTTACTGACGAGATGCGCATAACAATGTGATGCGATATGTCGCCCATCCCTAGTTTAAATGTTACAGACAGTAGGGCTGGGCGATTTAAATCGCGATATTGTTATGCGCATCTCGTCAGTAAAGCCGGTTCCTTGATTTAGTAGTAAATCACCATCACCTGCTTTCAGATGGAGCAGCATTTAGGGCTGAGGAGATAATTAAGTGATTCATTTAGTGATGATTGAGCATTATTGAAGACACCTTATGGTAACAAGCAGAATCACTGAAGAAGAAAATCACAAATTGTAAGTTACCATTAAGGTGATGGGAGTTTGCTTAAGTTGGGCTCTAGACCATTATATGTTTACTTTAATATTTACTGTTGTTTGTCTGCTGTTATTGATTTATAACAGTTAAATGAACAAAGTAAAATGTTATCTTATAGTGTTGGTTATGTTTTGACATAATCATGCTGTGATCTGAAAAGTGAAACATAATAAGATAGTTTGGTTTAACTTGTTAGCAGCAATTTTGTGATTCTTCAGCCTATGATTATCAGTACTTTACTTATTATTCAAAATATTTAATAAACATTGCTCTGATCAAAAAGACGTTCAGACATCAATAATCAGCCTGTGAATCTCAACAATGGTGACAATAATAAAGCATGTTGCAGTGGCTGCCACCAATCACAACTCATTAATGGCTCCCATCATGCATTGCGGTATAAATTATGATCTGAATTGTCTATGTAATTTACTTTTCCTCATTGAATATTCTGCTCCTCACCATTGTTTAGATGCATGGACTGAATTTTGACATCTGTGTGTGCCTAAAAGAATGATTTTTTTTTTTTAAACAAGTTTTAAGAAATCCTTTATATTGTATAAAAAATTCTGGTCGTTTATTCAGATTCACAGTTAAGCTGTAACCAACCACATAAATCGAAGTCAGAAAAAAGGATCTTAATGATCTCAGTGATCAAGTTCTAATGATGATTGTCATAATATAACCAACAAAGATCATTTTATTTTCTTTGTTCAGCTGGCAGTTTTAACTCAGATACAACCACCAAACAAAATCGCATGAAATACGCATGAAAGGCTCAGAGGCCAACTAAAGCAACTACCCATCACAATAATGGTAACTTACAATTTGCGATTTTCTCCTTCAGCGATTCTACTTGTTAACATCAGGTGTCTTCAATAATGCTCAATCATCACTAAATTAATCACTTAGTTATCTCATTAACGTAAACACTCTTGAGTGTGGACAATACACTCCCAGGGGTGTTAATTTAACACTGGAGGTTTTGCTGTGCACAATAGCCGTAGTTAACTGACAAGCGGAGCCATATCGCATTAAATATCGCTGGCGATACGTCCGCGATATTGATGTGATTTGGCTCAGCTTGTCAGTTAACTACGGCTCTTTGTAGTAAATGCCGCTTCATCTGAAAGCAGGTGATGGCGATTTACTACTAACCCAGCAAACACAGAACGTTCCCCTAACGTTCCCGTTTGGTTCCCATTTGGTTATTTTTTTGGGAACCAAACAAGAACGTTCTGGGAACGTTCCCTGTAGGTTTATTTTTAGGTCTAAATTTATAACCTAAAGAGAACGTTCTGGGAACGTTCCCTGCAGGTTGTTATTTAATAACCTAAAGAGAACCTTCCCAGAACGTTCCCTGCAGGTTATTTTTAGGTTTAATTTTTATAACCTAAAGAGAACCTTCCCAGAACGTTCTCTGCAGGTTATTTTTAGGTTTTATTTTTATAACCTAAAGAGAACCTTCCCAGAACGTTCCCTGTAGGTTATTTTTAGGTTTATTTTTTATAACCTAAAGAGAACCTTCCCAGAACGTTCCCTGTAGGTTATTTTTAGGTTTAATTTTTATAACCTAAAGAGAACCTTCCCAGAACGTTCCCTGTAGGTTATTTTTAGGTTTAATTTTTATAACCTAAAGAGAACCTTCCCAGAACATTCTCTGCAGGTTATTATTTTAATATCACTTAATTACTATTAACAGGCAGATTACCAACTGACAACGTCGTTAGTACGGTCCCCTAAGGTTATAAGATAACCAACAACGTTCAGATCTATTCGCAATAACTTTTTATTAATGATATTTTAAATTATGTTATATATTTTAATTCTATATGTTTATTTAAATGCTGCGTGACTTTGAAGTGTTTTAATGCGCATGCGCGTGATCAATCACTGGAGCACGTGCGCCGCCGCTGCGCGAGAGCAGATGGAAACGTCATCGACAACTGACAAACAACAAAACTCCCGTCTCTTGCTGTTGGTTTCACTGCTTTCAGGTAAGTTTAGTCAACAAAATCTCACAAATAATACACACAAACGCCCCTGACACATTTCTTACGTGTAATTGACACGCTTCTGTTAAATATTTATTTTAAAAAAATGGTTTTATGTCTTTGAAAAAGTCCGTTAGCATCTACGCTAGCTAACCGTTTTCAAAAGACAATGTTAGGCCTAAGTTACGTTAAGTTGAGGTCTTATTTATGAAAGTTTGGGTTTTTAAACACATATTTAGTGTAGATAACAGTTTTTGATAGTTTTGCTGGTAATTTGTCAATGGGAAGTAAGCTAATTTATTTAGGCTAACCTAAAAGAATGCGCTGTATTGTTAACTTAATCAGTGACGTCACTTACCAATATTGCTAAAATGTGATTTCAGAATAGCGAGAGAAAAAATAAAACTCTACAACAAGGGGTGAGTTATTGTTTAATCATGATGATAATTCCATATGCATTTATTTCACAATATATTATCTTAAGATTTGTATATATTTATCTTTTATGCATTTCACCTCTGTTCTAGCTTGGTTCCTTCCTTGTAATAAACATATCACATGTAATATTTTTGGCTCTGTGACAAACAGCATGTTATGTTCCTAGATCATCATGCTGTGATGGCCTGCTGCACTCCCTGTCCAAGACAATCTCTATGAACCATATGACTAGTAAGCAAAACCACCTCAAACATGCAGTGCACTGCTGTTCAAAGGTTTGGGGTCTGTAAGATTTATGCTTTTGAAATAAGTCTCACATTTTAAAATCATTAACCCCAAGTTTTTTCAGTGAGATTGTCCTTGAGAAGCCTGTAAGCTAAATAATCAGCTAAATAATAGGCGACTAATACAATATTATAATGGTCATAGTTATAATAATTCATTTAACTATTATGATAACATGATATCCTGATGATTACTATATTTTATTTTATTTCTTTAGGTCTGTTTTGAATTATGTTGGCCAATGAGACTGACACCATACTGTCCAACTCAAAGGTATTTATGTATTTTTTTTATTGATCAATACTGAAATTCTTTGTACTTTTAAATGCGGTTCAGGGGGTCGACAACTTGAGGCAGTTATTTTTCACAGATTTATTTATTTAATGTTTATTTGACAGGGACTAATGCATAGAACATTGCTTTATAAAAAATACAAAGTAGATGCCATGCATACTGGTTTATAGCCATGACTAATTTGCAACCCCTTGATATCTTGGGCAGCTGTGGCTCATACTCTTAGCCTTTAAAAATGTTTGAATTGATATCCCCAATGCAATATCAGGGGGTAAATATATCAGTAGAGTTCTTAAAGTTATGGCTTTGCTCTTGTTACCAGATGAGATAAAAATCCCTATTGTTTGGCCCTGTATTCTTCAGGACAAGACCTTGATGCCATCCACAGTCAGTAGATGAAGAAGGTGAGTTTAGCCGAATTCAGTTCTCTTTCACTTTTTTTTTACAGACACGTGCACGCAAAATGAAGTCAAAATGGCGAGTTTCCTCTTGTCTTGTGTTTTAAACAGAAAGAAAACGGATGCGTGTCATTTATATTAGTTCTGCGCATTCGTCTTAAAGGGACAGCAGCCTAACGTACCCGCAGCTGTTTGTGTCGCCAATGGTGATCAAACATCAAAAGAGAAAATGACTTGTAGCTTTAGCAAAGATACATTAATTTTATAGTTATCTTATTTTTACACTGAAGACTTATTTTACATTTTGATGAATCAATTTCTGTACCTGATAAGTTAGATTTAACTGAAAAACATAATGCACTGCTTATTTCAACTGTGTTTTTCTTCTATTGTATTTATCTATGCTTGTTATCTTTTGTAATTTTCTATGCAGGTTCACTCCTCTACAAAATCCCCCCAATAGGGTTATGCGGAGCGCCCAGCGGTTGAACCGGAAAGAGGTCTAAGCATTTCCGCTTTTCACTTCCGTACACATCTGCAGTGGTAGGTGTTCTCTGAGTTTACTGTTAATTTTTTTACACTAAAATTACACTAAAATTCTTATTTCTGTTTTAATTAAAATGTCACGAAGGCTAAAATATCAGAAAAGGGAACATCCGAACAGCAGTTTTTGTTGTGTGCCGGTCTGCTCTATGTCGGGGAAAATGAGTAGTACAAATAGGTTCTGTACTCATAAAGTGACGTCAACATCAGCAGTAGCATTCGCCGTCAGGCAAGTGTTATTTAAATAAACTCCTGATGTACTTACAAACTTTCCAATGCCTCGTTTTATGAGTACAGAACCTATTTGTACTACTGTAGTAGTTTGGTACCATTCTGGGCATTATTAGTGGGGTAATTTACCAGATACAAACCTGGAGCCGTTAGCGCATGCACTAAACCATACGGCTGATATCTCTAAATAAACTCTAAATTTTTCAATATCGTGCAGCCCTAATATTGAGCATTTCTTAAAGTGAACCTGGAATGATAATTTGTGATACCAGATGAGATGTATGTATGATAGATTTTGAACTGTACTATTTTTTTTATTTCAGGTTCCAGCGAAAGGCATCAAGGCATCAGATGTTGGCCTGGACAGATGCACCTGTAAACTACACCGACCTTTGCTTTTGCATGGATGGCTGATTATTACCATGTTCTGTGATGGTTTCATTATAGCAAAACTGAGCACCTGTGACAGTGGAATTTGTAGGTGTAAAGTCACAGAGATAAAAAAAAAAAAATGATAGCAGTTTCAAACTTTTTTCACTTTCTTTCTCATAAACAACACAGCAGTTACAGGTTTTCAAATTCTTCATTGGAGGTGAGACTTATACATAAAAGGTAGAGCGAATTCGCAGGTCAGAGTTCACTAGACTTAAATATTATTTTCTCTGTTTTTTATTTGACTTCAGAGAGAGAGGCTTAATGGGTATCCTTACCCCTATATAAAACATTCCTTTTTTGATTTGTAGTCTGAAATAATAAATAGTGCAATATAAATAAATGCAATGTAGTGTTTTGAAATATATAAATTTTTCTATACACATTGATGCTGAAATATCTGAATAAATACACGATACCAGCAGCGCTCGTGCTCTCATATCTCCTACAGCTTGTGACACACAATCCCACCTCACTCTTTTCATTTGCTCCAGATGAATATTAATGCCATTACAGGGCTTGAATTTTGGCATGGGATTGTGTGTCCATGTAACACGTTGTCTTTTTATTTTATTGTTAAATTTGCAGATGGTGTTGGGAGTTTAAATGTTTTGAGCGGTGTGAAGATTGGCACATTCATGTATATTGTATATAAATAAATACTTTTTCAACTTTTTAGCCGAAGTTATAGGCTACAGTTTGCAAAAGATAGTTTTAATTAAAATGTTTGTGCAGTTTTATTTATTGAAATATTTTCATGTTTGAAATATTAAATGTAAATGACTGTTCCTGAATACATTTTGCTAATGCTGTTTTTAATGACTTATTTTAGGTTGAAAATTAAACAATGAATCAACAAAAACATGGATTGTGTGCTGATTTATTTAATACAAACTGATTGATTTACTTATTAATGATAGTTTCTGTAAATTCAATTTATTGTAATAATATATTCATAGGATTCTTAAGTGTTTGAACAATAAACAATGTAGAATATGTTTGTAGACCTATAATTTGTGTACAGGCATATCAGGATGTGTAGACGTTAGGAGAACGTTCCGAGAACCTTCCGGGAACGTTCTGGGAACCTTTCGGCAACGTTCCCCTAACCTTCCGGGAACGTTACGAGAACCTTGCGGGAACGTTCTGGGAACCTTTCGGCAACGTTCCGGGAACGTTCCCCTAACCTATAGGGAACGTTCTATTAACGTAAAGAAAACTTTCCTGGCTAACCAATAGGGAACGTTCTTGGGAACGTTCTGGGAACCAAAAACTAACGTTCACAGAACGTTCCCAGAACGTTAAATTGTTAGCTGGGAATCAAGGAACCGGCATTACTGATGAGATGCGCATAACAATATCGCGATTTAAATCGCCCAGCCCTAACAGACAGACAGATATGCCTTGTCAATGAACTTAATCTGTGACCAATTTGAAATCAATTACATATAATATGCATTAAGTCGAAAACAACACTTAATTCACACTTAATTGTGTATTCCTTTAAAGTAAATTATTTGTGAAATAAGTACACTTTATAAAAGTATACTAAAGTGCATTTTTCCCACAAGGGTAACCTGTCAGGCATTTCAGTTTTTCACCATCAGTGTATGAAGCTTTTACAACTGGTTCTATGTTTTTATATGTAATGTTCTCTCAAAGATGTGCTGAGAAGCACAATTTTTTTTTCCTCGAAGACATAACTGTCTAATGTATAGTAAATGCTGAAATACGTGCTCTCTCTCTAAACTTTCTCTAAAAATACAGAAGGTCAGTTAAAAGTTTTGGGAAGTGCATACTGTATTTATAACATTTATGCTAGTCAATAAAGTCTTAACAAAAAGGACACTGAAATAAAGTAAAATAACTTGCAACATGACTTGCCTTGACCTCGCACGGAATTGAAGGAAAATAACCAAAAGACGAAGCCGATGACTTTTCCAGCACCTCTCATTTTGAGCTCACTTCACAAATAGCTTCCTTGATCTTTGTCTCTAAAACTCTTTCCCGCTTGGGATCAACAAGTTAATCATTTAACAAAGTCAAAAAGACGCCCAGACCACTCATTATTTGACCAATGGTTATTATTTGACCCAGACCAAACAATATTACACAGCAAAATCCACAGAGTTAATTTAACTTTGCTCAGAGTACATATGGTCCCACTCTAAAGAGTGCTCTGAATCAGAGTTAAAGGTAATGAGATAATTCAGTGATTAGTTAAGTGATGATTGAGAATTAGTGATGAACACCTGCTGATAACAAGCAGAATCACTTAAGGAAAGATTAACAAGAACAGAAAAAAGAAACACAAGAACTACAACTAACTTCAGCCACAGTCTTAAATTAAATCAACACTCTCAGAAAAAAAAGGTACAAAAGCTGTTGCTGTGGCGGTACCTTTTCAAAAGGTACACTTTTGTACCTAAAGAGTACATATTAATCCCTCAAAGGTACATATTAGCAGAGGTGGGTAATCCAGGAGCCAAAGAGTAAAAGTCTTTGCTTTTAAAAGTATAAAAGCAATAATATTTCATGATAAACACTTGGACATTGCTGAAGAAAAGTTCAAAATAAAAATAAGCTTTTGCTTTTCTGCTTGTGGGACTTATTAATTAATGTCATAAAGTGATTTCTGCTAATATATAATATATAGCAAATTTTCAAAAAAACAAACCAAAAATTATAGTTTTTTTTTTTATTAAACATTTGTCAATGGTATAAATTAGCACTTAGACATCAACACTTATCATACAATCCTCAACAGTGGTGACAATAATTATCCATACTGCAGTGCATGCTGGGATTTTTGTAATATGGTGATACCCAGCAAGCATTGCAGCATGAAACTTTTTGTTTGTCACCATTGTTGAGATTCGTATACCAGAGGTGGGAGTAAGTCACATGAACAAGTCACAAGTCTCAAGTCTTAACCTTCAAGTCTCAAGCAAGTCCAAGTCAATTTTGTGAAAAGCAAGTCAAGTCAAGTCATTAATTGAGTGATGATTGAGCATTATTGAAGACACCTGATGATAACAAGCAGAATCACTGAAGGAGAAAATATCAAATTGTAAGTTACCATTATGGCGATTTGTGTTTGCTTTAGTTGGACTCTTGACCCATATATGTTTATTTTAAATTTTGTCTGACTGTTGTATCTGAGTTATAACTGCCAGATGAACAAAGCAAAAAAGTGATCTGATGGTGTTGGTTATATTATGACAATCATCAATTCAACTTGATCACTGAACTCATTAAGATCCTTCTTTCTGACTTAGATTTATGTTGTTGTTTACAGCATAACTGTGATTCTGCATAAATATCCAGATAGATATAATACAAAGGATTTCTTAAAAGTTGTTTTGAAAAAAAAAAAGATGAAAAAATCTTTCTTTTAGGCACACACAGATGTCAAGATTCAGTCTATGCATCTCAACAATGGTGACGAGCAGAATATTCAATTAGGAAAAGTAAATTACATAGACAATTCAGATCATAATTTATTCATACCGCAATGCATGATGGGAGCCATTAATGAGTTGTGATTGGTGGCAGCCACTGCAACATGCTTTATTATTGTCACCATTGTTGAGATTCACAGGCTGATTATTGATATCTGTGTTTCTAAATAAATTCATTTGAAAGTGTTTTGATCAGAACAATGTTTAATAAATATTTTGAATTTTATGAAAAATACTGATAATCATATGCTGTAGAATGGCAGAGCTGCTGTAATTATCAAGATAAGATACCTCAATAAATTTCGTTTTTAAGGTTCACAACATGATTATGTCAAAACATAACCAACACTATCAGATCACACTTATCTTTGTTCATTTGACTGTTATAAATCAATAACAGCAGACAAACAAAATTTAAGGTAAACATAAAATGGTCAAGAGCCCAACTAAAGCAAACACAAATCGCCATAATGGTAACTTACAATTTGATATTTTCTCCTTCAGTGATTCTGCTTGTTATCATCAGGTGTCTTCAATAATGCTCAATCATCACTCAATTAATGACTTGACTTGACTTGCTTTTCACAAAATTGACTTGGACTTGCTTGAGACTTGAAGGTTAAGACTTGAGACTTGTGACTTGTTCATGTGACTTACTCCCACCTCTGTCGTATACTGATTCTCGATGTCTGTGTGTGTCTGCTTAAAACTGTAGATCAAAATATTTTAGGCACTACACAGTTTTTAAATTACACAAATTATTGGTACTAAACTTTTTTTTTTTTTTTTTCATGATGTAGTTTCACAGGTTTGGTTATGCAAAATCCTCAAACGCATTGATGATAAAACACTTTTTAGTGACTTTAGATGTCATCAGGCCAGGGTACTATGACTATGTCATAATTTAAAATAAAATAGCTAACATCTTCCCATTTTGCTGTTTTACAACATTATTGTTGTAAAGAAAATCTAGCATAAGAAGTGAAGGGTCAACAGCCCAACTAAAGCAAACACTGATCTCAATAATGGTGGTATTGTTTTGTTTTTTAACAATAAAACATCAACATCTAAACCTCTGTTAATTCTCACCAATAACTTCTGTAGAAGAATGGCAGAAATAAACTCAATCTGGTTAGTAATAAGTGAAGCTGGCAATGCTGTTTGTGGAGTTGTTTAATCCTCCTCTGCTGAGATCTTCACAGATTTAATGTCTTCCTTTATCTTCAGTTGATTTCATCTGAGGCTGTGGCTGAAGTCAGTTGTAGTTCTTGTGTTTCTCTTTTCTTCAGTGATTCTGCTTGTTAACAGCAGGTGTGCATCACTAATACTCAAGCATCCCTTAATTAATCACTTAATTATCTAATTAACTTGAACACTTTTAACACTCTGTAGATTGGGGCAATATGTATTCTGAGCAGTGTTGATTTAACACTGGGGATTTGGCTGTGTACCTGTAACGTTGTAGTAATCATGAAGACCTCGATTATCTTGTTCAGGTGTGTTTGATTAGGGTTGGAGCTACTCAGCAGGAAAGTGGATCTCGCGGTCCAGAGTTGAGGACCCCTGCTATAGAGAGTGACCATATTGTATTGCAATATATAGCACTTCAAATTCAATACCAAATCAAAACTAGTTAGCACATTAGTTGTAATTGAAAAGGTTTAATGACAAAATATGGTTATGGTTACACTTAAAATAGTTACAAAATAGATGTATAAGATGATGATAACTTATACCATTAACCTTGCATGTAAAATAGAGAGAGAGAGAGAGAGAGAGAGAGAGAGAGAGAGAGAGAGAGAGAGAGAGAGAGAGAGAGAGAGAAAAGAGGAGGCAAAAGGAGAGAGCCCCAAGAAAGGGACCCAGAGAAGAAGATAGCCAGAGCATCAAAAGGCAGAGCAACAGTTTCAATCTTCTTTTATCCTTTCCTTGACCATGTGACTAAAACCCAGATGTGAGACATTCAAACTGACCAATCAGATAATTACACTTCCCCCACCGTACTAAAGGTGTGACAATTCATCGACCCCCAAAGTACAAACATTTTGGCCTACAGGTCTAGATCACTATCAGAAACCTCTGTGCCTTTAGGAACTCCAAATGGTCCTTGTGGTGGAAAGAGGGGGTGGAAAAAGTAAAGAAATATCTTGGATTATTTTCAATCCTACAATTCCGCCCTTGGCACCGTTGGCCACACACATGGAGTCCAAAGGTGACACAATCCATAAAGACATGCTTTCTGTTGTGTGTAGTTGCACAGCCTTTTCGACCAGGCTTTCGTCCAAGCCAACTTTTCGTCCAGGCTTGTTGCAATAGCAGTTGGTCAGTGTTCAGTCTTTGTTCTCCTTTCAGCCCTGCAGGAGGAGGTTCCATCAAATGGTGTTGCACCGTTCATAGATATGCAAATCATCCATCGAACACTTCACACCTCCACAAGAACAGGCACTGAATCTGGGAGCAAACGCTGGTTCCTCTTTCTGAGACGGGACATAGGATGTGAACTTTGGTTGCAGGGATCCTGTGATCTTAAAAGAGCATAACAACAAACAGCAAAAGCAGACACATGACATTTGTCATTGGTCAGAGGATTGATATGGTCAGATTAAAATTAGTCTCTGGCAAAAAGCCCTTAAATTGATGTACTTAAAAATATGGTCAAGGGAGAATAAAAGAAGATCTTACAAGCTCTTACACTGTTTCTGGAAACATTTAAATAAATTGCATTACAACAAAACAACAAATGCTGGTTTAAAACCCCATTTCATGAAGAATATCAGCAAAATATTCAGTGTAACCAAACACAGAGATTCGATTGAATTAATGTCCAAAAACATTGTTGCAAGTAAAATGGACAAAATACAAATAAGCAGAAATCAAATCAGTTTCAGAAATGTTTCAAATACATTAATGAGAATACAAATATTTGTACTTGGGTAAAAATGAGAAATACTGACATACAATTAAAAATTTAACTTGGTGAGACAAATGATTACTTAAGTGATAAAGTAAATCCAAAGAAAACAAAACAAACAATTACTGGATGCAGTTCACAGTTATAATTCAGTCTAGATGTAAAGACTTAAATAACATTGTATGCATAAAATTTTGTGAGGCAGAATCAGATAGATGCAGATTTGACTTTGTGTGAAGATCAAATGATGTGGCTGCATTTAGCTGTGGCTATGTGTAAATTCATCATGCCCCAAAACAAAGGTGAGGAGGTTTTACAATTGTGATGCAAATTTGGTCCTGTTGTTATAACAGGTAGCCAGCCTGAGAATGTGAGTATGAGGTGTGATCTGGCTCAAAATCTTCCCACACAGATGTTTCAGTTAAGGAGCATGAGAAAAGTGCAAAGTACAGAGTTACTGAATCCTGTTGTGAGGAAAGCATTTTCATGGTTAATGCAAATTGTGATTATCATTGTGGCCACATGGCAATTCTATGCTCCTTTACGTGGTTTTACTGCAGCTATATGGAAAAATAGCAGAGTTTTCCACTAAGGAGACAAACAAATTCAACATAGTCCCACATGCAACTTGAAATTGCTATGCAAGTCCAGTAAAACAATTATTCCAGATTACACAAGACATTTGGTCTAGTATGCATAGCATCTACAACCTTTTAACCTAAGTGTTTCATACAACACTTACAGTAAAGCAATCATGTGTTTTAAAGAATAAACTTAATTAGCCTATGTGCACATTGTAGTAGGACAAACAACTATAAAGTGTGTTCTATGATCACAAAGTGTTACGCACAATTACAAATTTGAAAATACAAACTTGATAATTGCAATTTGGATGTTTAACTATTAAACTTGTTGCTATTGGGCTACTAACCCACTAGCAAGTGAAGTTAATAGCTGAAGGCCTTGCATGAACAAAGCCATTAACTCACTAAGAGTTTTACGTGCAGATCGCTGATTTTTGCTCTTAGAAAGTGGTTTACTATTTTTCTGAAAATGAGGAGGTCGGCCCCTCCCAGCGGGCACCTTGACGTCAATTTAACATCAATATGACATCAACATTGATGTCAAAATTATGTCACGAAATAGGTCAAAAATGAAAGTCATATTGACGTCAAAGTGTCGATGTCAATTTGATGTAAAGATTTTGACCTAGAGCTGCTGATGTCATTTTGATGTTATTTTGATGCTTTGTTGGTATTTGATGTCAATTCAACATTTATTTGACGTCAAGATGTCATGATGTTGATCCCAGCAGGACATGGACTACAACGTCGGTCAGACGTTGAATTTTGGTTGGAATAAACCAAACAAAAAGGTGAAATGCATGGCCGTACACTTATTACCAGCTTCACTTAAAACTAACCAGATTTACTTTATTTAATTTCCAGTTTAATGAAATCATATTTTGCATTTTAAAGTCACCATGATGGTGGTTAGCGTTTGCTTTAGTTGTGCTCTTGACCCTTGACTCTTTAATGTAAAAATTTCTCTGACTGCTATAATTATGTGTTTATAAAGCACATTTGTTGTAGCTAAAAAAGCCATGAGAAAATTAGATCAGGTGATGTTGGCTGTCTATTGATGATCATGATGTAAATTCCTGAATCTCTGGTCTTGGTGAAGCTGGTAATAAGTGTACGGCCATGCATCGCACCTTTTTGTTTGGCAAAATGACATCAGCAGAGGTCAAAATCTTGACATCAAATTGACATTGAAACTTTGACGTCAATATGACTTTCATTTTTGACCTATTTTTGTGACGTCATTTTGACATCAAGGTGCCTGCTGGGCTTCCCATTTCCCTCTGTATGGCCTATTTTCTGACAGGAACTGCAAAACCTGCTTTCTTTACCATAGGGATGTTTGTTATGTTTTCCTGGAGTTTGAGGGTTTTTACGATTTCACAGCATAAATTCATGTTTTTACAGGTTGGTCCCATGGACTTTTATTGTATTTTCCGATAGGTTCCGAGTGCCTGACAACTGTGAGGGGGGTGAATTTTTTTCTAACTCGTTAGTTTAGATCGTATTTAGATATAAAATGTATGACAAATAAGGGCGTGGTTAACTTTGATTGACAGCTTGATTGACAGCTAATAACCAGCAGGCTGCGCCAAGGAGAATGACAACATAAGAAGCGCCATTTTTTAATATACAGTTGAAATATAATACTACTGTTTTTGTATCATGAAATGTAGTTTTAAGAGTTTTTCAGGCGAGAATGTAGTTGTTTAAAGCTCAAATCTGTGGTTTATTTATAATCTGTGGTAGATTTATAAAAAATTTATCCAGTAGAGATGCAGGCGATCACCGGGCGCTCGGCACTCATGTACCCCGCCTGGAACAGCCTTTCCTCGGCTAGTCGTTCTGACGTTTGCCGCTGACTCTGGCGTCTCTGTAGTGGTTAAACATGAGATATAATTCGTCTTGTGTATATCTAACGGGCAATTTTTGGTCTCGTGAATCTATAATTTGTTCCCTGGCCAATCGTTTTGGCTGAGGGCTAAGTGAAGTTTCATAACTTTATAAGCTATTTAACTTTACCGTTGTATGGTTAGACTAGAGCGCTGACTTTGTATGTTTGACTGAATTGTTTGCTTTATTTGTATAGCTTCTTGTACCTTTCACTTATACTTTTATAATGGCTAATATTGATACAACTGAAATTTAACAAAAAGAGACTGGGTTTTTTTACTGGACTGGAGTTTTGTCATTTTAAATTTTAATACAACGAAGATGATCTGTAATGTTGTTTACTGCAACATCTGTTGTTTAGTACAAATGCACATATTGCCTGGACCATATTAAAATGTTTAATATTTTTTATATTATATTTAAACGAAAAGAGGCAGGGTTGTGTTTTATATTTCGTTTTGTTATAAATAGGCTGACGTTATGCAGTGAATATAATCAATACGCGTTGCCTGAACCACATTTGTGTGGCTATAATGTTTAAGATTTCTTTAAATTAAAACGAAAAGTGTGGTGTTTTATAACATATTTCATTTTATTGTTGCCTAAAATATACAGACAGAGATAACCGGAGTAGCCGAGCGAGCTGAGTGACGCAGAATAACCGGACTCGCGTCCTCGGGAGTCATTCTCCTGAGTCGGACTTGGCAATTAAGTCCGTACTTGCTATCGAGAAACGCCTAATGTCGGCGCTTGGCTTCTTGTGACAAACACGCCGAGAAGCAAGAACAAGATCTGCTGTATGTCATCCATTGTTGTTTATGTTGCTTTCTTCACGCGAAAATGACATCGTCCCAGTCTCACACAAAGCCCGCCCTTTTACCCATATATAGATTGGCCAGAAGGTGTGCGGGGTTAGGATTTCCCGAGATTTTCCAAAATGGCGCCGCCCATACCCCCCATAAACGGCTTCAAACCCGTTCTTCAGAAAGTCTATGGGTGACGTCACAGACGCTTTGTCCATATTTTTTACAGTCTATGGTTCTGGTACATGACTCTGAGCTATTACGGTGTTGCATCACCTTTAGAACTGAAATAGGCACATTTTCTTGGTCAGTTGCACATGCATTTTCTGAACTAAACGTTTCAGATTCATTAGAGCAAGTCACCTCCTCTAAGAAGTGAACATGCTTTTTAGTACCATCACTGTTAAGTGCAAT
Source organism: Rutilus rutilus (assembly GCF_951802725.1). Classification (NCBI taxonomy): domain Eukaryota; kingdom Metazoa; phylum Chordata; class Actinopteri; order Cypriniformes; family Leuciscidae; genus Rutilus; species Rutilus rutilus. Next base: position 27,030,844 of record NC_140209.1, read on the forward strand.
GGATAACTTTTTAGCATTTAGCTTAGCCTTGAGATCTACAATGGTCTCTTTGTGATTTTTACACTTTTCAGTCAGGGCTAACTGCTCAGCTAGTAATTTATCTAGCTGTGTTTGAAGATCTTGAATCTTTGCCTCAGACTTTTGTGCCTCTGCATTTTTAGATTGCACTTCTTTACATTTAGCATCTATACTTGAAGATAGACACGTTGTTAACTCACGTAGCCTTGTAAAAACGTATGAAGTTTAAAGCCTCAATTATTTCACCATGTTTTGATTTCTTTTGATGTTTGCCAATTGTGTCCCACCATTGGAGCATTTCCTTATCTGGACATTTAATCCCAATGTACTCTTTCTTGAGTTTACACAAGGAAGGCTCAACTTTTTTGCTCCATAAAGCAAACAATACGTCACTGTTATCAGAATTTTTCTCTTCAATCCCTGAGATCTGAATATTCACAATATTCACAAAATGAAGTTTTATGTAACAAAGTTCGGGAGGAGAATGTTCAGGTAATCATCCAATCAGCACAAGAAGAAGCCAGTATAAATAAAGCCTTCCCTTACCTCCTGTCTCATGATAAATTTCTCAGCATCCCGCCACCACCCCATCACCTCACATTCAGATGGGTCTGCTCACAGATACCTATGATCTATACATTCATAGGGGGGAGTACTCTGGGGTCAGGCCGAATTCCGAGCTCGGAGCCCTCCCCCCGGACAGCAAGCCAAATACGCATTATAATATTACATCAGATTTCATTAACATGTGAACTCGTGAATTATACAGTAATGGGACTATTAAAGCTATTCAAAACCTTCTAAATTCTGTTTCATTCAATTCATGCAAATGGAGACTTTTCCTATCATACCATTAAACAATGAAAACAGACTTACCCATTACATGGTTAGAAGGTCAGCTTTAATCCATTCACAAAATCAGCTGTGAAAAATATGTCCTCATTCTGATGACCGACCACAGTAAATTTCAGAAAACTCACTGCAAGGGTTTCGGCACCATCTGTAAGGGTGGATTCCTGCAGTGGTTCAAGCTGCAAAACTGCCGGATGACTAAAGAAATGTTATTAGCAAGATGGTAGAAAACTGCACATTTCTTGTCTATTCCACCCACTGCCACTTATACCAACGACGGAAACAAGCGCAGTTACAATAGCTTAATATTTGTGGGAGAGCGTTGCTATAGAGAGTGACCATATTGTATTGCAATATGTAGCACTTCAAAGTCAATACCAATTCAAAACTAGTTAGCACATTAGTTGTAATTGAAAAGGTTTAACGACAAAATATTCAGTTTTCTTTGAAGCCGAAGAACTCCATACTGGCGAGCTTACTTTTTTCGGGTGTGGACAGAATGTTTCACTCTAGCTGCGCGGGCGAGCACTGCGTCGTCTTCCATATTTGATAAGTGTCCGCGTTTGCTATACAGCCACCTGAGAGGTCAACCAGGTACTGGCGCTGGAGTATTTACATGTCATGTTATCATAAGAGTCCTATTCATTTTAAACATTGTGGTTATCGGCAATACCGGTATATTGTCACACTCTAAATTAACACAATGTCGATATTTCATGCTTTGAATATCACGATTATCATCAACACCGGTATATTGCAACACCCCTAGAAGTCATATACAATTTCACTGCTAGATGGGAGCAAATTCTACACAGTGCAGCTTTATAGTTGTTCTGAAACCTTTTTTTTTTCTTTTTTTTTTTTAACTAGACACATAGACAGGTTAAACATAGTCAAGAATCAGCCTGTGAATCTCAACAATGGTGACAATTATAAAGCATGTTGCAGTGCATTCTGGGTACCACAAATCAAAACTCATTCAGATAACGCGTCGTCGGGAAAACTCAATTTGCGTATCTACCCCGAATTGATAAAATAAAATAAAATTCTGAATCAAAACTATAAGGAAACACCAGTAATTTGTTTAGGCTTGGTTTGCAGGGAATTCCAAACCTGCACACATATATTCAAACGCACATAACTATAGAACCCGTTCTTAATGCGCATCTGAACGTCATCAGCGTTTCTCACAGGTTCGCGTTTAAAGTCTGTGTAGAGAGAATGGTGTCGTCTTGGCGGCCCTAATTTAAAAACAAATGATCGTTGCGACGGAAGCGAATCAATCAAAACTAACTTTAGCTGGAAAATAACTTTATTAAAGAACCGCTATAAAGCCAAAACAATCTTACGTTAAATTATACATTTATCTCTGTAAAGCTGCTTTGAGACAATCTACATTGTTAAAAGCGCTATATAAATGAAAATGACTTGACTTGACTTGACTTGATTCATGGCTGAATAAATAATGAGGTTAATTTTCTTGTTAATTTCCTTTATTCTTATTATTTTATTTTATTTCTGCTGTTTTTAAGTGACTTTTTAGTCGCTTGGTTTCTAATGTTCAGATTTTATCTGTTTATCTGAATATGCTGTTTGTCACCATTGCTGAGATTTACACGCTGATTCTTGATGTTTGTGTGTGCCTAAATGAAAGGCGTATGAAGATTTTTTTTTTTTTTTGTATCAGAATAACATAAAAAAATCCTTTGGATTACATTGCAATTGCTAAAATGATTATGCTGTACAAGGCCAGTGCTGCTCTAATCAATAAAGGAAACCTAACTCAGAGATCAGGCTCTAAAGGAGTTCAGTGATTCAGGTAAAAAAAAGATTATATAAAAACATAATCAACACCACCAGATCATCTGGCAGTTATTTGCATCAGTTACAGCAGCCAAACTAGATCTAAAGTTAAAAATGTAAGGGTCAAGAGCCCAACTAAAGCTAACACTGATCATCATAATGGTGAGTTACAAGTTTGTGATTTACTCCTTCAGTGATTCTACTTGTTAACATCAGGTGTCTTCAATAATGCACTCAATTAATCACTTAATTATATCATCGTAGGTGCATGTCCACTGTGAGAGACATAATCAAAAAAAAAAAATCCAGAAATCACAATATATGATTTTTTAACTATTTATTTGTATGATACAGCTGCAAATAAGTATTTGAACACCTGTCTATCAGCTAGAATTCTGACCCTCAAAGACCTGTTAGTCTGCCTTTAAAATGTCCACCTCCACTCCATTTATTATCCTAAATTAGATGCACCTGTTTGAGGTCGTTAGCTGCATAAAGACACCTGTCCACCCCATACAATCAGTAAGAATTCAACTACTAACATGGCCAAGACCAAAGAGCTGTCCAAAGACACTAGAGACAAAATTGTACACCTCCACAAGGCTGGAAAGGGCTATGGGGAAATTGCCAAGCAGCTTGGTGAAAAAAGGTCCACTGTTGGAGCAATCATTAGAAAATGGAAGAAGCTAAACATGACTGTCAATCTCCCTCGGACTGGGGCTCCATGCAAGATCTCACCTCGTGGGGTCTCAATGATCCTAAGAAAGGTGAGAAATCAGCCCAGAACTACACGGGAGGAGCTGGTCAATGACCTGAAAAGAGCTGGGACCACCGTTTCCAAGGTTACTGTTGGTAATACACTAAGACGTCATGGTTTGAAATCATGCATGGCACGGAAGGTTCCCCTGCTTAAACCAGCACATGTCAAGGCCCGTTTAAGTTTGCCAATGACCATTTGGATGATCCAGAGGAGTCATGGGAGAAAGTCATGAGGTCAGATCAGACCAAAATAGAACTTTTTGGTCATAATTCCACTAAACGTGTTTGGAGGAAGAAGAATGATGAGTACCATCCCAAGAACACCATCCCTACTGTGAAGCATGGGGGTGGTAGCATCATGCTTTGGGGATGTTTTTCTGCACATGGGACAGGGCGACTGCACTGTATTAAGGGGAGGATGACCAGGGCCATGTATTGCGAGATTTTGGGGAACAACCTCCTTCCCTCAGTTAGAGCATTGAAGATGGGTCGAGGCTGGGTCTTCCAACATGACAATGACCCGAAGCACACAGCCAGGATAACCAAGGAGTGGCTCTGTAAGAAGCATATCAAGGTTCTGGTGTGGCCTAGCCAGTCTCCAGACCTAAACCCAATAGAGAATATTTGGAGGGAGCTCAAACTCTGTGTTTCTCAGCGACAGCCCAGAAACCTGACTGATCTAGAGAAGATCTGTGTGGAGGAGTGGGCCAAAATCCCTCCTGCAGTGTGTGCAAACCTGGTGAAAAAATGGAAGCTTTAGCTAAGTTCTGCCAGGAAGACTCAATCACTACGTCACTTATTACCTTCATCTCTATCCAATCACGTCTTATACCCTCTGTATAAAAGATCGGTACTTACTCACGTTTGAGTTCGCAGATGCCGACGCGAAAACAGGATCGTAGATGCTGACGCTGCCTATTACGCTTCCATTCAGTTCGGAGAAACCGATGCCGGCGTTCACTCACTCGCATTTCAATCATAACAACACAGTCATATCGTTGATTGATCCTGTTTGATCTCAGCAACTTTCGCGGCGTTCGAGTGCGACACACGATCGTGTAGGAAACAAGAGCGTGGCGGCTTGAATCTCATGAGAGACGATATTCACTCAAGGTTTTTAAAGTTCAAGTTCCACTTTCAAGGTTTTAAAGTTCAAGTTCCACTTTCAAGGCTTTTACGTCGGCGCTTTCAGCGGCCTCTGTTTACATGTCCCATTTTACTATGATTAAACTTCATTCCGGTAAGTATATTCACTTGCTACTCTACTGTTTCCTTAATCAGCGGTAAAGTTCAAATGTCGACTGTGGTGACGTGTTTTCTTAATAAATAAATAAATAATTAAATGTATGAATGAATGAATAAATGAATTACCGACATACAGTACTGCAGTCTGCAACGCAACATACAACGCTCTAAACAGTAGGGCTGGATAGGTCGCTAAAATGGTCGTTGCAAGTGTATGCAAAGATTCATGTAACACGATATCCCACAGCGCAATGGTAATCTATTTTCAGCGTTGTCGATTCCACGCACTCACGGGCAGTTGCAAAATACTAGCAACTGGTTGCTGAATATAATTAAAATAAGCTTAAGAGCAACTAAGATATTAAATCGGCTTTAGGCATATGCCCTATATTTTACAGCTCGCGCTCCTCATCTCATCTGCCACTCACTTTGTGAGAGTGCCTTCCATCTTAAAGGAGCAGCTAGGCATTCAACTCGTTTTACGCTATTTTCTGAATTCATTATTCTTCGGCACATATGGACATGTTTTGTCAATCGCTACCCGACCGCCGGGGCGATCTTGACTTATACTTACGGTTGATGATTGTAGCCTTTAACCAATCAAAGGGGGAGATATTTTACGCATATCTCAGCTCGTTTCTGTAATATAAATATCTATTCTAAAAATAAGAACAGCAATTCATGTCGTTAAAACAAGATCTTTCATACTTTCATTAAGTTCTTCAGTAGCTAACATGTTACAATCGCTGTAACACAAATGTTCTCGGCAAATACTTTAGTCCAACAATACATATCATAGAATATTTACATAATAGGCCATTTGATATTAAAAGTACAAAGAAGGCAGACAAAGGATGCTCAGGTCAAAGGTCACAGACTTTGCCAAAATGCGCTTAACTCAGTAGAACTAATCGTTATGAGTTTAAACGATATAATTCAAACCAATTACCAGTAAAGTCACAGTCAAGAAGACTCGAGTGACATTACATTTGCTCATCTGTATGATTTAATGTTCAGAGATTTTTCGATTTAAGGGACTCACCTGGTTGACTCGGGCAGCGATCTCTCGGCCGTGAATTAAACTTAATTCATACAAGAGCAACTCGAGAGTAATATCAGGTGTACGTAATATCAGGTCTTCTTGTTAGACGATCATGCTATTCCGGAGACGTTTATCTGGTAATCCGTAGTCTCCAATTTCATGATTAAGGTCGCGCGAGCACATTCCTGACCATTGCGCTGCACTGCTATAGCTACGCACTTAGTCTTCAGGTGGCTCGCCGTCAGCAACCCTTATCCATTACCCTGCCTTCTCTAACAGTGATCATGTGAGTAAATCGTTCTGCTCAAACCAGCTAGACCGTATATCACTGAGGCGTGGCTCCCTACACCTTAAAAGCTTATTTCTGCAGTATTTGTTTATAATGTTAGTTTCTTTCAGATTCCTTTATTCTCATCCCGATAACGGCCGGCTGTTCCTGCCTCGTCTACAAATACGAAATCGATACGTCTTCAGTGTCCCCAGGTTGTGTGTGACGGGTTGACTTGGAATGCTCCAAAGATATTTTCATATACCATGCTGGTATTGTCATTGAGGGTGAGTAGAGTGCATAGTTTTGTCTGTCCCTTTGGAGACAGTCGGGCTGCTGCTCCCGGAACAGGGGGTGGAGATTCAACAGCTCGTTCTGAAGCTTTGATTACTCTCTCACAGACATTTTCAAAACTTTAGCTTAACGTTCAAACCAGACTCAGACAAATTACTGTATCTGGTTGGCAAAACACCAAAATGTCATTCTTGCAAAAGTACGATTCGAGCACCGTCTTCTGTTCTTCTTTAAGAGAAAAAGCCAAGTCTAACCCGTTCATTGTAGCGACCAATGCCGTTTCAAACAATTGGTATTTATCCATAGGCATTTGCAATGTTTACTACTATGACTACGACGTCACATCGCCGTCGTCATCTGTTTAACTCGCCTCTGGCCCGCTATATAAATTAACCCGATGTGATTGGTGCAGCTCAGATCGAGGGGCATATCTAATGAGCTCCATTGCTCGATACCCGAATAACTTGCGCTCTCACGAGAACTCTGTATTAACAGGGTACTGGACAGATGGTTTCTTCTGCATTCGAGCCTTTATTAAGAACTGATTCTAAAACCATTCTGGAAGCTCAGCAAGCTCTTCAGTAACGATTCAAGTAAATTCCATGCAAATACTGGTGGTGGTGTTACGCTAACGGCCTTGCGCGGCCTCGTCTCTATGTGGTTAAAAAAAAAAAAAAAAAAAAAAAACCCTAACGCGGCAATTTCCGTGTGGTCTATTGAGGCCTGTCTACGTCTGGCCTAATGTGGCTATATCTGTGTGGTCTATCGAGGCCTGTGTACGTCTGGCCTAACGTGGCTATATCTGTGTGGTCTATCGAGGCCTGTGTACGTCTGTCCTAACGTGGCTATATCTGTGTGGTCTATCGAGGCCTGTGTACGTCTGGCCTAACGTGGCTATATCTGTGTGGTCTATCGAGGCCTGTGTACGTCTGGCCTAACGTGGCTATATCTGTGTGGTCTATCGAGGCCTGTGTACGTCTGGCCTAACGTGGCTATATCTGTGTGGTCTATCGAGGCCTGTGTACGTCTGGCCTAACGTGGCTATATCTGTGTGGTCTATCGAGGCCTGTGTACGTCTGGCCTAACGCGGCTATATCTGTGTGGTCTATCGAGGCCTGTGTACGTCTGTCCTAACGTGGCTATATCTGTGTGGTCTATCGAGGCCTGTGTACGTCTGTCCTAACGTGGCTATATCTGTGTGGTCTATCGAGGCCTGTGTACGTCTGTCCTAACGTGGCTATATCTGTGTGGTCTATCGAGGCCTGTGTACGTCTGTCCTAACGTGGCTATATCTGTGTGGTCTATCGAGGCCTGTGTACGTCTGTCCTAACGTGGCTATATCTGTGTGGTCTATCGAGGACTGTGTACGTCTGGCCTAACGTGGCTATATCTGTGTGGTCTATCGAGGCCTGTGTACGTCTGGCCTAACGTGGCTATATCTGTGTGGTCTATCGAGGCCTGTGTACGTCTGGCCTAACGTGGCTATATCTGTGTGGTCTATCGAGGCCTGTATATGTCTGGCCTAACGTGGCTATATCTGTGTGGTCTATCGAGGCCTGTATATGTCCGGCCTAACGTGGCTATATCTGTGTGGTCTATCGAGGCCTGTATATGTCTGGCCTAACGTGGCTATATCTGTGTGGTCTATCGAGGCCTGTATATGTCTGGCCTAACGTGGCTATATCTGTGTGGTCTATCGAGGCCTGTGTACGTCTGGCCTAACGTGGCTATATCTGTGTGGTCTATCGAGGCCTGTGTACGTCTGGCCTAACGTGGCTATATCTGTGTGGTCTATCGAGGCCTGTATATGTCTGGCCTAAAGCGGCTATATCTATGTGGTCTATCGAGGCCTCTATATGTCTGGTCTAACGTGGCTATATCTGTGCGGTCTACCGAGGCCTGTATATGTCTGGTCTAACGTGGCTATATCTGTGTGGTCTATCGAGGCCTGTATATGTCTGGCCTAAAGCGGCTATATCTGTGCGGTCTATCGAGGCCTCCATATGTCCGGTCTAACGTGGCTATATCTGTGCGGTCTACTGAGGCCTGTATATGTCTGGTCTAACGTGGCTATATCTGTGCGGTCTATCGAGGCCTGTATATGTCTGGTCTAACATGGCTATATAACGTAGCTATATCTGCGTGGTCTAACAAGGCTGTTTACGTCCAGTAAAAAAAAAAAAAAAAAAAAAAAAAAAAAATTCTTAAACATAATCAAACATAGGCACATGAAAATCCATTTAACGTTCATCACACTGACTATGGTAACAAAAATTTTCTTAAACATAATCAAACATAGGCACATGAAAATCCATTTAACGTTCATCACACTTGACTATGGTAACTCCTTTTCTATCTTTCAGGAACATCAGGATTCACGACTGGTGCGTATACTTTTCATCTACCAATTTTGGGGGGAGGCTGGCCCCGTCCTGGCGGATCTTAATCCACCTACTTTTGGGGGTCGGCTGTGCCCCTGCCTTCGTCTTCAGGCAGGAGATGCAGATCCGCTACCCTCGGATTACGAGCTATGGACGGGGCCTACGCCAAAGAACTTTACAATGCTTGCCGGGCTGCCAATAAATATATGCTTTGTTACATCACTTTATCTTCCGAGTCTTTCTGGTAGAAATGGAAGCTTTAGCTAAGTTCTGCCAGGAAGACTCAATCACTACGTCACTTATTACCTTCATCTCTATCCAATCACGTCTTATACCCTCTGTATAAAAGATCGGTACTTACTCACGTTTGAGTTCGCAGATGCCGACGCGAAAACAACCTCCATCCTCCCCACCACCACCAGGATGGTCCTGTCCATACCTTCTAGGGGGGGTCGGCTGTGCCCCTGCCTTCGTCTTCAGGCAGGAGATGCAGATCCGCTACCCTCGGATTATGAGCTATGGACGGGGCCTACGCCAAAGAACTTTACAATGCTTGCCGGGCTGCCAATAAATATATGCTTTGTTACATCACTTTATCTTCCGAGTCTTTCTGGTAGAACTACAGGAAACGTTTGACCTCTGTAATTGCAAACAAAGGCTACTGTACCAAATATTAACATTGATTTTCTCAGGTGTTCAAATACTTATTTGCATCTGTATCATACAAATAAATAGTTAAAAAAATCATACATTGTGATTTCTGTTTTTTTTTTTTTTTTTGATTATGTCTCTCACAGTGGACATGCACCTACGATGACAATTTCAGACCCCTCCATGATTTCTAAGTAGGAGAACTTGCAAAATAGCAGGGTGTTCAAATACTTATTTTCCTCACTGTATAACACTCTGAGAGTGTGGATTATATAAACACTGAACAGTGTTAATTTAACACTGGGGATTTTGCTGTGTACAGAGAACTAACACCTTAAATAACCACTTCCAAATGCAGTGTCCACTCTGAAAACTTCAGATCACAATTACAGATATCATGTCCCATTTAACTACAGCCCTAGGAGTTCATTTTTTTATTCATTTTTATTGGGCAAATAAAATGTTTTTATTCTTTATGTTTGCTTCTGTGGTGCAGATTTATGACTGACTTCAATTTTATTGTTTGCAGTCTCATGTATTTGTATTTTATTATCCAAAACTAATCATTGCTATTCAATTGTAATGGCTGTATGAAATTGTAAAAATGCAAATGTAAGTTTATTAAAAATGTAAAAGAACAACACATTTTTGAGTGCATTTTATTTAACAAAGTGTATTTTTATATATATTTTTACATTCACTGGGGTAATATATTATTAAAAAGATTTATTATTAGCACTACTGTAAGACTGAAAATACTGGTTGAGGCCCTGGTCTGAGACAAAGGGCTAATTACCATTTGACCTCCCCCATACGACCTCACTTCCGCAAACTACTAAGAACTCACACAAGAATATGGTTTAATGTGAATGTTTATCATTGACTGTTATGTTTTTGGTGTCATTTGAAATGTCTCAAAGTGAGTGGTACAGATATCTCATATCCAGATAGATAAAATAAAAGGTAATAAGGTTTTAAGAGTTTATGGATAACTGACTTACAAAGGAAGGTGGTCTCTCAAGCAAATGGTCACCCACCCCCATGAAGGTGCGACCACTGCATGCAAATTTATTTTGTTAGTACATGTTTCCTTGTGAAAGGATTGTGTATATAAGGAGATGCAGCAGAGAGTTCGGGGCCCTTTTCTGTACTTCAGATCGGCCCGTGAGGCTGAGAGAAAGAAATCTCTCAGCCTCACGTATTTCTTAAAGTTGGGTTTACATCTTCTCTCTATTCCAGAGCATTTGATGTTTTGTATCGATTATCTTTGAATTGATTATGAAATAGGCATGATACATTTACCTGACATAATAAATTGTTACATGTGATTATTCTAACTGATTTTGACAGTGTTCATTTAATGGTTAAAATGAATAGTCAAACATTCGCTCACTTTTAGTGAGGCACAGATATTATTAAAAACTTTCATTTATGGAGTCAGATGAATTAACGAGTAAATACATATGATTAATGTATTACAAATTTAACCAACCCATACTTTGCATGAGTGAGGACAGAGCACGTGATTCCTTCCCCGTATATTGGCGAACCGGCAATTGGGCCAATATAGCGGGCCTTACACTACCATGGAAGTACCTTTTACAAGGTTGACTAAATGATTAATTACTGTCAGATATCATGAACATTTTTCGTTAACTTTTTTCTATATTGGGATATAATGAGGTTTATACCGCAGGATTTAAAAAAAAAACCTGACAACATTATTTAATTTTTGGGTTAAAAAATTAAACATTTCCGTGAAGATGAATGCTGCTCGTTCTCTGATTGTAGTCCCGGCTGCGCCTACTCCGACCGCTGTGCCTACTCCGTCCGCAGTCTCGGCTGCGCCTACTCCGACTGCAGTGCCTATTCCGACAGCAGTCTCGGCTGCCCCTACTCCTACTGCAGTGCCTACTCCGACCGCAGTCTCGGCTGCACCTACTCCAACTGCAGTGCCCACTCCGACCACAGTCTCGGCTGCCCCTACTCCGACCGCAGTGCCTAATCCGACCGCAGTCTCGGCTGCGCCTACTCCGACCGCAGTCTCGGCTGCGCTTACTCCGACCGCAGTGCCTACTCCGACCACAGTCTCGGCTGCGCCTACTCCAACCACCGTCTCAGCTGCGCCTACTCCAACTGCAGTGCCCACTCCGACCACAGTCTCGGCTGCCCCTACTCCGACCGCAGTGCCTACTCCGACCGCAGTCTCGGCTGCGCCTACTCCAACTGCAGTGCCCACTCCGACCACAGTCTCGGCTGCCCCTACTCCGACCGCAGTGCCTACTCCGACCGCAGTCTCGGCTGCGCCTACTCCGACCGCAGTGCCTACTCCGACCGCAGTCTCGGCTGCGCCTACTCCGACCGCAGTGCCTACTCCGACCGCAGTCTCAGCTGTGCTTACTCCGACCGCAGTGCCTACTCCGACCACAGTCTCGGCTGCGCCTACTCCAACCACCGTCTCAGCTGCGCCTACTCCGACTGCAGTGCCCACTCCGACCGCAGTCTCGACTGCCCCTACTCCGACCGCAGTGCCTACTCCGACCGCAGTGCCTACTCCAACCGCAGTCTCGGCTGCGCCTACTCCGACTGCAGTGCCCACTCCGACCGCAGTGCCTACTCCGACCGCAGTCTCGGCTGCCCCTACTCCGACTGCAGTGCCCACTCCGACCGCAGTGCCTACTCCGACCGCAGTCTCGGCTGCCCCTACTCCGACTGCAGTGCCTACTCCGACCGCAGTGCCTACTCCAACCGCAGTGCCTACTCCAACCGCAGTGCCTACACCCACCGCAGTGCCTACTCCAACCACAGTCTCGGCTGCGCCTACTCCGACTGCAGTGCCCACTCCGACCGCAGTGCCTACTCCGACTGCAGTCTCGGCTGCGCCTACTCCAACCGCAGTGCCTACTCCAACCACAGTCTCGGCTGTGCCTACTCCAACTGCAGTGCCCACTCCGACCGCAGTGCCTACTCCGACCACAGTCTCGGCTGCCCCTACTCCGACTGCAGTGCCTACTCCGACTGCAGTGCCTACTCCGATCGCAGTTTCGGCTGCCCCTACTCCGACTGCAGTGCCTACTCCGACCGCAGTCTCGGCTGCCCCTACTCCGACTGCAGTGCCTACTCCCACCGCAGTGCCTACTCCCACCGCAGTCTCGGCTGCGCCTACTCCGACTGCAGTGCCCACTCCGACCGCAGTGCCTACTCCGACTGCAGTCTCGGCTGCCCCTATTCCGACTGCAGTGCCTACTCCGACCGCAGTCTCGGCTGCACCGACTCCGACCGCAGTGCCTAATTCGACCGCAGTGCCTACTCCGACCGCAGTGCCTACTCCGACCGCAGTGCCTACTCCGACCGCAGTCTCGGCTGCGCCTACTCCAACCGCAGTGCCTACTCCAACCACAGTCTCGGCTGCGCCTACTCCGACTGCAGTGCCCACTCCGACCACAGTCTCGGCTGCCCCTACTCCGACCGCCGTGCCTACTCCAACCGCAGTGCCTACTCCGACCGCAGTGCCTACTCCAACCACAGCCTCGGCTGTGCCTCCTCCAACTGCAGTGCCCACTCCGACCGCAGTGCCTACTCCGACCGCAGTCTCGGCTGCCCCTACTCCGACTGCAGTGCCTACTCCGACTGCAGTGCCTACTCCGACCGCAGTGCCTACTCCAATCGCAGTTTCGGCTGCCCCTACTCCGACTGCAGTGCCCACTCCGACCGCAGTCTCGGCTGCCCCTACTTCGACTGCAGTGCCTACTCCGACCGCAGTGCCTACTCCGACCGCAGTCTCGGCTGCCCCTACTCCGACCGCAGTGCCCACTCCGACCGCAGTGCCTACTCCGACTGCAGTCTCGGCTGCGCCTACTCCAACCGCAGTGCCTACTCCAACCACAGTCTCGGCTGTGCCTACTCCAACTGCAGTGCCCACTCCGACCGCAGTGCCTACTCCGACCACAGTCTCGGCTGCCCCTACTCCGACTGCAGTGCCTACTCCGACTGCAGTGCCTACTCCGATCGCAGTTTCGGCTGCCCCTACTCCGACTGCAGTGCCTACTCCGACCGCAGTCTCGGCTGCCCCTACTCCGACTGCAGTGCCTACTCCGACCGCAGTTTCGGCTACGCCAACTCCGACCGCAGTGCCTACTCCAACCGCAGTGCCTACTCCGACCGCAGTCTCGGCTGCCCCTAATCCGACTGCAGTGCCTACTCCAACCACAGTCTCGGCTGCGCCTACTCCAACCGCAGTGCCTACTCCAACCGCAGTGCCTACTCCAACCACAGTCTCGGCTGCGCCTACTCCGACCGCAGTGCCTACTCCGACCGCAGTGCCTACTCCAACCGCAGTGCCTACTCCGACCGCAGTCTCGGCTGCGCCTACTCCGACCGCAGTGCCTACTCCGACCGCAGTCTCGGCTGCGCCTACTCCGACCACAGTGCCTACTCCAACCACAGTCTCGGCTGCCCCTACTCCGACTGCAGTGCCCACTCCGACCACAGTGCCTACTCCAACCACCGTCTCGGCTGCCCCTACTCCGACTGCAGTGCCTACTCCAACCGCAGTGCCTACTCCGACCGCAGTCTCGGCTGCCCCTACTCCGACTGCAGTGCCTACTCCGACTCCAGTTTCGGCTACACCAACTCCGACCGCAGTGCCTACTCCAACGTCGGCTGCGCCTACTCCGACCGCAGTGCCTACTCCAACCACAGTCTCGGCTGCGCCTACTCCGACCGCAGTGCCTACTCCAACCGCAGTGCCTACTCCGACCGCAGTCTCGGCTGCGCCTACTCCGACCGCAGTGCCTACTCCCACCGCAGTGCCTACTCCCACCGCAGTGCCTACTCCAACCACAGTCTCGGCTGCGCCTACTCCGACCGCAGTGCCTACTCCAACCGCAGTGCCTACTCCGACCGCAGTCTCGGCTGCCCCTACTCCGACTGCAGTGCCTACTCCAACCACAGTCTCGGCTGCGCCTACTCCGACCGCAGTGCCTACTCCAACCGCAGTGCCTACTCCAACCAAAGTCTCGGCTGCGCCTACTCCGACCGCAGTGCCTACTCCAACCGCTGCGCCTACTCCGACCGCAGTGCCTACTCCAACCACAGTCTCGGTTGCCCCTACTCCGACTGCAGTGCCCACTCCGACCACAGTGCCTACTCCAACCACCGTCTCGGCTGCCCCTACTCCGACTGCAGTGCCTACTCCGACCGCAGTGCCTACTCCAACCGCAGTCTCGGCTGCCCCTACTCCGACTGCAGTGCCTACTCCGACCGCAGTGCCTACTCCGATCGCAGTTTCGGCTGCCCCTACTCCGACTGCAGTGCCTACTCCGACCGCAGTCTCGGCTGCCCCTACTCCGACTGCAGTGCCTACTCCGACCGCAGTGCCTACTCCGACCGCAGTCTCGGCTGCCCCTACTCCGACTGCAGTGCCTACTCCGACTGCAGTTTCGGCTACGCCAACTCCGACCGCAGTGCCTACTCCAACCGCAGTGCCTACTCCGACCGCAGTCTCGGCTGCGCCTACTCCGACCGCAGTGCCTACTCCAACCACAGTCTCGGCTGCGCCTACTCCGACCGCAGTGCCTACTCCAACCGCAGTGCCTACTCCGACCGCAGTCTCGGCTGCGCCTAATCCGACCGCAGTGCCTACTCCCAACGCAGTGCCTACTCCCACCGCAGTGCCTACTCCAACCACAGTCTCGGCTGCGCCTACTCCGACTGCAGTGCCCACTCCGACTGCAGTCTCAGCTGCCCCTACTCCGACTGCAGTGCCTACTCCGACTGCAGTTTCGGCTACGCCAACTCCGACCGCAGTGCCTACTCCAACCGCAGTGCCTACTCCGACCGCAGTCTCGGCTGCGCCTACTCCGACCGCAGTGCCTACTCCAACCACAGTCTCGGCTGCGCCTACTCCGACCGCAGTGCCTACTCCAACCGCAGTGCCTACTCCGACCGCAGTCTCGGCTGCGCCTACTCCGACCGCAGTGCCTACTCCCAACGCAGTGCCTACTCCCACCGCAGTGCCTACTCCAACCACAGTCTCGGCTGCGCCTACTCCGACTGCAGTGCCCACTCCGACTGCAGTCTCAGCTGCCCCTATTCCGACTGCAGTGCCTACTCCGACCGCAGTCTCAGCTGCACCGACTCCGACCGCAGTGCCTAATCCGACCGCAGTGCTTACTCCGACCGCAGTGCCTACTCCGACCGCAGTCTCGGCTGCGCCTACTCCGACCGCAGTGCCTACTCCGACCGCAGTCTCGGCTGCGCCTACTCCAACCGCAGTGCCTACTCCAACCGCAGTCTCGGCTGCACCTACTCCGACTGCAGTGCCCACTCCGACCACAGTCTCGGCTGCCCCTACTCCGACCGCCGTGCCTACTCCAACCGCAGTGCCTACTCCGACCGCAGTGCCTACTCCAACCACAGTCTCAGCTGTGCCTACTCCAACTGCAGTGCCCACTCCGACCGCAGTGCCTACACCGACCACAGTCTCGGCTGCCCCTACTCCGACTGCAGTGCCTACTCCGACTGCAGTGCCCACTCCGACCGCAGTGCCTACTCCGATCGCAGTTTCGGCTGCCCCTACTCCGACTGCAGTGCCCACTCCGACCGCAGTGCCAACTCCAACCACCGTCTCGGCTGCCCCTACTCCGACTGCAGTGCCTACTCCGACCGCAGTGCCTACTCCGACCGCAGTCTCGGCTGCCCCTACTCCGACTGCAGTGCCTACTCCGATCGCAGTTTCAGCTGCCCCTCCTCCGACTGCAGTGCCTACTCCGATCGCAGTTTCAGCTGCCCCTACTCCGACTGCAGTGCCTACTGCGACCGCAGTCTCGGCTGCCCCTACTCCGACTGCAGTGCCTACTCCGACCGCAGTGCCTACTCCGACTGCAGTTTCGGCTACGCCAACTCCGACCGCAGTACCTACTCCAACCTCAGTGCCTACTCCAACCGCAGTCTCGGCTGCGCCTAATCCGACCGCAGTGCCTACTCCCACCGCAGTGCCTACTCCGATCGCAGTTTCAGCTGCCCCTACTCCGACTGCAGTGCCTACTGCGACCGCAGTCTCGGCTGCCCCTACTCCGACTGCAGTGCCTACTCCGACCGCAGTGCCTACTCCGACCGCAGTTTCAGCTACGCCAACTCCGACCGCAGTGCCTACTCCAACCGCAGTGCCTACTCCAACCGCAGTCTCGGCTGCGCCTAATCCGACCGCAGTGCCTACTCCCACCGCAGTGCCTACTCCAACCACAGTCTCGGCTGCGCCTACTCCGACTGCAGTGCCCACTCCGACCGCAGTGCCTACTCCGACTGCAGTCTCGGCTGCCCCTATTCCGACTGCAGTGCCTACTCCGACAGCAGTCTCGGCTGCGCCGACTCCGACCGCAGTGCCTAATCCGACCGCAGTGCCTACTCCAACCGCCGTGCCTACTCCAACCGCAGTGCCTACTCCGACCGCAGTGCCTACTCCAACAACAGTCTCGGCTGCGCCTACTCCAACTGCAGTGCCCACTCCGACCGCAGTGCCTACTCCGACCGCAGTCTCGGCTGCCCCTACTCCGACCGCAGTGCCTACTCCGACCGCAGTGCCTACTCCGACTGCAGTCTCGGCTGCCCCTATTCCGACTGCAGTGCCTACTCCGACCGCAGTCTCGGCTTCACCGACTCCGACCGCAGTGCCTAATCCGACTGCAGTGCCTACTCCGACCGCAGTCTCGGCTGCGCCTACTCCGACCACAGTGCCTACTCCGACCGCAGTCTCGGCTGTGCCCACTCCGACCACAGTCTCGGCTGCTCCTACTCCGACCGCAGTCTCGGCTGCGCCTACTCCGACCGCAGTGCCTACTCCGACCGCAGTCTCGGCTGCACTTACTCCGACCGCAGTGCCTACTCCGACCGCAGTCTCGGCTGCGCCTACTCCTAACTCTTCTAGTATCGCAGTCTCAGCTGCCTCTTCTAGTATCCCAGTCTCGGCTGCCTCTTCTAGTATCCCAGTCTCAGCTGCCTCTTCTATTATCGCGGTCTTGGCTGCCTCTTTTAGTATCACGGTCTCGACTGCCTCTTCTAGTATCGCGGTCTCGGCTGCCTCTTCTAGTATCGCATTCTTGCCTGCCTCTTCTAGTATCGCATTCTTGGCCGCAGTCTTGGCTGCCTCTTGTATCGCAGTCTTGGCCACAGTCTTGGCTGCCTCTTGTATCGCAGTCTTGGCCGCAGTCTTGGCTGCCTCTTCTTGTATCACAGTCTCGGCCATCTTAACTTCCCAAACTGCTTTTCCATTATTTAAAATTTTTTTTACTTCAAGAGGTTTTTTTATTTCCATTTCTTCTAAGTGTTGAGCAATATCTTTAACTTGTTCAAAGTGAACTGGTTTGTTATTGTTGTCAAGAGCAACCACAACATAATCATTTCTTTTCATAACTTTTAGTGCAGAATTCTTTTTTTTACTGATATCATAAATATCAATTTTGTTCTTACTTCTGTATAACGTTCTCTTTCTACTGTATGCTTTTGGAGTTTCATCATCAACTACAATCTTAAAATCCTCTGTGAAAAGTTCATTAAAACCGGTAATTTCCATGAAGGATTGTGTTGATGGTACATTTCTGGGTGGCCTATTTTTTGTTGCAGAATCCAACACACTCTGCCAAAAGTTGTTATCAGCATTTTCAGGAATGTGCACTAAATGCCTATTGACAAAATCAGCATTTGTTGCACGTCTGTATCTGAAGTGGAATTTTGTGCAAATACACAAAAATTCTGACTTTGGATTGATAGTAATGTTGGAATAGAATCCTCCAGGAAAATTATGGCTTTGTTTGTCTTGTTTAAACACCATAAAACTGCAGGTTTTTTCCACCTAAAAAGAAAAAGTAAGATTTAACAATACCACCCATGAGACCATGGTCAAATGTAATGTAAATATGATACATGATATAAAATATATGATTTCCCCTGTTGATTCACATCACATTTTGTTCATGTGATGTCCCTGACAATGTGGAGGCCCAAGGTAATTGCTTAATTTGTCTATGGTTAGCGTTGTTAGTGTCCAAACATCTGTCAGGCATTTGACAAAAATTCGTAAAATCATTAATAAAACACATTTTACAAAAAATATCTATTTTGCTCGGTTTTGCTGAAAAATAGGTATTACACCTCTGTAATCATTAAATGCAGCTTAAACTTATCCATTTTGAGAAGCACTTTGTAAATGACTTTTTTGGTTTTATAGCTGTACTTTAAAAAGTGGATTCAGTTCCATTTACATTTTTTGTGGTCGGACGTACCACACAGTCAGAAAGTTTATACTGTCCACTGTATCACTATATTGCTAAAAGTTTTGGGACGTCTGCCTCCGAAAATATTTGTTACAGAATACTGATCACATTTACAATTTATTATTGATTCCGTTTTTATGTCTATGTTTTCGATAAATATTTTGACGGGGCTCTGCCCTTACAGACGAGCCATGGCTGGTCGTTGGTTAAAAGGAGCCTTTGATGATTACACTGCAGTTTAGTACTGCTTCAAAGTGGCTGGGATTATAGACTGATCGTTATAGTTGCTGAAAAACTTTTTCATTCCTGTTTTTTTTTTTTTTTTTTTTTTTAGCAAGTCGTTTAAACAAATTGTGCGAACAAATGATACTGTGGTGGCTGTTGCTGACTATTTAAATCTAGAGGGTTTGGTGTCTCGTGTAGCAAATCCAATGATGCTGGTAGGGACGATTCTCTCTGACCAATCATAGATCTAACTTTTACATTTTAGAATCAGTACGGCTTATGGCAAGCCGTTTTAGCATTAAATTCCCCTGGCTGTACTAGTCATAATTTAGTTTTGACTAGTCAAAATTCCAATTCCAGATATCTTAATTCCAATTTTGACTCGTCATAATTGGAATTAAGATGATTAAGACTTGTCAAGATATCCATTGAAGATATTCTAGAAGATATGACTACTAGAAATTGTAATGAAAGATATCTCTAATTAGAATTGTGCCTAGTACAAATCAAGTAGAGATATCTTTAATTATAATTTCTATTAGTTAAAACTCGTTTGAAGATATCCAGAAATATTTTCCAATGGAAGAATATGACTAGTCATCATAATCATATCATAGACATCTTAATTCCAATTACGACGAGTCAAAATTTTAATTAAGACATCTGGAATTGGAATTTTGAAAACTAAATCATGACTAGTACAGCCAGGGATATCCATAAGCAAGCTGTACCATGCAGTGGAAAAGTGCCATAATTGAGCTGTAATGAACCGTGCCATGCAGTGGAAAAGCACCTTTAGTTATTAGTAAATTCATACTGTAAATAAATCATTAAATAAATGTGAAAATAATGTCATGTTCAGTTTCAATGTCATTTTCGGTTTTGAGACTATTTTGTTATGTTTTTCTCTTATGGAGGTAAGCAGAAGTATTTATAGAAAAACTGAAATGTATCAATAATCTTTGAACAACTTTGACAGAACAACTATGAATTTTTAGGTTAAAAAAAATGAATATTTCACTTCTATTTAGTTTAGCAAACATGGATCTTAAAACCTCACCTTCAGTGACAGACTCTCCAGATGCCATTTTTCAGGATTCAGCGGCACATTTTCACTCACTGACAGGTTTACATCGGGGCAGGGCAACTTGGTCTGCAGTTGCAGCGTTGCACAAAGTTTCCCTGATCCCTGCTGTGCATTCTCATTCAGAAATGGAGGAGGACAAGTGAGGGGCGTCCCAACAGAGAGGGGACAGAATGCCAAAAAGAAGCAAAGGAGGATGACAGGTGTCGTCATTTTGGCTGCAAACTCATCAGCTGTGTGAAATATCCATGCAAAGCACCAATATAAAGACCATCTGGTCAATAAATAACCATGCAGATTGTGTTATGTTTTTACAGGTCATCGGCACCAGATAAGGTGTGTCAATATCCCTGTTTTCATAGTCATAGTCACCTTTTACCGCAATTACTAAACTGTATTTGATTTAGAAACATGCACAAATATGGGCACAACTTACGTTATTGATCTTTGATTGTGATAATCTATGATCATACTTCTGCTGACTTTACTAATCACTCATGGACTGCCATTCAGGATGCATCCTGCTTTGTGCCCTGCATGCTTCATAATAATGATGCTAATATTTTGTGTGTGATGGTGGATAAATAATATTCCAAAGAGTGTGAATATGGCTAACTGCCACCTTATACAACAATCAGTATACTTTCACATGAACTATAAACAATAACTCATGATAAACCATAAAGGACTTGCAACAAGGGCCTTAATGAATCTCTTCATCACACTGACACTGTTGTATTAGAGCAGAATTGAGAGCCTGGACTGCATTCTGACATAATGGGTCACAGGATTGAACCCATGTCTATAAATGTACAAAGTTCGCAACAAGTAAAACTCGATGCTACATCTGAGGCTTTCATCGCATTGCTGCCGTTTTTTCCACGTGAGCGAGTGACTACTTCTGCATTGGTTTGTGACATCACTCTGTGTCTACATTGGATGCAAGCGGCGAAACACGAAAAAAGACAACACATTATAATCATTCATTTTGTCTACAATGGATGCGTCACGACACGACAAATCCCTGGCAGTAATCAGATTTGCCGTTCTATTTTGACGTACTCCAAGTTCACGCGCTACTTCTAAAATGAAGAACAAATGGATTTGTAATGGTTGCTTTGTTGTGTCTGGCAAATAACCTCAGCGTAACAGTGAAAACTAATGCCATGTTTCCTAATGATATCTCCCAGGTGTAGGAAAAACAAAGTAAAAAGCAGTTGTCCTAGTACTGAGCCTTGCAGCACTCCAAGGTACTCTTAAGTTTGTTGTTCCCCGGTTCTTTTACAACCCCAACCCCAAACTTAGGCTTGATCATTGATCTTTGATTGTGATAATCTATGATCATACTTCTGCTGATGTTACCAATATCTCAATGACTGGTAATATTGTGTAACTGTGTGTGTAAGTGGATAAATAACAGTCCAATTGCCACCTTGAAACAATACATTTTTCAGTGTGAGTCAAGTCAAGTATATTTGTATAGCGCTTTTCACAATACAAATTGTATCAAAGCAGCTTCACAGTATTAAATTAAAATAATACAACAAGGTTTGTTTCTAGTGGAATTTATTGATTGATAAAAATAAATTAATATTCCCAAAATATCCCCAACTGAGCAAGCCAAAGGCAACAGTGGCAAGGAACCGAAAAACTACATCAAGTGACCTGATGGTGACCTAAAACTCCATCACGTCACCTAATGGAGAAAAAAAAAACCTTGGGAGAACCCAGGCTCAGTCGGGGGCCAGTTCTCCTCTGGCGTTTATGAACTAGAGACCGGATTTAACTGTAAGATTAAAAATAATATATGAATGCCTGGCTGAAGAGATGCGTCTTTAATCTAGTTTTAAACTGGGAGAGCGAGTCTGAGCAACGAACAGTATCTGGAAGGCTATTCCAGAGTTGTGGCGCTAAATATGAAAACGCCCTCCCTCCTTTGGTGGATCTGGATATCCTAGGTATGACCAGAAGCCTTGAATTTAGTGATCTTAAAGAGCGTGATGGATTATAGGGCGATAGAAGATCTGTTAAATAGACTGGAGCTAAGCCGTTTAGGGCTTTATAAGTCAGTAGCAATACCTTGTAATTAATACGGGACTTTATAGGTAACCAATGTAGTGATGTTAAAATCGGTGTTATATGATCATATTTTCTTGATCTAGTAAGAACTCTAGCGGCTGCATTCTGGACTAACTGTAGCTTGTTTATTGAGGATGCAGGACAACCAGCTAATAAAACATCACAGTAATCTAGTCTCGAGGTCATTAACGCATGAACTAACTTTTCTGCATCAGAAACTGATAGCATATTACGTAGCTTAGCAATGTTTCTAAGGTGAAAAAAGGCTGTTCTTGTAACATATGAAATATGATTTTCAAAAGACAGGTTGCAGTCTAGTATAACACCCAGGTCTTTTACTGTAGAGGATAAAGTAACAGGACATCCTACTATATTAAAGTTGTAGTGAGCGAGGTTTTGTAGGCGGTTTTTTGAACCGATGATTAGTACCTCTGTATTGTCTGGATTTAATAAAAGAAAATTGCGTGTCATCCAATCTTTTATATCTTTAACGCACTCTGTCAATTTGGATAATTTAGCGTTTTCATCCGGCCGTGATGAAATATATATTTGAGTGTCATCAGCATAACAATGGAAACTAATTCCATGTTTCCTTATAATATTTCCAAGTGGCAGCATATATACTGAGAATAATAGAGGGCCTAACACAGATCCCTGCGGCACTCCATAGTTTACTGGAGTTATGATCGATTTTTCTCCATTTAAATAGACAAAATGGTAGCGGTCAGATAGGTATGATCTGAACCAGCTTAATGCTTGTCCTTGAACACCAGTATAATTTTGTAGTCGATCTAAGAGTATTGTGTGATCTATAGTATCGAATGCAGCACTAAGATCAAGTAAAACTAATATTGAGATACAGCCTTGGTCAGAAGCTAAGAGTAAATCATTTGTGATTTTAACGAGCGCAGTTTCAGTGCTATGATGCGGCCTGAATCCAGACTGAAACTTTTCATAGATGTCATTTTCTTGCAGGAAAGAGCCCAGTTGAGCGGACACAACTTTTTGTAGTATTTTAGACATAAAAGGAAGATTTGAAATGGGTCTATAATTTGCTAGATTATGTGGGTCTAATTGTGTTTTCTTAATGAGAGGTTTTATAATTGCCAGTTTAAATGTTCTTGGAACATGACCTAAAGATAAAGATGAGTTAATAATATTGAGGAGAGGCTCTTCCACTATCGGTAGCACTTCTTTCAGTAGTTTAGTGGGTATAGGATCTAATGAACATGTTGTTGTTTTAGATGAAGTGATAAGTTTATTTAACTCTATTTGTTCTATAGATGTAAAGCATTGTAATTGTTCTTGCAGGGTGATAATTGAGGCTGAATTATAAGGCGCGATCGAAGATTGAACGTTTACAATTGTGGTTCTGATGATTTCTATTTTCTCAGTGAAAAACTTCATGAAATCATTACTACTAAACTGTAACGGAATATTTTGTTCAGGTGACATCTGTTAATTTGTTAGTCTAGCCACGGTGTTAAATAAAAACCTAGGATTGTTTTGGTTGTTTTCTATTAGTTTGCAGAGGTGCTCAGTCCTGGCCGCTTTTAGGGCCTTTTTATAACGTGACATACTGTCTTTCCATGCGATTCTAAAGACCTCTAAATTAGTTTATTTCCATTTACGCTCTAAATTACGGGTTTCTCTCTTTAGAACATGCGTAGTATTGTTGTACCATGGTGCTTTACTTTTCTCTCTGACCTTTTTTAATCTAATGGGTGCAACAATATCCAATTTTCCAGAGAGAATGGTGCTCATAGTGCTAGTTAATTCCTCTAGTTCATCTGCTTGTTTGGGTTCACTGAGCAGCTGAGACAGATCAGATAAGCTATTTGAAAAATGATCTATGGTGGATGGAAGGATTGTTCTGCCTGATCGATAACGCGGCGCAGCATGATATATTACAGGAGTACGCAATATGCAAGTTACCATGTAATGGTCAGTGACATCATCACTTTGTGGAATGATATCTACTGTATATCGGTTGGATCGGTTCCATGTGATATAATTAAATCGAGTGTATGATTAAAACGATGAGTTGGTACGGTAACGTTTTGCTTGACCCCAAAGGAGTTTAATAAATCTGTAAACGCAGCCCCTAACGCATCATTTTGATTATGAGTGAGTGACTGTTCCACCACAATGGTTGTGACGTCACACAGCCCAAATGGAACTGGATTAAATATTTTGAAAGTTCCAAAGTGACCTATAATGCTGCCTGAATCATAATAATACACTGTTCGTTCATTGGCCAGAGGACTTGCCCCCTGACTGAGCCTGGCTTCTCCCAAGGTTTTTTTCTTCTTCTCCATTCGATCACATAATGAAGTTTGGGTTCCCTTTCGTCAGCAGGGAACTCCGACGCCTCGTCGGGGGAGTTCCCCTGACGAATTGGGATCACGCTAGGGAGACCAATTGCCTTCGAGTGAATTACAACGAGCCAATGAACATTGGCATGCAAGGTTTGCATTCCGCGGCCCGCCTACCAGTGCGGGTATAAGGCGGAATCAAGCGCATACACAAATGCTTTTTGCTTCGGAGCCGACCGGTTGTGTCCTCTCTGAGTGAATGAGTTTTAAGATTGTATTTATCTTACGCTCTACGAGTCTGCTGTTTCGGGAAGGGACCTCTCTGTGTTGGTGAGACGGCGTTTCAGCGACCGCGCGATTTCCTGTCTGCCGGCTGCGTCTACACGCTGTTAATTCAAAAGCTGTTTTTACAGCTGGTAAACGGTTGAGTGCGCACAGCGGGCTTGCAGTTTCCCCGCTGTGTCACCGCGTTGGGTCCCTGTGTGCTTCAGCACAATAAAGAGAGTAATTTCTTCCTGAAAGAGCAACACGAGTGAAGATCGCGTCCTTTTCAGGATGACGTTTCACTCGTGTGTTTCTGGATGCGATCGTTCCTGTCCTTATTTGACGGCCACGTTCATTGTTTCACATGCCTAATCAGTGTGTGGGACTGCGTTCGTGGGTGGTTCATGTTCTCTCATGAGTGCATGACCACGTCGGCACGTTGTTCGTCTCCCCTTTTTAAAGGCTCGAGCCGCTCAGCGTGCCGTGTGCCGTCGAGTGCCGGTTGACAGCGTGGGTTGTCACGGCAACCCAGCGCGCGTCATTCGGCGCTCAAGATACGTGGTCAAGATCAAGACTCGCGTGCCTCTATGAGGTGAGTCCCTTTGCTTGTTTCCCGATCTAGTTTCTCTTCTGGTGCACCAGGAGAGGGCTACTTTGGCAAATAACATTGGTGATCTGAGGGTTACAGTGCGGAATGTCTCGCCAGGTGAAAGACCCTCACGAGCTTCCCACTCCTCTAGCGCATCACAAACATGCTGAGACTGTGTTCGTGGGTGGTTTGTGCTCTCTACATGAGAGCATGACCACGTCGGCACGTTGTTTGTACCCAACAAACGGCTAACCTCGTGAGTTCCTCCATCACCCCCTCCGGTGCCAGGCGTTGCGGACCGCCCGGCACCAGGTCTGCTACCTTCAGTAAGGAGTTGCTAGTAGACTGGGTGTTTTTCCAGTGGTCCCTGCGGCGACCCATGATTGCCACGTGCAGTTCAGCCGTGTCTTCCCCTTGACAGACTCATTCTGTCGTCCTTGTTGAGTATGCTCCTCACTCCTCCGGACTGAGACTACCTTCAAGGACTGCCATACATTTCACTACCCTACGTGGTTAGTACATATGTGTATTGAGGGCCTTCCTCTAGGCTGCCTCAGCTTCCGCAGCGTTTCCCCCCCCCCTATTATATCCTTGGGGTCGGACACGCTTTCCCAGTGTTATCCAATATCCACTGATTGGGTCTTGCGGAACAGCAGTGTGATTCCCTAGCTAGCTCCCGCAAAATTTCTGGAAACTGCTGCAGGGCTGTAGCTTAGCTGGGCGCTGGAAGGGGCCAGCACCATGGCGTTTTGGTAGGGATCCCAATTCGTCAGGGGAACTCCCCCGACGAGGCGTCGGAGTTCCCTGCTGACGAAAGGGAACGTCTCGGTTACGTATGGTAACCCTCGTTCCCTGAGTCCAGGGAACGGAGACGCCTCGTCCCGTCGCCATGCTGCTGTACCTTCGCGGAGGACTGGACACCGTTCGGCTCCTCAGCGAAAAGCATTTGTGTATGCGCTTGATTCCGCCTTATACCCGCACTGGTAGGCGGGCCGCGGAATGCAAACCTTGCATGCCAATGTTCATTGGCTCGTTGTAATTCACTCGAAGGCAATTGGTCTCCCTAGCGTGATCCCAATTCGTCAGGGGAACTCCCCCGACGAGGCGTCTCCGTTCCCTGGACTCAGGGAACGAGGGTTACCATACGTAACCGAGACGTTTTCTTGCCACTGTTGACTTTGGCTTGCTTAGTTGGGAACACTTATTATTCTTTATCATATTGATCTGCCTGCTTTGAGAACATTGAGAACATTGTATGAGAACTGAACTGAGCTGGACGATGGCATCACTGTTTTCTCCAGGGCTGCTGTATTGATAAATGAACTAAGGCTACGTTTACACGACAACAATGTCCTAAAAACGGAAAAGTTTTTTCCTCTGTACAGATGACAACGTTATCAAAATGATTCCCGTTCAAACGGATCCGCGGAAACGACTAAAAATGCTGTTTTATGGATGCCAGGCAAATAATTGGCGATGCCATTTTGTAAAGAAAGTGTCACAGTTCTGTCACCCTGGTCTGGGTTTTCTCTTGGTTTAGTGACAGAGCTGTGACACTCCTGGGGCCTGTACCATGAAGCCGGATTAGGTGGCTAGCCGGCTATGTTTCAGCTTAGTTTCCGCCAACCCTGGGTTTTAGGTACTATGAAAGTAGCTCGGCTTTAATCGGTGTTCGTTGCCATGGTATCTTACGCTGCACGGCTAACCTGCTCCGGGGCAGGTTATGTTCTGGATTCGAGATCTCAGACTGAAGTTTGACCAATCAGCTGAGAGCAAAGAAACATATAGGTGACGTAACTTATTCCAAGTGTTTGTTGCAATGACTTCACCTTTTCTTCCAAATCCGGTGGACATCTCAGCGCAAATTGTTAGACGAGCACTTTGTAAAGAAAGAGTTTTTAGCCTGACAAAATCCCCTTGCCTTCCTGATAGTTACTTGTATGAAAGATACAGCTTTTCCGCGGAAGGAATGTCTTATTTTGCGAACTTCTTGAGCCGTACATAAATAATTTAACACGTCGAATTCATGCACTTACTGTACCGCAAATGGTATTGCGTTGTGTTTTTTTGCAAGTGGTACATACTGCACGGTGGGTGATGCACAGAAGCTGGGGAAAACACGGTTTGTTGAACCATTCGCAAGGTGGTCCTTGCTCTGCAGGAGTACATGAATAGTTTCATTAATAGTGTTCCCCGGACATTTATCGACTATGTCCATAAAAGAGGGCTTTTATAAAATTGCCGGTAAGATATAGGTATTGATAGGGAACACTTTTTTTTTCTTTTTTTTCAAAAAGCACATTTCACAAATGTACTATACAATATAATACATGTTAAGAATTATTTTAAATCTTTATTATTATTCTGTTAATCTTATGATAGGATTCCCTATAATTGCTCCAGTCTCCACTGCTCTAAGAGAACATGAGGCAGATGTTAATAGGAAATCCTATCACTTCAGTTAGAGATGTGAATTTGTGAGATGATTATTTTCTGTGAGATGAATCTTTAAATTAGTAACATTAACAGATATAAAAATGATCTACTAAACATTTCATTTGCTGATGACTTGTGGTCATGAACGTATGATCACAAGTTTGGATGCTAAATGGCCTGGCTCCAGTGCTTGACTCACAAATTTTGAGTCTGTGTTGTGTCAGCGCTTTGAGGAAAGCAAGTTAAATTTGGTACAGTACAAAACAGTTAATTTGAACTGAGATAGAAAAACCTACACAATAACCCCCTGACCTCAGATAGGGCCACAGCACCGCTTCAATGTGGCCCTCAGTAAAACCAGAGTGAAGATCGAGATAATAATAATAATAATAATAAGTTTTATTTATATAGCGCCTTTCCAGAGCTCAAGGACGCTTTACAATAAACAAACAACAATAAAGGCAGTTGACAAAGAGAGCAGACAGGACAACAGTAGGCAGTTGAGTACAGTAAGTGAAAAATTTGGTAGATGGGGCGGCAACCAGCAGAATACAAACAGATATAACTGAGAAAAAAAAAAAAAAATTATTGGAAAATTATTGGAAAATTATTGGAAAATTAAGAATTATAACATTCAGAAAATAGGTGAGTTTTGAGCATGGATTTGAATTCAGAGATAGTGTTAACAGAACAGAGTGATCGGGGGAGAGAGTTCCACATTTTGGGCGCAACAACACTGAATGATCTGCCCCCCATTGAAGCAAGGCGATGCCGAGGGACGACGAGAAGGCTAGAATCAGCGGATCGTAAAGAGCGAGTCGGGGTGTAGGGGAGAAGCAGGTTACAGAGATAGGGGGGCGCCAGGCCGTGCAGAGACTTAAAAGTGAGAAGGAGAATTTTGAATTTGATACGGTAAGCCACAGGAAGCCAGTGAAGATCATGCAGAATTGGGGAAATATGTGCAGAACGCTTGGTGTGGGTGAGTAGTCTGGCAGCAGAGTTTTGAATGTATTGTAATTTGGAAATGGAGCTAGCTGATAGGCCAATGAAAAGTGCATTGCAGTAATCAAGACGTGAGGTGACAAAAGCATGGATGACAGTTTCAGCATCTGAGATACTGATAAAGGGACGGAGCTGAGCGATACGACGTAGATGAAAGAATGCCAATTTAGTGATAGAATTAATGTGAGAGTGGAAAGATAGAGAGGAATCAAAAATTACACCAAGATTTTTAATAGTACTAGATGGTTTGATAAGAGAGCCAGCGATCTCACAGGTGAAGTTGGTGGGAATTTTATTATTGAGTGACGGAGGTCCAGTGAAAATAATCTCAGTTTTGTCCATGTTAAGTTTTAGAAAATTTGAATGAAGCCAATCTTTTATTTCATGTACACAAGCAGAGATTTTGTCAGTTGTGAGAGATAAAGTCGATGTACAGGTAGTATATAATTGAATGTCGTCAGCGTAAAAATGATAATTAAAACCATGACGGCGGAGGATCTGACCAAGAGGTATTATATAGATTATGAATAATAATGGCCCAAGAACGGATCCCTGAGGGACACCTTGCTTCAGGGGGACAGTAGGTGAGCGAAAATTCTGAAGTGAAATGTAGAATAGTCTGTCAGAGAGATAGGAGGAAAAAGGAGATGACCTTTGGCATCCTAAAGGCACGTTTCAACTGTGTTCAGTGCTTAAGAGTCACCAGAGCGGGCATCAGAGATAGTGGCTGCATGCATGTGCCATTCTGCACATTATAGCCACCAGTAGAAAGGAGCGAGAAACACCACAAAACCAGCTTGTCCCTGATGAAACTGACCCGATCACACTTGACCACTCAGCTGGTGCAGATGTAGATGCAATCACCATACAATATTACACTTAATAAAAGCACAATGAAACTGCAGATAAGTCTCAAACTGTTTTATTGGTTTTGTGGGATGAGAGGGAGAAAGAGAGCAAGAGAAAGTTTCATTAATAAATATTAATACTAAAGTGTTACTTGGTTAAATAAGTTCACATACTGAGATCAGTTTTATTCAGCTGTTTGATCTCCATTTTATTTTTTTCTCAGCTCACAGTCAGCTCCTAGTGAACAGTCTAGTTCAAGTCTCCTTTAGTGTGCAGTCTAGTTCAAGTCTCCTTTAGTGTGCAGTCTAGTTCAAGTCTCCTTTAGTGTGCAGTCTAGTTCAAGACTCCTTTTGTACAGGGCCCTGACTGAGTCTGTTTCCACCTGAAACATAATTCCACCACAAACATGATCATTACAAGTTTTCTGGAGGCTCATCAAAATCACAAAAAGTTCCTTGACTTCCTACAAACACAGGACTGACTGTAATTTATGTCAAGGGTTTTAAATCCATACACATTTCTTCTGAAGGCCATTGAGGTAGAGGCCTCAGTGTCTGGGGCAGGTTGTGAAAAATCCTACAATAAAAGAGATGTGTAAGGGCCAGTCCCTTTTTTATGCCACACATTCAAATGTTTGCCATAGTAAAAAGCCCAGTGCATTCACATCAGCAACTGTCTGAGAACACACCACCAGAGTGTCTTCATTTCCTCCACCCAGGGACGTGCAGTCAGGGTAGGCAGGGTAGGCAGTGCCTCACCAAAGGAAATGTTGACATTACATTTATTAATTCCAAGAACTTTATTAATTCACCACATTATTAATTGCATTTATTTTATTCCAAATATTAATTTTTGTAACAAAAATTTTCAGGAATACACATATAATATACTTATTTTGCCATTGTTTGCTCCTAAAACCATTGTTTCATGCAGGAAATGCAAGGCCATGGCCATTGAGGCAGAGGTTAGCAGTGCCTCTTTGGTCCATAGAACGTAGTTTACGTAGGTTTGCGCATGCGCAGTCAGTTCTCATGCTGTCTTGAATTATCAACATTGAGGCAGAGACCGAGCTTGCTTCATGTCACGTGATCCAATCGCTCTCACTCAATCCGCGCTTCCCGATCTAGTGGCGCCTAGCGTTGGCTGTCAACAGGCCCGGGGTGGGTAATCGGGAGAATTCCCGGTGGGCCGCTTCACTTTTGGGCCGGTCGAGGATTTTCTTTTTTCACATTTGTCACGTTAGTTACATTAGGCTACACACGTTCGGACGTTCCGCATTCTGACACCGCAGCGCGCAGCCTCTGCATGGGTTGTACCATGTGAGGGAGTTCTCCCCTCCCCTCCTATAGAGTTGGTTGGGTCCATCGCCCGTCTTTTCCAAAACGTTTTCTCAGGAGTAGGCTTCCGCGGCACCGCCGGCGCCTACCGATAGCTGGGCCGGTGTAGCAGTCGATTCTGTTCCCTATCGGAATTCCTGTTCCCTTTACGCAAATCATACTACAAATCATGCGTAGTTGCCGAGTTACCATGCGTACCATCAGAACTGAATACGAGCAAGAAGCACAACTGGATGTATGGGAAGCCAAAAGGTTAAAAAAGGATTGTATTTTTTTTCCCAAAATTTAAGCGTTTTTTTATTGTTTTTTTTTTTTTTTTTTTTTTTTTATTAGAAGCGAATTTTCCCCCATCTGTCAATTCAATCCAGATTATTTCTTTTCAAATTTAAAACATTATTACAGATTTCAATGTAATGTTTATTAAGGCGTTGATTTATTAAGGTTTATTAAGGCTTTGACGCATGCGCTGTCAGCAGACACGGCTCGTTTAGGGGGGAACAGGAATTCCGATAGGGAACAGAATCGACTGCTACACCGGCCCTACCAACGCGTCAGGGAGGATGGATGGGAGGAAGAGGCCAGGAGGTATGGAAGCTTGTTTCCGCCACAGAATAATACATTTTAAAAGATAATTGCGACTTTTTATCTCACAATTGCGAGTTTACATCTCGCAATTTTGTCATTATTTCTCAGAATTGCGTGAAATAAAGTCGCAATTGCATGTTATAAAGTCAGAATTGCAAGATATAAAGTCAGAATTGTGTGAAATAAAGTCGCAATTGCTTCTTATAAAGTCTAAGTGAATTATTATTTAACCTTTACATTATTTTTTGAACCATGGCATTAATACAAACTACAATAGTGACTAGGCTGCTTGTCGGTTCGCTGACACCGCGCCGCCTCCCTCTCTTAACTTTACTGTGTCCCGCACAAAACATTTGTTTGTTGTATAAGTCATAAGATAGATGTGTCCATTAATTTGATTATTAGATTTGATTGTGCATTAGCCTCACATATGACTGACTTTGCTGTATGCAGGCAGTGATGTGATGATGCCTGAAATGAACTTGGGTTGCTACATTAACTGAATGAATATATAAACATATATGCCACATTGATAGGTCACAGCCTACCCATGACAAGATTTCACCGCACGTTACTGCCTCCACCCTAAAGGCCAATGTAAAGTATAACTGTTGTAAAGCAGGTTATGTTTCTGGTGTTCTGTCTGCTGCATACCGACCTCTGTGTGGGAGACTGTGTGTGTGTGTGCTGGCTTCAACAGGGACACTGTATTTCTCTCTACTGCAGAACATACAGTCAGCCATATTTACAACTTAAAAAAGTAGTAATGTATTGCACACGTACCCAGTGTTACTTACTTAAAGGAGCCAGCACCAGGGTCAGATTGTACAGCACCTGTAATCCCATCCATAATCGGCCTTCCCTATTGCCTACTCAGAGCCAACTCCTCCGCCAGTGTATTCTGGTTTTCTGAATTTAACTCTTTATTTCTGTTTGCTGCAAACAAGTGTTTGTGATCAAATGTTCACAAAAGTATTAAAAGGTGGTAAATACTCACCACTTTGAAATATTATTTTTATATTTTGTCTTTATCTGCTGCCAAGAACATTTGGAGTTGGGGTTGCATCTAAAAATCAAGGAATATTAATCTTTCTTAGTACATACATGTACATTTTTTATATATTATACAAATAGGCTATAGGGTATAGTAAACATATAGGCTACTGTCGTGGAAATTCTTTCTCAACTTTAAATAATAATTGTAAGACAGTAGGACATCTCAAAGGTTAATAAAGATCTTTATTTCTTGCAAGAAATTGACATTCACATACAGAACGCATCTGGTATGAGAAGGCCCCGACTTCTGCTTTTTTGCCCAGCTTATATACACAAAACACATCCTGGTTAGGCTTCATCATTCGTTTACCTTAAAAGGAGGCATCTCGTCCAAAATCTTTGTCTTGCATAAATTATATCCAAACAGAACAATATCATGCCTAGATACAAGTTCCTGTTTTTAGCTGCTGCTCAAAATTCACACCTTTTGTCTATCGTTATTTTGATCTGAAGCTGCCCTTACAAAAATAACCTACAGGAATCCTGCAGGATTTTCATTTTTTCTGCAGGTATCCTGCAGGAATTATAAAATCCTGCAGGATTTTTCACTTTGTAACACTAAAACATATGAAGATGTTTTTCTTTTCTTTCTTTTTTTTGCTGTCGATGATACATTATAGGCCAATGTATTATATTATAGCCTATAATTATCATATACCGCCTATATCAAAACTTTTTTAAATAAATGACTATAAAAAGTAAGCTTTATCTATTGCTAACAAAAACCATTACTTTTTTTTGCTAATAATTGATATCATTGTACCTTTTTGTTACCTTAGATTAGAAATAAATTATCTGCACTGGACGAGACCGTGAGTCGCTGGCTGGTTGCGTTAAAGGTAACACTGTTGTCATGGATACAATCAGCTGAAGGGAACAGATACATGTGAATGATGAGACTTTAGAGTTTTGTACACCTTTGGATTAATATATATATATTCATATACACACACATTCATATATAGGCCTATATATATATATATATTTATATACACATATACATATATACACACACATTCATATATATATATATATATATATATATATATAATTATATATAATTATTATTATTATTATTAATGAATAAATGTATTCATGTTCGTTCAATTGTACGTAAATATGTATGTATGCATGTATTTATTTATTTATTTATTTATTTATTTATTTATTTATTTAGAAAATGAGCAAAACATGGGTTCTGGTGGAATGGAGGGAGGAGCCTCCCACCTATGATATTGTCCCTAAAAAGGACATACTAAAAAAAAAGTTTGAACCTGGAGATGTTGTGGATGTGGCTTATGAAGAGGAAAGTTCCCCAGCCACAGTTATAGATTTTGATGGTAAAAGTTCAGCAAACAAGACTTAATCATGATATAGAAGATATGTATTTCCTACTTTATTTTTGTCCCTTTAGAGAGCAAAGATACCCTCAGGAGGAAGATGTTTAGGCTAGAGGGGAAAAGAAAAAATCAGCCATGTTTGCAAAATGATGCAAAAAGAGTAGCAAAGCAAAAAAAAAAACATACACTCCAACTCAGTCCCCATCTCACTCCAAAACGTCCTCATCATTTGATCATGAACCTCCAGTCAAACATCAAGTAATACCTACATCTTTTAAATAGCTACTCTTATTTTTCATTATGCTTATTTAAATCACAAATATTAATGACACCGAGATACTAATATTGTGTGTCCATCTTTAGGTCATCCACCGAAAGGACAGTATGTTAATGCAAGAGATTAACAGCATGGAGAGTCAAGCTGGAGAGCATTCAAGCCGAGAAACTCAACTTGAGAGAGAAATTCTTAAATTAAAAAAAGAAAATGAGAATCTAAGAGCACTTAATATAGCTCTGCAACAAGGTATTCTTTTTTTCTTAATGTATTTCTGTCTATCCATCTATATATTAATTTATCAGTCAGTGTGGTTGTCTGTTAGTAATCATTTATTTTGTATTTTTAAGAAATTCTTCCAATGCTCAAGTGCAGCATGAACCAGGACACTCATGTTGCTCAACAACCACAAGTTGCTCAACCACAAGATTCAAGCCAGAAGAATCCCCCTGAAAAGGTGAATACAAATATATTAGTTTGTTTATATAGCCTATATTCACGTAAAGTGTTGTGCAGAAGTCGTAGAAGGCATGTTAACTTCTTTATGTTTCATTTTACTTGTGTAACAAAATACACATTTGGTATGTGTGATGAGGTTCAGTTCAGAAATAATAGGGAAGGAAGAAGACAGGGGTCGGAGCTGGGACGCTCGCTTTATTCACGTTTCTCACAAACAAAACAAAAGGTGCGCACAAAGCGCGTTCACCGTGTACATGCACAGCAACAAAACACAATAACTCAGAATATTCTCTCGATGACTCTTTCAGGTTCTCAGCAGCACACACGAGGTCCCAGCTCGTCTCTCTCTCTCTCACTCTCTCCCACTCCGGTTTATATCCGGTCTCTCCACGCCAGTTACTGAAATCAGACACAGGTGTTCATCATCTGCACTTGATCTACTTACGCTCCGCTCTGTTCCGTCCTCTCTCTCCCGCTACAGACTCCGCAAAACCACGCCCCCCTCGCCACAGTATGATCACCCCCTTGACTATAAAACAGCTGGCACACTAAACCAAAATATATCACTTTTTTGTTGAAGAATCTAACAAGCCTAACACTTTTGCACAGTATGTAGTCAAAGTTATATACTTTTAGATAGTCTCCCTAACTTTTTTTCTTGACAGACACAGGGGCTAGGAATTAGTTCAGCTGTCCTGACAAGTTGTGGACGGGGGGGCACATCATGTTCTGCCATGGTGAAAGATCTGGCAGTGGCAGTGTTTGGGAGAGAGACACTGGCCACACATGGGCTGTCTGGAAGGGCTGGCAATGCTAATAAAGATGCTATGGCAAAGCCAGCTCTTGACCAGGACAAAGTTGTGCTGATCCTAGGTGAGAAAAATGTCCTGCTTTTTTTCTTTACGCAAACATGATGTTGCAGTTATAGTGCAAAATTGTAATAATGTTATCACATATGATAAGTGGAATTGCATTTACAGACACAGTACAAAAAAAAGTTCCCTGATGTTCCAAAAAAGTTCATCAGGGCAGCACTAAGAGAGAAGTTAAATGATGAGCACAAGTTACGAGTAAGGTAATAATTTGTCATACAACACACACGCTCATGCTCACACACTCGCTCATTCTCTCATTCTCATTCTCTCTCTCTCTCTCTCTCTCTCTCTCTCTCTCTCTCTCTCTCTCTCTCTCCTCACACACCCTCATGCTATCTCACACACAAACACATACTCATGCTCTCCCTCTCTCTCACACACACACACGCTCATGCTCTTTCTCTCTCTCTCTCTCTCTCTCTCTCTCTCTCAAACACACACGTTAATGATCTCTCTTTCTCTCTCTATCTCTCTCTCTTCACACACACACACACACACACACGCTCATGCTCTCTCTCTCTCTCTCTCTCTCTCTCTCTCTCTCTCTCTCTCTCTCTCTCTCTCTCTCTCTCTCTCTCTCTCACACACACACACACACTTTTTTAAATTTCTCTTTTTTTCTTGTTTTTCAGGAAAACAGTGTAGAGGCTTCATTTAACGGATCAGAGCAACATTTGGCTGTGAATTGGACTCTGCTTCGCTCTGCTCTTAAAGTTTCAATAAATACAATAAATAATTTGTGAAAATACATTGTTTGTTGTGAAGTCATTCCCCCTGCATGAATCCTACAGAAGACATAAGAAGACCTGTATAATTGCATATATATCCACAACAGTCCTGCAGGAACTTTGAATATTATATTTTAAAACCCTGCAGGGATGTAATTCCTGCATGTTTTCCTTCACAAAATTCCTGCAGGTATTCCTTCATAAAATTCCTGCAGGTAAATACATAAAATACCTTCATAAAATTCCTGCAGGTAAATACATAAAATACCTTCATAAAATTCCTGCAGGTATTCCTTCAGGAAAATGAGCTGAAAATCCTGTAGGAAATCTGCATAATATTCCTGCAGGATTCCTGTAGGTTATTTTTGTAAGGGTGCGCACATATTTTCACACTTGAAGTCCAACAATAGCTAGGTCACTTGAGTACTCTTAGTCTCTTTGCTACTAAGTCTCCTATAACTCAAAACATTTTGTTCCTGCAAGCTTGTCTTAACTTATGCTTTTCTAAACACTATCCTTAATAACGTGCTTTAGCTTATATGAATATATCTCTTCAAATGCTTATGAGTACAAATAAAGTGAAAGATGTTAATACAAGTTATACACTTCTAAAAGTAAAAACACATCTAAGAGTAAAAAACACATCTAAATGTAAAATTTCTAATACACTACACATACATAATTTTACATTTATAGAACGTATTTGTTTAACTTACACAACAATCAGCAATCTTTCTCCAACAGTCTTCTCTTGCTTTGGCAGCAGAGACCGTATTGTTTCGAGCTTGAAATACATATTTAAAGAGCAACTTGCAGGTTAAATTTATAACTGAATTAATACTTGATTTTGTCTGAAGAGGTTTTTTAAAAACATATATGTAGAAATTACTAATGAAATCTAATTGGTTGTAGAGATTTTGATGAAAATGTGCTAGGCTCTGGAATACGCCTTTCCCCCTATAGCAACGCGTCATATGACGTATGCCGAGGTAAATATGAGCTCGCGTCCAGCCAGCGCTCTCATTGTGGGTGTAGTAGTTAGAGCAGTAGTGAGCGACAGAGAAAGTTTTAGATCGAGTTTTAGAGAAGCCATAATGGTAAATTATTGTGTTTGTGCTGGTTGCACAAAATCCAGCCTGTCAGGACATCGTGTCCATCATTTTCCTTCTAGGAAAAACAAGGCTTTTCGTTCTTGGGTGCGTTTTGTTCAGGTGAAGAGAGCAGACTTCACTGCCGCGTCTGTCACCGCACACTCGGTCATAGGCATGCTCGTCGGAGAACGTCTCCGGTTACTTTCGTAACCTCGGTTCCCTGAAAGGCAAGGAACGAGACATTACGGATGTCGTATATGGGAACTCCTCTCATCCTTCACTTCCGCTGAAATCTTATAGGCTAACGCCAGCAGAGCTGGCCAATTGACGCAAATATGCAAATACTGAAACACCGTTGCAGTTATAATGCAAGTGCAGCGTCAATTCCCTTCAGAATCGAACAACGCTAAATTAATAGCGAACACGGCGGCGAGCGTAATGTCTCGTTCCTTGCCTTTCAGGGAACCGAGGTTACGAAAGTAACCGGAGACGTTCCCTATCAAGGCTACGGAACTCGACATTACGGATGTCGTATATGGGAACTGTATAGAATCCCGCCGTGGCAGCAAACTACTGAACAGACCCAATACAAACCTCGCCCCCAGAATGGAAGTGCCTGATAGGCCGAGATTGACAAATAGCGAACCTCTAACCTCTGATAGGTCCAAAGGGACCAATCACAGGAACACACCAACACTACCGGAATTTGCATATCCCGAGCAGTATAACTGGGGGAAGGTTGCACTGTAGACCAACAGGGCAACAACAACAACAGAGAAGCCAACGCATAGCGGTGACAATAGTATAACACACAAATAGCACACAGAACAACTCATGAGCAAAGCGCAGAGCTGCTCTCTTAATGCTGTGTAAGCGATCAACTCACCGAAAGCACTCGAGACGCTACAGAGGGTAAATCCAACTTATAAAATCTGGCAAACGTGTTCTGAGAAGACCAGCCAGCCGCAAGACATAAATCCTGAATAGACATACCCTTAGTCCAGGCCCACGAGGAGGCAATCGCCCTAGTCGAATGGGCCTTGATGTTCAGGGGACATTCCTGTCCCAGGCAATCATAAGCCAAAACAATAGCGTCCACGATCCAGTGAGCAAGCCTCTGTTTTGAGACCCCCCGTCCCTTGTTGCATCCACCAAAGCACACAAACAGCTGGTCCGATTGTCGAAACGCTGCCGAGCGAGAAATGTATTCTCGGAGCGCTCTGACTGGGCAAATAGCACTCTGAGCATCCGAACCCTGAGAGGTTGATGGCTCAGCGGACAGGGCAGGCAGAGAAACGATCTGCGCTCTGAACGGGGTATTGAGCGACTTAGGAACGTAACCCGGTCTCGGTCTGAGAGTAACATTACAGTTTCCCGGTCCAAAGCGAATACAATCTTCACTTACAGAGAAAGCCTGTAAATCCCCAACCCGCTTCGCCGAGGCGAGAGCGAGAAGCAGAGCCGTTTTAATCGATAGCTCCTTAATGGCAATCGAGGCTAGGGGCTCAAAAGGCGGTCGTGACAAAGCCTCCAAGACCAAAGCTAAATCCCACGGCGGCACAGAAGGCGGCCGTGCAGGGCACAATCTCCTAGCTCCCTTGAGGAACCGTGTCACCGACGCATGTCTACCGATAGACTGTCCGTCAACAGGGGGGTGAAACGCGGCAATAGCGGCCACATAAACCTTCAGAGTGGATGGCAGGCTCCCTTCATCCATCCTATACTGAAGGAAGCGTAGAATATCCGACACAGAACAGTCCGCTGGGTCTATACCGACATCCTGACACCATTTAGAGAACACACCCCACTTCAGAGCATACAGGCGCCTGGTGGACGGAGCTCGCGCCTCCGCGATGGTATTCAAAACCCGCGAGTGCAGCGCGTCCCGCCCGCTCAGCGACCCTGTAGCGGCCACACATGGAGGCTCCACAGCGCGGGGCTGGGATGCCAGATCGTTCCGCTCGCCTGAGACAGAAGGTCCTTCCTGAGCGGGATCTCCCATGGCTGCCCTGCTAGCAACTCTACCAAATCCGCGAACCAGGGCTGATTCGGCCAGTTCGGGGCTACCAGAGTCACCGCCGCCTTCTCCTCCCTGATTTTGCACAACACCATGGGCAAAATTTTCACCGGAGGAAAGGCATAGAGACAGACTCTCGGCCATCGCGCAGTCAGCGCGTCCACCTCCCGGGGGGAACGGGACAGCGAGAAGAACATCTGACAGTGCGCGTTCTCGCTCGTTGCAAAGAGGTCGACCTCCGCCCTGCCGAAACGATTCCATATCAGCTGAACCGTCCCGGGGTGAAGCCTCCACTCCCCCTGGGGAATCCCGCTTCTCGAGAGCATATCCGCCCCGCGATTTAGAACACCGGGGATGTGCGCCGCTCTCACCGAGAGGAAAAACCGGTCCGCCCATAGCAGAAGGGATTCCGCCTGCCTGAATAGGGCTTTGGAATGTACACCGCCTTGGCGATTTATGTACGAAACCACGGAGGTGTTGTCTGTCCGAATCAACACATGCCGCTGCTCCAGCTGAGACCGGAAGGTTTTTAGAGCTAGAGAGAC
Organism: Rutilus rutilus; assembly: GCF_951802725.1. Classification (NCBI taxonomy): domain Eukaryota; kingdom Metazoa; phylum Chordata; class Actinopteri; order Cypriniformes; family Leuciscidae; genus Rutilus; species Rutilus rutilus. Next base: position 27,070,579 of record NC_140209.1, read on the forward strand.
CGCTTCCAGTTCCAAGCGATTTATGTGCCACTCCATCTGCTTCTCTGACCACCGACCCGAGGCGGGCTTGCCCAAGCAGACCGCTCCCCATCCGGTGGATGAAGCGTCCGTCAGGACCTCCACTCGCTGGGTCACTAAGCCCATAGGGACCCCTGAGCTGAAGAGATCTGGGTTCCTCCACGGGGCCAGGGCGCGGGCGCATCCGCTGGTGACCATAACGCGCCTGTGGCCAGAATACCACGCGCTCGGGGGAACGCGCGCTTTCAGCCAGTGTTGAAGCGGTCTCATATGCAGCAGCCCCAGATGACACACCGAAGAAGCCGCTGCCATCCGTCCCAGTAGTCTCTGAAACTCTTTCAGTGGGACGAGCCTGCCAGGTCTGAAGAGACCGAGAGAAGAACTCAGAGCCTCCGCTCGCTCGGGGGAGAGGCGCGCTCTCATTCTCACCGAATCCAAGCACACTCCCAGGAATGTTATCGTCTGGCTCGGTGTGAGCACACTTTTCTGGACGTTCACCCTCAACCCGAGCATCTCCAAGTGTCGAAGGAGGGCATTCACGTGGCTGACCAGCGTTTCTCTCGACTGAGCGAGAACTAGCCAGTCGTCCAGATAGTTCAAGACGCGCATTCCGCTCGATCTGAGGGGTGAAAGTGCCGCGTCTACACATTTTGAAAACGTTCGGGGGGCTAGGGCCAGTCCAAACGGAAGCACCGTATATTGGTACGCCGAATCCTCGAACGCAAACCTCAGGAATCGTCTGTGACGTTTCACTATCTGAATGTGAAAGTAAGCGTCCTTTAAATCCACTGAAGCGAACCAATCCCCGGGGCGAATTTGCGCCAGGATTTGCTTCAGTGTTGTCATCCTGAAGGCGCGTTTGTGAAGCGCTCTGTTGACAGGTCTCAGATCCAGAATGGGGCGGAGACCCCCTCCCTTCTTCGGCACAACGAAGTAGCGGCTGTAGAACCCGCTGTCCCGTTCGCTCGGGGGAACTGGTTCTATAGCCTTCTTCTCGAGCAAGCTGCACACTTCCTGCCTCAGCACGCGAGCGTTTTGGGGCAAAGTTAATGACTGAATTACGCCGCGAAAGCGGGGTGGTCTGCGTTTGAACTGAAGTGTGTACCCGCGCCGAATTATATTCAACACCCACGGCGAAATGCCCGGAATAGCTTCCCACGCTGCCTGGAAACGACTGAGCGAGGACTGATCTAAACCTGCGGTCATCGCCGCTGCGGTCATGGCCGCTATGTGAGTGTTGGGGGTAGTTATTGACCGTGACTCTGCGCTGCTCGAGGGCAGGGCGGGTAACACAGTGTGTGGTGCAAGAGGAGAAAAAAGCTCTGTTTGTGAAGTAGTAATTTGCTTTATTTGAACAACATTCACAACATTTACACACACAGAACAACTGCACGCGTCGCTCACAGAACTCTGAGGGACGAAGTGCACTAGAGCGCGCCGCTTGCACGCGGGGCCGGCCTGGCGCTTTTTCCTCCTCTTGCCCGAGCGGTCAGGACGACTGCTTGGGCCTGGCAGGGGACGCGGTGGGCTTTCTGCGCGGGCTCCTCTGCGTCCTCCTGTTACCCGCCCCTTGCCACGGACCGCTGCGGCCTTTACGGGCATCCTGTCCCGGGCGGGGCGCTGTCTGTCTTCTGGCCGCAGCCTGGGGTTGGCGGCCTGAGGCTGAGGAAGAACGAGAGCGCGGCTGCGGCTGCGGCGGCGGCGGCGGCGCCCTTCGCGGAATGACGTGGCTCATAGCTTTGGCCTTTTTCTGCGTCTCGGAGTAACGCTCGGTTACTTTCTCCATGGCGTCTCCGAACAGGCCTGCAGGGGAAATGGGCGCGTTCAAGAGCGTCTTCCTGTCGGCTTCCTGCACGTCTGACAGGGTGAGCCACAGATGCCTGTGGAGGACCACGAGGAAACCCATAGAACGGCCGATCGCCTGGGCCGAGCGCTTCGTGGCCAGGAGCGCGAGGTCCGTGGCCGAACGGAGATCCCGGATGGCGTCAGCGTCAATAGAGGCGGCGCCATCCAGAGACTTCAGCTGCTTTGCCTGGAGCACTTGGAGAAGGGCCATAGCGTGCAGCGCGGATACCGCCTCCCCCGCGGCACCGAAGGCCTTGTTGGCCTGGTGGGCCGTAAATCTGCAGGCTCGGGACGGCAGGCTGCGGTCCGAGCCCAGGGCGGGAGCCGACGGGCAGAGATGAGCGGCGACGGTCTCCTCGACGGGAGGGATGCCGAGGTAGCCGTGGTCCCCCGCCTCGTCCACGGGGGCAAACATAGCCTGGGTGGAAGTGAGGGTGCGCGCCGATTGCGGGGCCGCCCACGACTTCACCACGTGCTCATGCACGTCGGGAAAAAACGGTGTTCCCCTTTTTGAAGCGGCCTGACGGCGGCTCGATTGTAGGAACCACGTATCCAATTTGCTCTTAGATGGTTCATCAGGAGCTTTCCAGTCGAGGTCCAGCTCCTCGACGGCCTTAGAGAGGACACGGAAGAGCTCGTCCTGCAGGTCCGCAGGGGTGTCCTGCTCCGCGGCCGCCAGCGGTGCGGCCTGCTCCGCACCCCAGTCGTTCTCGGAGGCTGACAGCGACATGGAGTCGTCCTCCTCACTCACCCCGAAAGAAACGAAGTCAGCGACGTCGCGAGGGGGATGAAAGGTGGGGTCGGGGAAGCTCACCGGGGAGCGAACCTCGACTCTGCGGTTGGGGGGGGCTACCAGCGGCTCAAAGGCGGCGGTAGGCCCAATTCCCGCTGCTGCGCGAGCCTCGTCCCTCCTGGCTCTGAGGGCTCGAAGGGATAAATCCGCGCAGTGGTCGCAGGACCCTCCGTCCCCGAGGGCTGACTCAGCGTGGGCCAGCCCCAAGCACGCGATGCAGAACAGGTGCGTGTCGGGGGGGGCGATGGGGCCCGAGCATACGTTGCAAGTAGTTGCCATCGGATGCAGGAGACAGTGCGAGTATCTCCGACGCAACTTCAACGACGGCGAATAATCCAAGTTTGTAGTATCAGCTTTCTAGCACACGATTTAAGCGTGAAGAGAGAGATTCTGAAGGGAATTGACGCTGCACTTGCATTATAACTGCAACGGTGTTTCAGTATTTGCATATTTGCGTCAATTGGCCAGCTCTGCTGGCGTTAGCCTATAAGATTTCAGCGGAAGTGAAGGATGAGAGGAGTTCCCATATACGACATCCGTAATGTCGAGTTCCGTAGCCTTGATAGGGAACTCGGTTTCTTCATTCACATCCATTGTAATTTGTAACCTGAGCTCTTTCAGTGCACGCATCTTCGGGTTCTCCCGCCGGATGTAGGCGCGAGCACAACATCAACTGGCAAACGCAATGTAAGTAAACGAAACTGAGCTAACTTACTCGTAATTGTGTTTGTGTGGACCGTTTATCAGTTTGGACTAGTGCAGCGCGAGCCTGATCAAGCAACACTGTAACTGCGAGATCCAGTAAATCAAGCATTTGAATTCGCCACTGAAGTAATAACATCGCTGCGAGATCTAGTGAGAAATATTCACATTTCTCCGTTATTAACGGATCAAACAGCGCTGACGTGGAAACCAGGAATAAACATTGTGCAATGAATGAACGAACTATCCCGTGTCCACAGATCAGCAACATTCACCATGGCTTTACTGTAGTAACACTAACTGCAACCATGGAAGTTTGGCATTTTCCACTAAGGCCCAGTATGCATCCACCTCCCTGCAACACTGAATCCTCAGCTGTAAACATTGCCTCGCATTTCCCACACAAGCACCTATGGAACAAAAAATGTTAGCAGGAATAAATATCTCTCTGTCTCTCGATGAGAAACCGCTAAGTTATATCACGTAACGTTAGTCTGGGCGGATATTAATGAGCATGACAAACGCCTGATCAAAGCTTAGTTTCTGTTATTGTAAGTTCCAATATGTTCTGTCTAACATTGATCCTGGCCTGTCCCTGCTCTCTTGGCAGCCTAGCAGGCTCATAATTGTATGGCTGTGGTCCGTCAACAATTTCCTCAGCGTCCGAAATGTCATTGCAATCCATATTTCCCTGTTGTTTGAACCGACAGCTCTCCCTCGTGCCACGTCACGACTCTCGCCCGTCACGCCCATTTTCAGATGCGGAAGTAAAATTTTCTCACAAAAATCCTACATTATTTTTCTATACATTGACTTGTTGGGTCTTCTAACCTGCAAGTTGCTCTTTAAATTCATCGTAATTCTGAATAATTATCTCTTGCTCCTCCGCGGAAAAATATAACGCTCTCGCTCTACTAGCCGCGATTGGCTGTTCAGTGTCGACGTCACTCTTTTATGTGCACGCGCGCGTGGAGTTATCATAGCTTAAAGATCAAAGCCTGAGTTGACAGAGAAAGTTGATGAGCTGCATCATGGTACCAATAAAGCCTGGGGCCTGTACCATGAAGGTAGCTGAACAAACTCGGGGTTACAGGATTGGTTTTGAGTTGACAAATCCAAACCGATGCGATCAGGCTTTATTGGTACCATGATGCAGCTCATAAACTTCCTCTGTCAACTCAGGCTTTGATCTTGAAGCTATGATTACTCCACGCGCGCGTGCACATAAAAGAGTGACGTCGACACTGAACAGCCAATCGCGGCTAGTAGAGCGAGAGCGTTATATTTTTCCGCGGAGGAGCAAGAGATAATTATTCAGAATTACGATGAATTTAAATATGTATTTCAAGCTCGAAACAATACGGTCTCTGCTGCCAAAGCAAGAGAAGACTGTTGGAGAAAGATTGCTGATTGTTAATGTGTAAGTTAAACAAATAGGTAGCCTACGTTCTATATTTATGTAAAAATTATGTATATGTATGTGTAGCCTATATGTTTACTATACCCTATAGCCTATTTGTATAATATATAAAAAATGTACATGTATGTACTAAGAAAGATTAATATTCCTTGATTTTTAGATGCAACCCCAACTCCAAATGTTATTGGCAGCAGATAAAGACAAAATATAAAAATAATATTTCAAAGTGGTGAGTATTTACCACCTTTTAATACTTTTGTGAACATTTGATCACAAACACTTGTTTGCAGCAAACAGAAATAAAGAGTTAAATTCAGAAAACCAAGAATACACTGGCGGAGGAGTTGGCTCTGAGTAGGCAATAGGGAAGGCCGATTATGGATGGGATTACAGGTGCTGTACAATCTGACCCTGGTGCTGGCTCCTTTAAGTAAGTAACAATGGGTACGTGTGCAATACATTACTACTTTTAAGTTGTAAATATGGCTGACTGTATGTTCTGCAGTAGAGAGAAATACAGTGTCCCTGTTGAAGCCAGCACACACACACACACACACACACACACACACACACACACACACACACACACACACACACACACACACACACACACACACACAGAGGTCAGTATGCAGCAGACAGAACACCAGAAACATAACCTGCTTTACAACAGTTATGCTTTACATTGGTCTATTTTTATTTATTAGGGTGGAGGAAATGAAGACACTCTGTCTGTGTGTTCTCAGACAGTTGCTGATGTGAATGCACTGGGCTTTTTATTATGGCAAACATTTGAATGTGTGGCATAAAAAAGGGACTGGCCCTTACACATCTCTTTTATTGTAGGATTTTTCACAACCTGCCCCAGAAACTGAGGCCTCTACCTCAATGGGCTTCAGAAGAAATGTGTAAGGATTTAAAACCCTTGACATAAATTACAGTCAGTCCTGTGTTTGTAGGAAGTCAAGGAACTTTTTGTGATTTGATGAGCCTCCAGAAAACTTGTAATGATCATGTTTGTGGTGGAATTATGTTTCAGGTGGAAACAGACTCAGTCAGGGCCCTGTACAAAAGGAGTCTTGAACTAGACTGCACACTAAAGGAGTCTTGAACTAGACTGCACACTAAAGGAGACTTAGACTGCACACTAAAGGAGACTTGAACTAGACTGCACACTAAAGGAGACTTGAACTAGACTGTTCACTAGGAGCTGACTGTGAGCTGAGAAAAAAAAAAAATGGAGATCAAACAGCTGAATAAAACTGATCTCAGTTTGTGAACTTATTTAACCAAGTAACACTTTAGTATTAATATTTATTAATCAAACTTTCTCTTGCTCTCTTTCTCCCTCTCATCCCACAAAACCAATAAAACAGTTTGAGACTTATCTGCAGTTTCAATGTGCTTTTATTAAGTGTAATATTGTATGGTGATTGCATCTACATCTGCACCAGCTGAGTGGTCAAGTGTGATCGGGTCAGTTTCATCAGGGAGAAGCTGGTTTTGTGGTGGTTCTCGCTCTGTTCTACTGGTGGCTATAATGTGCAGAATGGCACATGCATGCAGCCACTATCTCTGATGCCCGCTCTGGTGACTCTTAAGCGCTGAACACAGTTGAAACGTGCCTTTAGGATGCCAAAGGTCATCTCGATCTTCACTCTGGTTTTACTGAGGGCCACATTGAAGCGGTGCTGTGGCCCTGTCTGAGGTCAGGGACTCAGGGGGTTATTGTGTAGGTTTTTCTATCTCAGTTCAAATTAACTGTTTTGTACTGTACCAAATTTAACTTGCTTTCCTCAAAGCGCTGACACAACACAGACTCATGGAAAATTTGTGAGTCAAGCACTGGAGCCAGGCCATTTAGCATCCAAACTTGTGATCATACGTTCATGACCACAAGTCATCAGCAGATGAAATGTTTAGTAGATCATTTTTATATCTGTTAATGTTACTAATTTAAAGATTCATCTCACAGAAAATAATCATCTCACAAATTCACATCTCTACCTGAAGTGATAGGATTTCCTATTAACATCTGCCTCATGTTCTCTTAGAGCAGTGGAGACTGGAGCAATTATAGGGAATCCTATCATAAGATTAACAGAATAATAATAAAGATTTAAAATAATTCTTAACATGTATTATATTGTATAGTACATTTGTGAAATGTGCTTTTTGAAAAAAACGATAAATAGTCGATAAATGTCCGGGGAACACTATTAATGAAACTATTCATGTACTCCTGCAGAGCAAGGACCACCTTGCGAATGGTTCAACAAACCGTGTTTTCCCCAGCTTCTGTGCATCACCCACCGTGCAGTATGTACCACTTGCAAAAAAACACAAACGCAATACCATTTGCGGTACAGTAAGTGCATGAATTCGACGTGTTAAATTATTTATGTGCGGCTCAAGAAGTTCGCAAAATAAGACATTCCTTCCGCGGAAAATCTGTATCTTTCATACAAGTAACTATCAGGAAAGGCAGGGGATTTTGTCAGGCTAAAAACTCTTTCTTTACAAAGTGCTCGTCTAACAATTTGCGCAGAGATGTCCACCGGATTTGGAAGAAAAAGTGAAGTCATTGCAACAAACACTTGGAATAAGTTACGTCACCTATATGTTTCTTTGCTCTCAGCTGATTGGTCAAACTTCAGTCTGAGATCTCGAATCCAGAACATAACCTGCCCCGGAGCAGGTTAGCCGTGCAGCGTAAGATACCATGGCAACGAACACCGATTTAAGCCGAGCTACTTTCATAGTACCTAAAACCCAGGGTTTGCGGAAACTAAGCTGAAACATAGCCGGCTAGCCACCTAATCCGGCTTCATGGTACAGGCCCCTGATCGCATCGGTTTGGATTTGTCAACTCAAAACCAATCCTGTAACCCCGAGTTTGTTCAGCTACCTTCATGGTACAGGCCCCTGGTTTGTCATGTGTTTGTGTTAGTCTGGTCTGTTGTGAGCACATGGTTGTCGTGTTATTTCCTTGTGCCATGTGCTCTCCTGTCTATTGTCTAGCCCCTCCCATCTTGTTATCTGATTATTGGTTAATTTGTCCCACCTGTCCTTCTCGTTACCCTCCTTTGTTTGTTCCCCTATTTAGCCTCCCTGTGTTTGTAGTCCTGTGCTGGTTTGTTGTCCAAGTTACCTGTTCCTGGTGTTTCCTTCCCGCTTGCTATCTGAGTTTTTGAGTTTTGTACCTTGTCTGCAAGTTACTAATAAATTTCCTCTGCATTTGAGTCCTTGTCTCACGTTCGACTATTCCGTGACAGAAAGACTACGCGTCTGCGCACATGCCTATAGGCTAAATACGTACTACGCATGTGCACTCTGTCACTGTTTTCACAGATTTATGTTTTTGAAGTTCACACAGAGATGATAACGGTATCATTTTCAAAACTCCTTTTCAAAAACTTGCACTTTAACACCTATTTAAGTTTGCGTTCTCACGCCACCAAAACGCCGTTGTCGTGTAAATGAATGCTCAGAACACATAAAAAGTTTTCTGTTTTCAGTTTAAAACTCTGTTGTGTAAACAGTTCCTAAATGAATAACTAGTGATTCTTACAATGGAAATGAATCAATGCTGAACTTACTTAAACTGGACAATGACTTTCTTCTAGATCTGCTTTACAGCCAAAACAATCTTGTTGTATTATTTTCCTGTTATCACTATAAAGCTGCTTTGAAACAATCTGTATTGGAAAAAGCGCTATATAAATAAGGGTGACTTGACTTGACTTGACAGTCAAAATGGAAACCTGCGTATTCATGAGAGATCGGAAGGTGAAAGAAAATCAACATACTATTGATATGGTTGCAGAGCAAAACTTTGGCTAAAAAGAAAGTAAAATGAAACAAGACCACACAAGACCACACAAATACAGCATCCATTTTCCTAGGCTGTGTATGTTGAAACTGCTCGATGGTGTTTTTAGCCCCCAATGGCTCCTTCCAGGCAGCTAACCCTAACCTCAACCTTAAACCTACCCATCCCCTCGCTGCCTGGAAGGCGCCGTTGGGGGCTAAAAACACCAAACACCGTTAAAACTCTCTTTTAATTAAAGAGATTTGGACATTTTATAAACACTTTTGAATTTCAAAGTCAAGAGATCTAAAAGTTTCAAGGTTTGAAGTAAAAGGTTATGTAAGATTTGTTCACTAAAGGTTAAACATATTTACTTTATTGAGTGTTTACATCGTACAGAGTACAAAGATGTCAATGTTGGGTTGTATTTACTGGATTTCACTTTCAATTTGAGCATGGTTTACAGGAAAGAGGGCAATTATTAGCCAGCATATACGCATCTGCACACGTATGAGCAGTGGAAATTTTAATGTTAATGGAACTTTTTTTAAGGTTAGTATGATGAACTTCATTTGTATTAACTCAACATTCTAGGAACATTGGTTTTTAACATTAAGGGTTAATAGGACATCATTTAGTATAGTAGTCTTTCAACTTATTTTTTTTTAAGTTGAACTTATTTTTTTTAATTAATTAACATAACAGAATATACAACAGCATCTTTCAACATTATACAAAGCAAAATCAAAAAGTTAATAAGTAAGTAAGTAAAATGTATTTATACAGCGCCTTTCACAGACTAGGTCACAAAGTGCTTTACAATAGACAATAAAACATAATAAAGAACAGACTAAAAGAAATAAAATAAAACAGATAAAATTATCAATATATAAAGGACAGAGATTACCCAAAAGCTAACCTGAAACAGGCTCTATCCCCACGTCTTTAAACGAGTGCGTGGCGTAGATAGCAGATTTTGGTTATTAGACCTGAGAGACCGGAGAGGGGTATGAAGATGAATTATGTCAGCAAGATAAGCAGGGGCCTGGCCTTGTAAAGCCCTATAGGTTATGGTTAGAATTTTTAATTGGATTCTGTAAATTACAGGAAGCCAGTGAAGGGAGCAAAGTATCGGGGTGATATGGGAGTGCCTATTTGATCTAGTGAGTAACCTAGCAGCAGAATTTTGAATAGATTGCAGTCGATGAAGAACAGATTTGTTAAGTGAGGAGAAAAGTGAGTTACGATAATCAATACGGGAGGAAATAAAGGCATGAATGAGCATCTCCAGTTCTGAATGAGAGACCATAGACCTCAATTTATTAATATTATGTAAGTAGAAAAAACAGGATTTGGTCAGTGATTAGATGTGGGTTTTGAAAGATAGGGATTTATCAAATGTCACCCCAAGGTTCCTTAAACTAGGCCGGACCGGCCATTGGATTAATAATTAATTGGATTAATAATTAATCCAATGGAGAACACTGTAGCAACAGGGTACACAGCAACACCATCAGTGTTATGAACTACTCAATGTCTATATCAGAGATGTAGTCAAGACCAGACCTCCAAGACCATGACCATTCAAGAGCCACACAGCAAAATCCAATGTTGGAGTTAATAAAAATAAATAAACGATTAATCGAGCGATGATTGAGCTTTTGTGATGAACACCTGCTGTTTACAAGCAGAATCACAGAAGGAAAGAGAAACAAGAACAGAAAAAAGAGAAACACAGAAACTACAGCTGACTTGAGCCACAGCCTTAGATGAAATCAACTGAAGATAAAAGAAGAAATGAAACCTCTGAAGATCTCAGCAACTCCTCAAATAGCTTTACCAGCTTCACTTATTACTAACCCTTTTGACTGAAGTCCTTATTGAGAATTAAGTGATTTACACATTGATGTTTTATTGAAAATGTAAAATGTCATGTAAACTGATCACCACTATGGTGATCGGTGTTTACTTTAGTTGGGCTCTTGACCCTTTTTAACATTGTTTTTTTTTCTCTGGCTGCTTTAACTGTGTTTATAAAGCACATCTTTTATGGCAAGAGAACCCAAGAGAAAATATGATCAGGTGTTGTTGATGGCTATTTATTGATGTTAAAGATGTAATCAGTGATCTCATATGGAGTCTAATGCTCGGATCATACGGTTGATGTGTCATTTTATGGTAATTGATTATAGTAACCCTGTGATTCCACAGCTTGAGGTCCAGCTTCTACAATGGATTTTTGGACATGTACCACGGAAGTACCTTAGTACCATTTCAATACCATGGTATATAATCAGTACCTTTTTACTATAATTATGTATCATAGTATTTACATGGTTCTCTACAGGGTTGTTAATTTTAACTAAAACTAGTTTTTGTTCATTTAAATAAAGCTTAATTAAAATATAAATATTGTATGAAAAACATCAACTTGAAAAACTTAAATGAAAATTGAAATGTAACTAACAACTAACAGAAATAAAATAAGCTGAAGTACTAAAATTACTAAAAACTGAAAAAGATGCAAGTTAAAACTAAATTGAAATATTTACCAATATTTGTAAAATATATGTATATATATATATATATATATATATATATATATATATATATATATATATATATATATATATATATATATAAAAACCTAAATAAATTACTAAAACCTTAATTAAATTAAAATAAAACTAAAAATATGTTTTAAAATAAGCTAAATCTAAATTTTAATAAATACTAGTATAAAATAGCACTTGTTTCTAATGAACTTCAAAGAATACTGCCCAAAACACTGTGGTAATATTTATATTGTGTAAATGAAAAGTCCTGTTAATATTATAATTTTTTTAATGACATATGAAATTATAATATTCATGCATTGTGGTATTCAAGTGATAGTCAAAGGTGTTTCATTTGACATTAGTTCATGTTCTATCAGAAAGACTCGGGAGAATTATTTCAACAAATTGTACATTTATTGACAGCTCAGCAAGCTGATAATATACAAAGTCATTTGGCGTAGGCCCCGTCTGTAGTGCATAATACGAGGGTATCGGATCTGCAATTCCTGCCTGATGACGAAGGCAGGGGCGCAGCCGACCCCCCCGGGAGGTAAGGACAGGACCATCCTGGTGGTGGTGAGGAGGATGGGGGTAATCGTCGCTTCAGTATCTGCAAACTCAAACATGTGTAAGTACCGAGCTTTTATACAGTGAGCATAAAAATATGATTGGATAGAAGTGAAGGCAATAGGTGACGTAGTAATTGAGTCTTCCTGACAGAACTTATGCTAAAGCTTTCATTTCTGTGTCCAAAAAACATCACTTAGGATCGTTTCAGGGCTCATAAACACAAACACACCCTTAAACGTTCAGATCAGAATGTTCTCTTATGAGCTCCTAACTGTGTCAACAGCATTTTATTGTTGGCCTTGATGTTAAAACTGTAATCAGTCTCTCTTCTTTATCTCCTCATGAACACAGAGGCAGTTGTAACTTTTCTTTTCAGTCCTATACAGTGTGTGTGTGTGTGTGTGTGTGTGTGTGTGTGTGTGTGTGTGTGTGTGTGTGTGTGTGTGTGTGTGTGTGTGTGTCAGATGCAGGGTTATTACTGTAAACTCAAATTATCAAATTAAACCTGTTAACTCCAATTACTAAAATGTTAACTAAAATTAAAGTGTAAACAGAATATTAACAAATATTAACAAAAACTATAACAGTATATCAATGATACTAAAATAACACAGGTCAGATGATCTAAACCACTTTATGCTGTCAAAATCAGTTGTCCTTTAACTGACTTTTTTGTTTAAATTAATATTAATTAAAATTAAATCAATAAAATTTCAGGATTCAAGTTTTTAAGAGCTTAATGATCTTCAGGGATCACAATAATTTTAGTCAATGAATTTACCAGTCTCTCAATTAATTTACCAGTGATTTACTGGACAGACGATAAGGATTTTAAAAATATATATTTTTTAATCACAACTTCTCCCTGATAAATTATTTCAGAGCTTGGCATACATAGAAATAAATATATATTCATTATAAAATACATCTTTATTTTCAGTTGTTTTAGCTAATTTTAAAGCTTTGTCTTATAATAGTTCGCTGAGCCCTCGTTTTGGGCCCCGGGCCCCTATTTGAGAACCGCTGGTCTACATGAATTCAAGAGGTTTATTCAAAGTATGATCAAAACTTGATTTAGCAAGCAAAACTAGTGGCTTTTAAAATGAGGTGGAATCCAGTTGCAAGCATCCGTCAGTAGATGGCGCTGTTGCTCTGAAAGCCTGTCATGAATGTGTGTGTGTCTGTCTTCATGAACTCTCTGTGGATCTGTTAACCCTCTTAACCTACATCTGACACCTCTGACCCACAGTCGCCAGAGAGACTCCCTGACGTCCACTCGCTCAAATCATGTCTGCTACTAAACATCACACGTGAGATCTCTGCTGCTTCTCTGACAGAGCAAACGGGGAGTTATCCTGATGTTTCCTCTGAGAAAAAGACACCAGTTAGCTCATATTTCAAGTAACTTGAGTTACGCAATCAGATTACTTTTTCAAATAACTAGTAAAGTAACTTCGAAAGTTATGTATAAATATCTAAGTTACTTTTTTAAATAAGTAACATTAGTTACTTTTCACATATTTATTGACTGACAGCTCTCCGGTCCTCATGTTGAGAGAAATAATGTGTGTGCGCTGTGTGTAAACATGATGGTTATTGTAACTCTAGACTAAATATGAACATGCATTTACTCATTTCACTTGCACGATTTTTTTTTATAAAAACAATGAAATGCAATCTCAGAATTTTACGCAAATCTTTTACAATTAACTATATTAAAATGCACAAATATACTTAATCTCACTTTATTAACCAATGTCTTTGGTGCTGTCCTTCAATTATCTAATCCAGCCATAAAATTATTTTAGATTAGATTTAGAAATAAGAGTGTTGAACTCCCTTCTCCTGTATCCTATTGTTCTTTAATCCAGAATAGCAGAAGCTGAAAGGTTTGTTTCTACTGTACAGGCGTAAATATGTATTTCCTTCAGCCTGAGGCTTATTCATTTCACTTTTGGTATGAAAGGGCCTTAACATTTGCCAAAAATATAACTTTTTTTGTTGTTATTTAAAAAACAAACATGCAAGCCCAGCCCAGGTCAGAAAAAGTAATAAAAAGTTCATAAAAAGTAACTAAGTAACGCAATTAGTTACTTTTTTTTGGGAGTAACGCAATATTGTAATGCATTACTTTTAAAAGTAACTTCTCAAACTGTGCTCAGATTTGCATGAAGTATCTGTGTGTGCCGTCGTATATATTCTCACAGCGTGAGCTTGAGCTCACAGTCGCGGCGTGTGCAGAAACACACAGAACTACGCCGGGAAATTTATAGCAAAGGAGCCGGAATTGACCCAGAACTCACTGGTGTAAACACACTGCAGACACGCCAACACTCACACGGGCCTGGTATGCTGAAACACACAAACACACACACACACACACTTTATCTTTCCCTCAGTGTCTCCCTCATGGACCGTTCCAGACTCTTTCTGTCTGTCATTGCTCAGAATAGTATATATATATATATATATGAAGAGTTCAGATGCAAAAGCCTCTAAGTGCCATCTGAAATTTTCTTCTAGAATGATCATTTTGATCAATCTCGTATATTTAAGTTCAGTAATTTCACTTTAATGACAATTAATAGGTAATTTGCATTACCATTTAAGTGAAATTACTGAACTTAAATATACGAGCTTGATAAAAATGATCATTCTAGAAGAAAATTTCAGATGGCACTTAGAGGCTTTTGCATCTGAACTCTTCATATATGTATGAATACTGTAATACTGTGTAGCAAACAAATCCTGGAAAAACAACAACAATGTAACACGGTTTCCACAAAAATATGAAGCAGCACAACCGTTTCAACATTGATAATGATCAGAAATGTTTCTTGAGCATCAAATCATCATATCAGAACGATATCTGAAGGATCATGTGACACTGAAGACTGGAGCAATGATGCTGAAAATTCAGCTTTGATCACGGGAATAAATTATATTTTACAATAGTTTTAGGTAACGCTAATAACCCTGTTTGACAGTCAGGATGCTCCACATGTAGGAGGCTCACTAGGGTTCGGAACGATCCGTGGGTGTGTTGTTCTGTTGAGCTTCTGAAGTGCCAGTGTGTGTGTGTGTGTGTGTGTGTGTGTGTGTGTGTGTGTGTGTGTGTGTGTGTGTGTGTGTGTGTGTGTGTGTGTGTGTGTGTGTGTGTGTGTGTGTGTTGTGTGTGTGTGTGTGTGTGTGTGTGTGTGTGTGTGTGTGTGTGTGTGTGTGTGTGTGTGTGTTGTGTGCTTTCGTGTGTGTGTGTGTGTGTGTGTGTGTGTGTGTGTGTGTGTGTGTGTGTGTGTGTGTGTGTGTGTGTGTGTGTGTGTGTGTGTGTGTGTGTGTGTCCTGGTAAACCCTACACAAAATGTCCCCACAAAGATGGCCATATCCGATATCCTTGTCCTTGCAGGGGCAGTTTTTGGTCCCCATGAGGAAAACAACTCATAAATCACTTCTTTTTTTTTTTGGAAAATGTAAAAATGCAGAAAGTTTAGTGTGATGGGTAGGTTTATGGGGTTAGGTTAGTGTGTGTGTGTCTGATGGGTAGGTTTAGGGTTAGTGTGTGAGGAAAAAATATACAGTTTGTACAGTATTAAAACCATTACGCCTATGGAGAGTCCCCACAAAGATAGTGAACCAGACGTGTGTGTGTGTGTGTGTGTGTGTGTGTGTGTGTGTGTGTATTGCAGGACTGCTTGTATTTAGGACTCCTCTACGGCTTAACGATCTTCTACATTTCAAAGGCTTGTTTAGAAATCTGATCTGTGCATACCTTTACACACACACACTAGCTGTTTTTAAATCACTCCTTCAGTGTGGCAGAGTAAACAAACGTTAGTTTGGCCTGTGTTACAGAGTACACACACACACACACACACACACAGCAGCAGCAGCAGACACACACTGTCATCTGTCTTACAACACAGACCATCCATCACAGCAGCGGAGTCGACATGTCTGACACACACACTCTCACTTTTCACACCACTAAACACACACACACACACACACACACACACACACACACACACACCTGAAGCAGCCAGGAGAAAACGCATCGATTCGATGCGCTGGATGATGATGTCATTGCGAGAGCAGCTTGGAGTCGCACACTAATATCTGTGACGCTATGTGTGTGTGTGTGCGCGTGTTAAAGCATCCTGCAGTGTTTGAATGGTTCCTCAAATCATGTGTGTTGTTGAGGAGAGTTTGTGATGTTACTTTACTAACTGGACCAGAAAACAGGAGAGAAAGTCCCACTGAAGGAAGAAAACACAGAGAAAACACCATAGCAACTGAATATAGCATAACCCCTAGCAACCATACAGAAACACCCAGGCAACCAACAACAACAACAACAACATTCTAATGTCCTTTGAACTGGCAAATGCCACTCAGACAATCAAGCCTCAAATGTGATTGGCTGATACAAAGCAGGAAGTGACATCATTAATAATCATCAGAGAGAGAGAGAGAGAGAGAGAGAGAGAGAGAGAGAGAGAGAGAGAGAGAAACATTAAACGTTCATAATTGGTGATATTGGATGTCTTTAACCTTCTTCGATAATGCTAATAATAAAACTATATGAATCTATTGCTTGATTGCTGCTTTTTTAGTTTGACTTTTTATTTGATTTGTTAATATTACTTATTCATTTTCTTTCTGTTATTATTCTACTTTGTTTTTCCTATTTTTTTCACATTAAAGTTTTGATACAAATCAATGTAATTTAAAAAATTTTATTTCATTTAGTTCATTTTATCTTACACGATTTACGCTGTTCCTTTAGTTTATTTGTTAATGTTGCTTATTTGTGCTTTTAATTTTTTTTTATTCACCATTTTATTTGTTAATACATCTACAACATTTCCACTACTGTTATTTTATTATAAATATATTTATATTTTATTTATACATTTATTTATAATATTTTAATCATAAACTTATTCTTATCTTCATGTTGAATTTTTAATAAAAATATCATTTTAATTTAATAAATGAATGCTAATAGAATAGAATAGAATCATTTTCTAATTACATTTAATTTTACTGCTTTACTTATTACATTTTTTGTTGATTTGTGCTTTTATTTGTACTTTTCTCAATTTACTTTTTATTTAATCATGCATCATTTTTTTATTTGTTAATAAATCCACAACTACATTTGCACTACTGCTATTATTTTACTTATTTGAATTGCCTCATTCTACTCTTCATGTTCCATTTTTAATTAAAAATCACATTTTACAATTAATGTAATTAAATTTATTTTAATTTTCTATCTTTAATCTATGTTAATATTGCTTGTTCACTACAGTTTTACTCTTCAATTTCCCTGCAAGTATTATATTATATTGTATGTAATTATCATACACAGCCGCTCTAAAATTGCTTTGGCGATACAAAAGTACAGTTTTCGTCGTGCCAATGAAGCGCAATGAATTTAGCTGACTGGAAAAGCAAACTATTGTGCTATTATTATTGACCCATGTTGGTGAAGGTAACGCCTGTGTTTTGGCAGTGTAGTTAAAGCCAGTGTCTGCAGAGCTGAATTTCACAGCTCATTACACTGGCTCCAGTTGGGTCCCAGCAGCAGGTAGACCTCAGTGTCTCTCTGCAGGCTTTTGTGGCCTGTCTGTCTGCCCTGCTGTCTGCCTGTATGTGTCATATCTGCAGGATTACGTGCTGCACAATAGCACTGCATCACCGCTCTGAAGAGACAGTGGATGTTTACATTCATTCTGAGGAACTAACGAGCACCGAAGAGAAAGAGAGGGAAGTCCCGTCTGCTGACCGTCTTAAAGGGATAGTCCACTCAAAAATCATTTACTCACCCTCATGTCGTCCCGAACCTGTACGACTTCCTGTGAAACACAAAAAGGAGATGTTTAACGGGAATGGGCAAGGTTTTTTTTTTTTTTTTTTTTACACAATAAATGAATGGGTACTGGGGCTGTCGAGCTCCAAAAAAAAAAAAAAAAAAAAAAAAAAAACACCACAAAGGGTTAACATTTGGGTTATTAAAGGTTTAAAATCAGGTATATTAACATTAATTAACATTAAACTATTGAAAACAGTATTGTTAGTAGAAATAAAGCTGAACTAAAATAAAATAAAAAGCAAGAAAAAGAAGAAAAAACATCAAAAAGGGTTAAAATCTGGGTATTAAAGGGTTAAAATCAAAGTTATTATTGATAGCTAACATTAAACTATTAAAAACATTATTGTTCATTTAAATAAAGTAAAAAAAAAAAAAAAAAAAATGAAAAGCTCCAAAAAGATTTAAAAAACACCAAAAAGGATTCAAATCAGGGTTACTAAAGGGTTAAAATCAGGGTTATTGTCGTTAACTAACATTAAACTAATGAAATCATTATTGTTAATTGAAATACAGCTGAAATAAAATAAAAAGCTCCAAAAAGAAGAAATAAAAACACCAAAAAAGGGTTCAAATTAGGGTTTAAAAACATTATTGTTAATTGAAATTAATAAAATGAAAATTAAATATTAGATGAAAAACCGTTACCAAAAACATAAACTTGATCAATTAAAACTTAAATGAAAATTACAAAAGTTGCTTTAGCAACTATCTGAAATTATTTAATTTTGAAGAACTGAAATCACAAATGGGAAATAAATTATTAAATATTTGAATATTAATTTTATTTATATAATAATATTAATTAGTATTAATATAATTACTAAATTTAAAAAAATATAATTATTAAAAAAATATTTAAAATATGTAAAAAAAAATATAAAAAAATGACAAAAGCACATAACAAAATGACTAAAAATTAAACAGAAATATAAAAATAAAAGCTAATTGAAAATATTAATAAAAACTACAATAGTACATAAATAATACTCAAATAAAACTGATTAAAGCATCACAAAAATAGTCCATATGACGTGTGTACTGGAAGACTTTACAAGCCATACGAAATATGAGGGAAAGACCAACTTTTTCTAAATCACTAAAAATGTTGTCGATTCAAATATGGCGAAGACAGAAAGCAAGTTTTCATTAAATAATGCTTTAAAATTCAATATATTCCTCGCATGACACTAATGCATGTAAAAGACGTGTAATAATAGTGCATGAGAAGTCTGCAGCACTGTTACAGTGTTTGACGGCTTCAGTCTCATGCCCTAACATTGCGTGCGAAATAGCATTTATAATGTTATGCTGCATGTCATTCCAGTACGAAATGACATGATAATGAGTTGTTTTTGTGTGACTATTCCTTTAAGAGACAGAAGAGCAAGTGTGTGTGTGTGTGTGTGTCAGGAGACTGTTGATTATCAGGAAGGTCTTTTGGCTCCAGTACTTCAGAAGAAAGAAGAAAAGGTAATACAAACAGAGATGGGGGAAGTGTGTGTGTGTGTGTTGCTTGTTGTTAATTTGCTCCATGCCGATCAGTCAAACAGGAACCCCAACCGAGCAAATCTCGTTTTCATGACTGTCAGCAAGAGCTCAAGCAGAGACGCGGAGATGCAGAGAAACCCAGAGAGAGAAGAGAGGCGCCAAATAGTAATTAAAGCCGTGTAGATTAAGTTTACAGAAGTGTGATGCTTTAACTCGCTTTATTACCCCCTACAGGGCTGTAAAAAGCCTTCCCCGTGTGTGTGTGTGAAAGCCAACATTGACCGTCTCACTTCTGCATCTGTTTTTAAGGCCTGCTCACACCTCAGGTATTGGGTCCGAGAACGACCCCTCACACCTCTCCGATAATTGGACGGGTCTCGTCTTTTTCCCCGCGTGCTTTGACTTCCGTCGCCCGTGATGTTCTGTCGCTTCTCCTGCTGATATAACACACACACACACACACGAAAGCTTCATTTTATCTGTCGGCGGACATACACAACAAACTGGCAAACACTATATATCTACCAATGCTACATTTTTCTAAATGTCATAATCATCAAGTATCCATCACTTCAATGAGCTCATTGTCTCCGCCTTAAATTATTACATTGTTTAAATGAATATATTTTTAGCTAACTGTGATATTGTATATGTATATTTCTGAAATACTTAACTTAGACAGTCTCCTCTGATAACAGATCACTCTAAATTATAATGTGGACTCATGCATTTTCTGTTAAGCTGCTTTGAAACGATGTGTATTGTGAAAAGCGCTATGCAAATAAATGTGAATTGAATTGAATATTAGATGTTTAACTAGACAGCATGACTGAATTAGTGCAATGAATGTTTTTACCCCAAAATATAATACATTTAAGAAGCCTATTTTAGGGCCTTTATTGGTTGATTGCATGATTGACATTTTGTCCAATTAAGCCATTTCAGTTGCAAACTCTCATCATTCATCCACAAACTCGTTTGTTTTAACGTTTCTCGTTTTGATTCTCATCACTTTAGTAAAATCGGTTTACTTCCTTGTCATGCAAATTACAATTTCTTTCTTTTGATTTTGAGGGGTTTTGATATACGTCACTGGAGAATCATTATATTCTCTAGAAAACCATCTGATCTAGTGATGGTGCTCTTTGGTGATTTTTTTGTTGTTGAATTTTATACTTCATTGGAATGGTACGAAACGTGGTAAAGGTTTTGGCACTTGTTGTGTGAACACCAAAAAAAAAAATCTAAAAAATGAGCATTGGAAATGAATGGGAGACAAATTTAATCTGAGCTGTGTCTGAAATCGCTCCCTATCCACTATATAGTGCACTATTTAGGGTGTCGGCCATTTTGTAGTGGTGTCCGAATTCTGAGTGAACCACATCATTCCCTACATTCGTTCACTGCTTTTACCCACAATCCTCTCTGAATTCGAGTGTACTTCCGGTGTACACGATAAGGCGAGTGCGAATGAAAAATAAACAACGTCACCATGGCAACGGCGCACGCGAGATAGAAAACAATCATTTAAGACCAGACGCCTGGTTATATTTATATATACCGTGGCGTTATATCTATATTTGAATAAACAAATGTGTTGTGTAGTGTTTTGTTCTCTTTTATTTTCACATATAAATGTAAAAAGTAAATAAATATGACAAGCAAGTGTTTTTATTATCTTTTTTTATCAAATAACGCAATAAACGTGAAAAATACATACATACAATTGTTACATACAATTCATACAGCCAAAAAAGGAAATATTAAAGATGGGTAGGTAATGTTTATGACGAAATCGTCCGAGCTCTCTGGCGCGTGTCAGCGTCCGAATTCGCTCACTCATTTTCGTTCAATCTTTGCTGATGTAGTGCACTCAACTGCCATTCACTATGTAGGGATTTAGTGAATGAGCGAACGAGTGAGCGGTTTCAGACACAGCTAGAGTGGAAACTTTTGGTACTGCAGCCAAACAAGATCTGACTGAAAGCTCATTTTTGAACACAACTTGTTTAGATTTAAGGCTTTGATTTTCTTGCAGTTTTAGAGTAAAACGTGATTTTGAAAATATATATTTCATATACAAATTGAAAATGTTCATAACAATACACGTAAAAGTCTATAAACACGTAAAAGTCAATACACATTCAATATTTATGACAGTTTAAGTTGGAAACTTAATTTTCAGGTCTATGCTCACAAAGTGAATAAATTGATTATAAATACAGCGTTAATATAATTTAGTATAAAAAAAAATCCCCTAAAAATACAAAATATTAAGTAATAAAACATCAAACTAAAATATAGTATAGGGCTGCATCTAACGATTATTTTTGTTGTCGATTAATCTATCGATTATTTCTTCGATTAGTCGACTAATCTAACGATTATTTTTCCGATTAATCTAACGGTTATTTTTCCGATTAATCTAATGATTATTTTGGGGATTAGCTGATTTATCCATTGGCAAACTTTCCAATAAATAATAAGTATAGTACATTCATTTCATTGACAAAACAATTCGGTCATTTAGAGCACCAGAGGGTTAAAGAACCCAGAAAGCAAAACACTGATCTGAAGAACCTATAATGAACCATGGAGAACTTTATTAATATTAAGCTGCCAGAAGAAATGCTCAAGACCTGAAGATGAGTCAACAAAATGGTGGGATATGAACAGGTTTTTCCTCCATCAGCTGCTGTCTCTAATGAGGGCGTATCCCGGTTATCGGGGTGAAAATGAGAAAATGCCCCCCCTCCCCCCGTCCCAGTGTGGACTGCTCAAACACAGCAGAACGGTGAGACTAAGGCAGTCACGGGGGCAGATACGCACTGTGTTTAATTGGATAGATGTTAAATACATTTTTCTCCAACAGAGTATACATTAGAATACACACAGCTTCCACCAGAATTCCACAGTTACTATAGTTACTACTGTAAAACCAGTGCCCTTTTTCTTTTTGGAACTTTCAGTGTGAACACATTATTCACACTATTTGTACTACAGAACGGCATAGAATAGTGCATACGTGCGTGAATTGGTGATGGCACTAATGTGATTGTGTTTTATTTCTTTATTGATGACAGATGACACACTATTTTAATACTAACAACTGCATGGAAAGTATGGTAACCATGGTCATGCTCTTGTAAGGGGCCCCGAAAAAAACACACAACTAATCAGATCAGAGGGACTGTTACACA